>NC_088339.1:20000000-20347500 GCF_036884655.1 Musa acuminata AAA Group | reverse complement strand
ATATATATATATATATGAAAGAAAGTAAAAAAAAGTAGTGAAATGGCATGCATGCTCTCAACGACAACTACAACTACAACTACAAGGAAAAGGTTATAAGAAAAGGGTGGGGGTGGGGTTGGTTCGAGGTCCGCCACTACTATTATTGACTGCTGATGGAGGCCACCGAAGGAGGCAACAACAACGAGAAGGAGAAGAAAGAGGAGAATGCGATGGAGGATCGGGTGGGTGATGGTGGAAGACGGGCGGCGACGAGGAGAAGCGGGGCGTTCTTCCCGGAGCTATGCTCGCCGGCGCCGGTGCGGCTCACTGTGTGGTGCAAGTCGCTGCTCTTCAACAGCCACGGCTACACCGTTTACGACGACGCCGACGGCCGCATGGTCTTCCGCGTCGACAACTACGCCCACAACTGGCGGCAGCAGGCTGTGCTCATGGACTGCGCCGGCCATGTCCTCCTCACCGTCCGCCGCTGTCGCAAGGTCACCCCTCTCTCTCTCTCTCTCTCTTTCTCTCTCTCTCCCCCACTGAAATCAGCTGACCGTGCATGATTGAATAGTGCCTGTTGTCGGTTTATCGGGAGATTCATCTGACGATATGAAATGAGAGCAGTAGGCGATCTCAGTAATATATATACATGGCAAAATTGTTCTTCTTCTTCTTCTTCTTCTTCTTCTTCTTCTTCTTCTTCTTCTTCTTCTTCTTCTTCCTAAAAACCAAATCATTTTGATGATCAAAATTATGATGCATACTTCAATAATGTGTAGGAACACCAACAACACACTCGTAACTTCTGTAGACCTATTAAATAGAGAAATAAGACCAAACTCACAAAATGAGCGAAGCACAAAAAAGGATTTATGCATACTCCCAATTTTTGATATCCATAACATCAGCGACATCAATCAATGCTTTCACAAACACAGCGGTCTTCTCCTTTAGAGTGCACCATTTTTCACCTGATGGTTCCATGGACTTTAGAAAACTTATGTTTTATCCCACATCATGAACACGACCACTGTTTCCTTAATGTTGACATATCCAAGAATCTCTCTCTCTCTCTCTCTCTCTCTCTCTCTCTCTCTCTCTCATGTATAGAATGAAAGATTACACTGTCCATATGATGAAGACAAGCATCATAAACATGGACAAGCTGAGAAGTAGCAATCTTACAGTGACAAACCCATTGATCTACCCTTCTATTGATGCCACCTCCTCATGCCCACATCAAATCATACAGTAGAAAGATCAATTCATACAGTAGAAAGATAAGCATATCCATCTTACTCAGAATATATACAGCCTTAAAAACCACAAAAAGAAAGATCAAACATGCATGCGTGTTTGTTCTTCAAGACATCAACATTTCTTCTTCTTCTTCTTCTTCTTCTTCTTCTTCTTCTTCTTCTTCTTCTTCTTCCTGCAGTCATTGGTATCTGATTCAAACCGACACCTCCTCGTTCAGTTTCCGCATTCAACACTCGAAGCAACAATATTAAACCATAGAACCAACAATGGAACACAAACCTTAAATAGCAAACACATGAGATGTCTACGTCTACAAAGAAAAATTATTATTATTTTGTTATACAAGAAGAATCTAAACTAAAATATCCTTGTACACTTTCTTTTATAAATTGTAAAGAATTTTTTTCTCAACATATACTCTCGAGAAAATCCTAATAGCACTATAAGTCTTTTTCTTATACGTGTTGTCCTTACCGAGTCTTAATATACATAAGATATTCATAGAAGAATCAATTTTTTTGTTTATTAACCTAAATCTAAACAAAAATTTCCTTGTACAAACTTTGGTATAAATCTCATACAAGAAAATCCTAGAAGCACTAAAAGTCTTTTTCTAGTATACATCCTTACCAAAGCCTTGGTTTACATAAGACATTTATAGAAGAATCTTTCAATACTTGATTTCTTCGTCATCCATATAATTTGGTCCAATCCAAAAACCACCTAACATCCCTAACGGTACCTAAGCATCTGATCATCATCCATGGTTTGACAGATTCTGAACTTGAAGGAGAGTTGGGAGGCTTACAAGGGTGACAAAGATGTTGAAGACATGGTGAGAGAGCAAAGCCCACTGTTCAAAGCAACCAAGGACTTGGGCAGCCACAGCTGCACCATCTCCATGTTCACCCAAGATGGATTCCAGCCATTATTAGGTTATCGAATGAGCTGGTCCCGCGAGAAGGAATGCTCCAAGATCTATCAGTCTGCTGCAAACACACTGGTGGCCGAGGTACCAACTGTTCTCTCCACATCTTGATCCATCACAGTCTTAAGCTTTCCTCGTCTCCTTTTGACAGGTTAGTAGGAAATATGGATCCATGGCAAAAAAGCTACTTGACAAGGATGTTCTAACTCTGAGGGTGCAGCCTGGGATGGATCAGGCGTTGGCAATGGCAATGATTATGATCACAAACTCCATGGGATGATCATGGACTGATTGAATTGAAGAGAGTTAGATATTCCTGGATTGTACATGATGGTATATGAGGAAGACGAGGATGTGAAGATGTGCTTGAGATAGATAATAAGCAAGAGTGATTGTACACATCGTATCGTAGACAGATGATTATTGCAACAGCTCATACAAGAAGGAATTATCTTCATTTGTTGTAAATATAAATATATATGTATTGATGAAAGGATAGTTATGAAGGTACTCAGGGTTAGATTAGTCTATTATTATTACCTCATATTTATATATTTTTTATCAATGATGTATCAATTATCCTATTGAATCGGATGTCGAAAATGAGAGCAGGATAAACAAAGTATTGAGCATGATGAGGATGTCAAATAAATCTGGGTTAGGCATAAGAAAGGTTTACGCGTACACGAAGCAAGCTAATATTATTAGCTTAAGTCAGACTTATCAAGTTACTGGATCTAATTGCTCAAAATCCCACAAATTGAATAAAATTTTAAAAGGATTGTTTTCTTTCTAGAATCAAATCCCTTTTTTTTCTTTTACAATCCTTGCTTACTAGTTGTTAGTTGTTGATTCAAATATACTGTACATGTGCTTTTGAGATGCCATGGGTGAGTCAATCAATCAACCAAAAAGTTTTCTTTGAATGGGACATAAGCGGATACTTCAATGTCATCAATCAAAATGTAATCTACACATGCATCATTTTGCCTGATTTTCCATGTGTGTTAATTATCATCAATCACAGTTCACAGACATAGCTGGTTCTGCATTAGCAATACGATCAATCTCCTTATAACTTCACTTTATAAAAGCGTAAACTTAGGTGCACAAACATAACTAGACAAAAGACTTCATAGATAAAGATGAACAACTTAGCCAGCTCCATACAGACATGTGATAAAGGATTTAGGGTTCATCCATGGTAGCACGACAGTTTGCTGGAGGTTGGAAGTAGAGTGATTCCAAAATGCTAGTAGTTGAGACCGGGAAGGGTGAAAGGAAGAAGGAGAGACTTCTCCATGCAAATGATACAGAAAAAGGGGTGAAGGCGATTGAAGTTGCTGAAGGAGAAGCAAAAGCCTTTTTGCAGCTTTCGCATGGATTGATTTGGATCGTGTGGAATGTTTGGGCTTCAGCAACTCATATGTGTCAGGTTCATCCTACAGTCTCTACAGTTGTATTGCTTGTGCTTCTACGTTACTCATCCAGTGTTGCAAGAGCTCAACTTGATGCAATCAAATTCTCATCCATTATATTAATCTTTTCCCGATAACTTAAGCTTTTGGGACTTGCAGTAACTCAATCAAATCCTTGAAATTGTACCATAAGTTCGAATCATATATCTATCCTTCTTTTCTCATCATTAATTAAAAATATTCATACAGTATTCATTCTTCACTTGGACTTGCACCATACCATATATTTGAGTTTCATGCACACATCAAATCTAAACCAACAACGAGATGATAAAATACATACTAGCCCAAGCTATTAAAATTTGTGGTCACTCACTTAAATAACAGAGTATATATATAATTATTTTAAAAAAATAACATTATCATTTCATCTAGAAGTTTAAGTCAATATAAGACACATACTCGAATTAATTATTTTTTAATATAACCTAAAAATGATCTGAATATATCCTAAAAGTTATTGTCAATTTCATCTAAAAGTTTAAGTCGTTAGATGACACATGATACATATTCTTAATAATTCTTTTTAAGATGATAAAAGAACATGCTAAGAGTCATGTGTTTTGTTCTAATGGTGACATGGAGAAGATTGAGAGATGAGTTCTGAAGAGTTTGCACATCCAATGACTTAAGTGAATTATATTATCATAATCCTGAAGAGAATGTGGATCAGAGAAACTTACTTCAAAGTGGCTCCTTGTACTTGAATTTTATATGCTCTGTTACTATTTGAGATGGTAGGAAGGGAGCCTTTCCCATATCAAGTCAAAAAGTTGATCTTGAACTAACTTTGACCACCATGATGACCAAGCTAGTAGCTACAATTTCCCAAGAAATGTAGAAGAATTAAAAGGTCAAGTTATGATGACTGAGTGGATTCTTAAAGACAACCAACTTACCAGAGTGTAGAAGAAGCTTAACTTCATTGACTTGATCTTGCATTCATGTGCCATGAAGTGAGCCACATTTGGTCGGCTGGACTTTAAATATCTGCCAACAGTGCTTGGATGATAACTTAATGTTGACCCTGCAGAATAAGGTTCCAAGAATGGTCATTGGTCCCTCAGAAATATAATATATAAAGGATGCCTAATAGGTTTAGATGGACCATGGAGCAGATTCCTCCTCATCGGACAGCACTTGTGTTAAAAACATTATCCATGCTTCACCCATCATCTGACCTGCAGATTGAAGTCACAAGCTAAGTCTCTTTTTCCCTTAAAATAAGGTCACACTGTACTTTCTTTACACTACAGAATGACATGGTTATTTTGACTGGTTAGCAGAGACTAGCAAGCATGACAAAAGGGCTTTATTGATGAAAACCTGCTCAAAAGAGAAATCTAAAGTTGAAGCATACCAGACTTAGTTGTCCTTGATGATTTACCCTTAAGAGTCATGGTCACTTATTAATTTAATAGAAAAAGTGCAATAGTCCAATCTAATACTTTCAATATCATGACAATGTCATATGAAAAGACCATGAAACACTGACTTCACTAACAGATTAGATGGACTGAAGCTTAACCTTCTGTAGCGATGATTTTGATGCTTGGACATGGACATCAACTTTGCATGAAGATTCTTACCAGCTGGCCTCTGCATTAAAATTTCATAAAAGGACAGGAAGGCAAAGCTGTCACTCAAATATCATCAAGAGAATGACTTTTCAGCTCGATTTTAAAAAGGAAAATTGCCACTACTAATATCAATATAAATGGCATTATAATGGTGAATAAAAGGAATAAAAAAGGAATCAGTAAGTAAAAGCTTACACTTCCCCTAGCTTTCCACCAGGCTGGTATGAGCAATTAAAGCTTGAATCTGCTGAATAGGGAATCTGAGATGTACATGAATGTGATTCTCTCTCTCTCTTTGAAAAAATGTGCTCGTTGTGCATTCAACTGCATAAAGTCTACTCAGCAATGAGATGAAGTCTATGTTTGATAAAGTAGACAGTTCCTTGAACAGAAGTGAGGAGGTGGATATGCTTAAGAATGTCCACTGCACCATCATCATCATGTCACCATTTTCATCTGATCCAGTTGGCGATAACGCTATGGATTCTGTACCACCAAAACAAGAGAAAATAGGCTAGAATATTACAACCTCAGTTTTTCCATTGTGTCCAAACATCAGCCAACGACTCCAACATCTCCAACACCAATTGTGTTCTTTTCTCCTTGCTTTAAAGTCTATCCTGGATGCTGGAATAGTCCCCAGATTAGTCCAAAGAATCCTCAGATAGTAAATTTGTACTGGTGAGAATCTCATCATAAACAAATGCTCCTGAAAATCAAGTACAATAGCTTTAGTCAATAATGTGTTTTTGGTGTTCCAAGAGACAACTATATCTTCAAAGGTCTAGGTTCCCACATGTCCAGTGTTGTTGATAAATTTATATTCCAATGTACAGAAATCAGACAGATCATGTCAAAAATAGGAAATCTACAAAATATCAGGAGTGGATCCAAATTTGTGCACCAGAAGAGAAGGGAAAAGGTGATGGCGATGAATTAAAGTAAAAATAGGAGCATACAGAAATATCTTGGGGGTGCTCCACTCAGCTCTGCTCCTGCTGTTTGCTGAAAATGATATAAACCAAGAAATTATAGATTGGTAAGTTTGACTCAGCAACTACATAATCATGTGAGACACTTAAATCACATTTAGATATTAGATTTTAAATAAAAACAACAAAAAGCAACAAAGCCATAGTAGCTGCTCATGTAAAGAGGGCCCAGATCAGTATCATGAGTAATTCAATTCTGATGACTCTAGGAAAAGCTGATAGTCCTTGAATAGTGATCTATTTTCTAACATGTTCATGACATCTCTAGAAAAGGAAGCTTTCCCTAATATACAGGAAAAACAAAAACCTTATACCATGTGCAGTATGAAAAGGGCTACTGCATCAGGTTCTTGAGGAAGTGAATGTTACTGGCAAATTCAATGTATGTCTCCTTAATATATAAAAGGGTTATGTAATTCTAAGCATATAAGGTTTTTCTCTTACAAAGAAATGCACTAAACTTCAAAAAGATATTATGATTAGATAACGTCCAACAGATTGCAGTTAAGGGTAATTGTAAGACTGACATGAAGACCAATAGGAAAAAGGATACACTAATTTATCAATGAAGTAGAACAAAAATGTTCAAAATTGAACATTCCACAAATTTATTAAACAGCATATCAAGAATGCAAAATGGACAAAACCTGTATCAGTTTGGAATTAGTTGCAAGCAGAACTATATCAAGCTTGACCATGTACATCATATGGCAAAAAGGAGATTAAAGAAGAGACTCCAAGGGTGTTTAAAAATGAAAAATGGATGAGGATGAAAATGTATCAGTGAAAACAATAGCAGAATTTGGTCAGCAAATGAAACAACATTGGGTAAGGCAAGACAATTTAATAGAACTTTGTTTGTTATTATAATTTCAGTACATTACAGGGTGTAACCATGAGCTCAATGGCAGGAGAAGATTCATACAGCCGATCACAAATAGTTGGAACATCACGGCTTGTTGTGGATGCGTCCAAATCTTCAGAGATTGGGCGAAGCCTTGGATTCAATCTAGGGAATCATTTTTGTTGATTGAGTCTTACACAGACCAGGTTTCTCTAAAACTATAGGCTTCATCAACAAGGTTAATCTTCCATCAAGATTAGGATTTGATCAATGGTGTACATGAATCATTCCTATGGTCATGAAACTTTCCCTATATTCTGAAGCATGGAGTCACAAGTAATTACACAAACCTTCAGTTCATGGAACTGATTCACAAAATTGTGACTGGCCCCAGAAACACCAAGTTGATATAAGGATTAGGTGCTTCTATTGTATAAAAGAATCTGGCACAGGAAACACCAAATAGAGATGATTAACTGTAACATCAGTTCAGAGTTGGCTACTCCTTGATAAGGTTGTATTTAGATTTTTTTTATCGTTAGCATTTTTTCGTATATAATTAAAAACTTATAAATAACTGAAACAAACATGATCAAGTTGTTGGTTCTTCAAATTGCTTACATAATGTTCCAAAATTTCAGTTCCAGATACTTTCTGCTTCTGGAATTCTAATGAACAGATAGCACACATAGTGTCTAACATTCCTCTTGAGGAAAGGACAAGATTCAGTATGTGTATGATCAAATGAATTAGAGAGTTTGATGAACAGAGGTAAAAAATCAACTTGATAATCCTAAGGACAAAACAGATATCGGTGGTGGTGACGTATCGTCAAATGAACTTTTCAAGAACAAATAGACAAGAAACACACACAACAAATCATAAATGTTGTTTCTATTTTGTACTTTAAGAGTATTAAAAAAAAACATAAATGACGACAAAAGCTAAAAAGGCCGCCCTGTCATTGGGCTTGGATCATTTCACCTTCTTCAGTCCTCAGGGTCTTCTTTCTTTTTCTTTCTTGTGCTGTTTCGTGAGTATAAGTGTCACCTTGTGATAGTAGTTGATGATTAGCCTGTTGAGGCTTTAACTCTTTACCTCTGTCTCTCAATTTCTCCAAAATTAAGAATAATGATTCAGTTTCTTGGTCAAAGAGACCAAGACTAATTAACTTGCTCTCTGTCATAAATCATTGTGTGTGATGTTGATCCATATACTCCAAACAAGATTAACATTACGTTTTTATAATAAGATATATTCATTCACAAAGGAAGCAAAGTCAATCAAGATTGTCATGTTTTCTAGGATCCATGGTTCTGAAGAAATGTCGCAATTAAAACTTAAACAATAAACAGTTTCATTTTTTAAGAGATATAATAACTAAACTACAAGGCTAAATTCTATAAGAGATAATTGTTTCCGACATTCTTATAATTCATCTAATTACATCTTGATCGCCACCGAACCTGAAACCTTAATGTCTAAACATCACTATACACATAAATTAAACATATAATACTGGGAAAAAGTGATTGAACCTCCTGAAACCATGAGTGCGTAAATCATTGAATTCAGTGGCCATCTAAACAAAGCAAGCATACATATCCAAAAAAAAAAACACTTCATCCCAGCAAAGACCGAGCTAATGCTGAGCAACAAGGATCATCCCGCACACACACGCACAACACATTCATACGTCGGATCATGATCCGAAGCTCCCTCCTGGTTGCCACAATGATGCGATGGTCAATGATCCGAAGCTGAAGAAAAGAATAGAAACGCGAGGCAGAAGGCGAGGGGGAGAGCTCCGCCGTAACATTGGCGGAGGGGACAGCTGGTCTAGATGGCCATGGGAAGGCTTTGCGGGTACATATCGGAGGGTGGGTTCGCGTTCGGGGACTGCGAGATCGGATCTAAAGGTCCATCGGATTTGGATCCGGGTAATAGTGAAGGAAGCATCCCACAGCGGGTCGGATCCCAAACTACCTGATCCGTTTAAACTGCATCGGACATCTCGATTCGATTTAGCATGAGTTTGGAGTTGGGATTTGGACTCAGATTCACGGTAAACATATCCATCATCATTTTACTGATAAAGAATAATGATAACGGGTCGGGTTTTCTGGAATACAATCGATTGGACCCACTTAATCCGGAGCTCGATCAATCCATTTATACCGTGACACAAAAAGGATGACACACAGAGAAGAGGTGCTGCTGTCTTTTGCTCTGGTCTTTTTGGAGGATTGAGTTAAGGCGGTAATGTATTAACGGCATACAGACTATAGACCTGCATCATCTTGAACTAAGTAGCACAAAACCATGTTAGATCAACAAAGATACAACTAATCACGTGACAGAGTAATATGTTTCTGACGGGCTCTCTGTATGAGAGGCGAAATCCAAAGAGCAGTGACTCCATAGCTGATCCATCACCTGGACTTTACGGACCACACAGATTGATGAAACAGGAGTGGAAAGTTAGCCTGGACCCTAGGAAAGTTTAACAAACTTGACTAGGAAGATTATTCCTTCGCCACGCCCAGTAGTTCGATCGCATTGGATCCGTGATCTCCAAGATGAGGCACACCGTAGTGGCTAACTTACTGCTTACTGTGTCCTGTTCAGAGTTTCTCAAAGCCTCGACTACTGCCCTGAGTTCTTCGGATGGTTGGAAACCATAACAAAGAAGATCCAGGAGCAGGCTTAATGCAAATTGGCAGCTGTTGCTTGTCTTCAGGACCTTCAGGCACAATTCAGATACTCGGTTGTCGCTTATTAGCTGGCTGGTGTCGCCCTTGTACAGTCCTCGAAGGTATCTCCAAGGGCTCTCGTTTAGCGGGTTAGCTAAGATGGCTTCTGTTGTGTAGCCTACTTCAGAATCTCTCATGGCCTGTAGGCCTCCCAGTAGCGGAGATCTTGTGATGACAAAGTACCGCTGTTGCAGATCAACAGTTAATAGGGAACATGGATTTGTTCTATAAATGACAAGGGAAGTCACATTCTAAGATATGGATATATATACTCGAGGAAACAATCATAGAGTAAAGAAACAATCATAGTAGTCCCTAATTATGTAAATTACCTATGCATTTTGGACCTTAATTAACTGAAACATGATAGTCTATGAAGAGCAAAACACTGGGCATTAGCACTTTCAGGAAAATACTTGCCAACAGAATGTACAATTGGATAATGAATGAGTTAAATGAGAATTTGTGCCTTATGATATGTGATACGTGGCAAAAGGCAAACAACCTTCTAAAGACTAAAGCTGTTTAATGATTCTAACATCAATGGAAAAAAAAACTGCTACCACAAAAAAAAAGGTAAAAAGGTCGGTCAGTGCCAGAGCACGCACAAACTAACAAGCATGATTCACATGCACATGTCCCACGTTTTAATACTAATCAGAAGGGTAAGAACCAAGCTTTACCTATCTGACCAAGGCTCGATACCAATTGGTTTTTAGGTTTACTAGATTCTTTGAGGTGCAAATCTGTTCCATAATAAAGTGATGATCTTAGGAAGATGGTGCATACCATAGAACTCAAATTACAAGCTAAAGAATTTTCAGGCTAGCAGTATGGTCATGCAAGTTCATTAGTTGACAAATTTTGAGATTTATGGTGGTTGTAGTCCATAAATTTTACAGTTCAATGTTGTGATCTCCTGCTTGAATCTCCATTTTACTCTTTCAAAATCACCAGGTTTCATCAATCAGACTTACGAAGGAAAGACTACTTGTCAAACTAAGGGACACCAGCTCAATCGACAAGATCCCATTATTTGGAGTAGGTTTTATACAGCACGAATTGAAAAATATAAGTACCTTAGGTACTTATAAGGTAACAGGAATGTCTCCCGAACACTAAACTAAAGCATGTCAAAATAATGTTATCAAATAGTCTATTCTATGTTTAAGATAAGAAATTTTCTAACAAACAGAAGGCACTAAATTTCAATTTACTGGCTTAAATCTAATGATTTCTATAAGAAATGCAAATAGTTATGTCAACTAAGCCATTCTCAAGATTAATAATATAAAGATCAAGAGAAAAGTATGGCATAAAGCAATAGCTGAACAGATCTAAAATAGCTACGTATAATAACTGGACCCTGTAGCAGTCAACCTGATTCCATGCTGAATTGTTGAAAATGTCATCTTCAAGAAGCATGCAGCAGTAGCCAAGCTCGTTTTCCCAGCCACCTAATGACTGAAGCACCCACTGCATTGGAAGAGAATAACAAGGTCCAACATTAGTATTGGATAAACATTGACAGAGGTCATCCTTCATCACCTGCATTTGAAGGATCAAATCAGCTTGTACAAAAATAAAGTACATTCTCAGTGAGCACAATTCAGGATATTCTAGGTTTGAGACCCCTTGATCAGCCTTTCGACTTGGTTTTGATTTAGATGTTGAGTAAATTAAGATAGTATAAATTCAACACATTCCAGTACTCAAAAGTACATCAAGAAAAAGAGAGGGGAAGAGAAAGTAGTTAAATTACCTGCCTATGAGACCAGGCATGATAATTTTTAGCATCTAGATCAAGTATATTTTTAGAAAATTCAAGTTCCTTATTTGCAACCTCTGGGCCCAATTTCTCAGCAAGCCACCGCCTGTGGTGCCTACATGACATATATAATCATTAGCATACAAGTTGCAAGCTAATTCTCCCAGATGAACTGCCATTACTTCTTTTTAGAACAGTGTAAAAATTAAAAATATATATATAGCCAAGTGAAATCTTATGAGACATTAAGAGAATATGTGCCAAAAACTAAATCTATCAAGATGGATGAATGTTTTTCTTGATACCAGAATAATAGGCTTATGATGTGAACACTCACCAGATCTGGTAATTTTTGGCGTTGCGCATAGTCATTCGGTCTAGAAAATCCCTTTCCTCATGTAAATCTGCATTTAATGACTCGAGCACAACGCGTCTGAAGTGCCAGACCTATTTGCATTGTTTTATTTGATATCAAATAAGAAGATCCAGCATAAACAGCGAAGAAAAAGAGAGAAACCAAAATAAAGGCAGCAAAATAAATAGTTCTTAATATCCAAGAAACATGTTAAAAACATGTTAAAAAGTGAGATATGCCCCAGACTGTAATGTACAAACATGACAAATAGTAACTTAAGTACTTAACTGCATAATTTAGTGGATGCATGACCTAAAGCATAAACAGCTAACGCTACAGAAACAAACTTCTGTGGATAATACAGTAATATAGCGCACAGATCATTAGGAAAGGTCTCACTTTATGTTTGTATCCGTAAAAATGCAATATAATGAATTTGAGTAATGCCCTCTAGCATGAAAAGAAAGTCTAGATGATGTGTAATCCAGAAAAACAAGAAGATAGGAGATAACTAAAGCCTGAATAAGCATATTAGGAAATTAGATCTCAATTTTCCTTGATCATGGTGCAAAATCAAATTAATGGCATGAACAGCAGTATCAGAAATTCAGAATTACCAAAGAAGCCAATAATACCAATAATTCTCAATTTAACAAAAAATGATCCGTAAGTTGCATATCAACAGATAGTTGTCCACACTAAATCCAATTTTAGGTAAGCTATCCAAGGTGATGCTATAACGGATCCTACTTGCACAAAAGAAAAGAACACAAGTTCAGTTGCTTCTTTTTCTATCTTTGCACCACAATTGATGTACGAACTTTTGAGGAAATCTCTTCACAAAACTAGAGCCTCTGAACCACATTAAATCTGCCTCCGCAAACGAAATATCACTCAGACTTCAGCTCAAGCAGCTACCTAAGGCACTAAATAACATGGTGAGTCTTTTCTCAGAAATCAACGGTAAATAGAATGAGATGCATGTGATTCAAGATCGGTTCGGCAGATCCATCCACCGTCTTACTTGCTAAAAAAGAAAGGCCTTTGTTTAACTAAATGAACTTGTATAAAGGTTTCCACCAAAAGCTTCTGGATTTTCCCTCTTAACAAGAAAAATACATCTTTCGGAAGACTTTTCCCCAGTATCTATCGATCTCAGGACAACTGAGATTACGAGGGGAAAGAACAAAAGCTCACGGTGTAGTTGCCAGGGTTCATGCCGATGGCCTCGGTGGTGAGGTCGAGGGCGCGGCGGCTCCGTTCGTCGGCGAGATACACGGCGCGGAAGTAGTCCATGGTCTCCCGGAAGTCATCGCGATAAGCGATGGGCGCGACCGGGTTGGGGCCATCGTCCTGCGGGACGGGCCTCACGTCCGACCACTCCGGCCGCGCACTCAAAGGAACACGATCGACTTCGTCATCCGAGGACGGCATCGAGGAGGAGCGAACCTCGGAACCGAACCGATCGATCCTACACCTAGGGTTTTGACGGGCCAGAAGGGGAGGGAGGAAAGCGACGAGTGAGCTGGGCTTTCGATTGTTGGGCTTTTGTCGTGGACCATACACGGCTCGGAAGGCCTGCTTAGCAGCACCAATCTTAAAGCAACACGGTTCGATTCCGGCTCACTCCATTCGACCCGACGAAGTCGTCGGTCATCTCATCACCAAATCGAAATGGAAATATGCCTTTGTAACGATAATATATTTCTCGTTGGACAGATATCAAAATTATATATACTTATCATCCCAATAATATATATTTTATGTTGTGTGATTTGATAGGCAGATAATAGTAGTTTGCCCAATGATGTGTCGGAGAGATCTCACGACTACGAACATCTTTTATTATAATAGAAAGCACAATAGGTTTAGTATAACTTAGATTATATCATCGATTCATCTCTCATAAAAAAAAAAAAAGGTTCATGTCATTAGAAAATTCTCGGTGTATACAAGGATTCAAAATCAAAATGACTTTCATATCAAAAATTTGATTTGACGGTCATCTTATGATTCGAAATCTAGTTTTGTATTCTCTACTCTACGTTCCTATAAAAAAAAACTATGTGAATGTTAGCAAGCAATCATTGTCATGATATAGTGTTTTTTTTTTATTATCAATCTCTTTGGTCTCGCCTCATTAATAATCATAAAATTAATTGAGAAACATATTAGAAGATCATTAAAGTGGCTTGACATTTGTTACATATGTCCATAGAAAAAAAATCAAAATTTTCATAATATGAACCAATCTCAGCTCAAGTACAAATCTCCTCGTATATCTTTTCTTTCAGTATTTCTAAATCTAGTAAAGAGAAATGTAAAGAGTATTGGAAGTATTTCCTCGGATCTTACTTCTTCATCGAAAATTAAAAATACATGAAATATTTAGAGCAAGAAATTCTAATCCATCAAGGATTTCTCTTCCTACTTTTTCTTAAGTGAATCCATACTTATAATGGATGTGCTAATCTATGAAGTAGTTTGAACCTTTTAGAAGCTAAGATACTTCCCAAGTAAACAATAACTCATCACAAATGTAACTTAAACCTTCATATTGCAATCATAGTGGACATGTTGCAGGAATCTCTACTGGATGTTGTTTCTGATGCATGTGGACACATCTGCCATCACAGTTGCTGTTTTTTGCTCCATCCATCACTGTTCCTGATGAGCTTGAGATGTGCAGATTTTGGAGCAAAGTGCCCATCATGTCGGCTGGTAATACTCTCGATCTCCTCCTTGGGATGTGTTTGTTTGTTTATGTGTTCCCTAAATGATTTGATTTCAATCTTGCATGTAATTCCAAAGAGAATAATAATGTAGTCACTTTTTTTTTTTTAGGGTAACTCAATAATCTGGAAATAATTATCATATAACCTTACTCGCACAAAAAAAAAAATATCATGACATACGACGATACGAGGTTTGAACTATACGAGGTTTGTATAGTTCATCTATAATTTCAAAAAGATCAATTAGAAAATTATTATTTATGTAATTAGAGAGATGTCTACGAACCCTAAATTATCATAGTCTTAAAAGAACGATTTTATTATTTTTTATTCGAATTCAAACATACGTCATACACTAATTTTTCTATTCGATCCATTTTTTATCTTATTAATGGATACTTTTAACATTGTCTAAATCGATCGTATTAATTTGATGTCAAAAGCACATAATTTTTATTACAAATAATATTTTTTATTCGAATTCAAACATGTCTCTGATACTCTTTTTTTTTTATATATATATTCGATACATCTTTTATCTCATTAATAGATATTCTAACATCGTCTAAATCGATCACATTGATTTGATGTGAAAAAAACATGATTATTATTACAATGTTCAAAATTAATTCGAGGATTACTAGAAACAATTGAAATAGGTTTGGATTAATTACAATGTGACTTCAACATTGCAATCATGTCAGTGGCTAATGGATGGGATTTGTAACCTAATCAACATCTATTAATGTGGCAGGCAAACACCTTTGGAGCTTTCCACCGAAGAAAAAGTGTTGGGAGTGAAAGCTTTACATCACCAAGTGTTGCATTCATTCCAAGCGTTTGTTGGGTGTCCACTTAGGTTTGAACTCCCTTTGAAGACATCCTTTTCAAACTAAACATGATTACAAAGCTTTGTTTCTTCCTTAAATCCTTTTTCTATAGACCACTAAATCTTACTAAATTATTTTTTCTTTTTGCCAGAAAAAAAAAAAGATACATCCTAAAAACAAATTAAAATAGCTACCATTGAGTTTTCATGGTAACTAAGAGCTATTATCGATGATAATTGTGAATTAATTTTCAAAGGTTTTTGTTATTTATGTCAGTCGTATCCCACCAAATTCTGATGTCTTTGCTAATGAATCAGAAGAACCAAAGTATTCTTTTCATTTTGTAAATGCTAGCCATATAGATTCATCATCTAATCTCTGTATCAATGTTTTCTTCAGATAAATATTTTTTATTTATTATAAAAATATAATATTAAGGATATTGTATGTATTTAACATTTATATATTTGACTTAAATTAGTTACGAATAATTATATTTAAATTTTTTTGATAGTAATTATGTCTGTCATAATTAATCCAATCACCTCTTTGATTGCATGGTGATGTAGGAATCCTCTCACCAACCCCAAATACTTTTTCATTTGTGTTCCGTGATTGTTCTTTTACCTCTTTTAATGCCTTCACGTAGCTTCATATATCACAAATTTAGTGTTAAAAGAAAGGATGATGGTTTTACAAATACATTAATTCAAAGATTGGAAATAATGTATGTGCCATTACAAACATAATATATATATATATATATATATATATTCCATTAAATAATAATATTATACATATATATTTGTCTCGGGAACACATATCAAAAGATCTTTAAATATCTAAAGCATCCCTCGATAATTATTGATGTAGTCGTATTATGCGATTGAGTAGGAAAATATTTACTTGTTGTAATTAATGTTTGGATCATGTCATATCACTAACTTGATGTTCCAAATTAATCAATTATTTTTATGAGAAGATGATATTTTCGAAATCAAATATATTCTAAATGATCGATAAATCCAACTATTGGGGATGATAATCATCCGATAATCGTGAATGTCTTTATAGTTATTTTGTTATTTATATTAAAATTATATGGATGGTAATTAGAGTTTAAATTATTTGTTAGATAATGATTAGCTAATTGGAGTACAATTATATATATATATATATATATATATATATATATTAAATTTAATATTAGAAGCATAAATATTAAAATAGTTTATTTAAAATATACACGTATATTAAAATTGTAGCACTTCTTCTTTTTTTTTTCCTTTTCTTGTTCTATTCAAACATCACATGACAGTACTGCAAATTGACATGATATTGATGAAGTAGGTGGGCAAAGTGTATATTGATTTGCACACAAAAACAGGTGTAATTTGCACCGGATGATTTTTATTTGCTATAAATAAAACTAATGATATATTAATATAATGAAAATGAAAATAAATATATAAAAAATATATTGTATTATGAGGAATTAGGGCCATTTATAGGTTAGATCTCCTAGCTCAAATATTGATCCAAACATTGGACTCAATTGCTATATAATTATTACAAGTTAAATGAACCATAATAATTGATTAATTGCTGTTTTATTTGATTACATGACACAAAGAAAAAAAAAATATAAAGCTTCAATAGGCAGCAATTAGATCTAATTAAATAAAATAAACATTTACTCTTCTTAATTTCTACACCTTTTTTCTTTTTTCCAAGAAAAAAAAATTTATGCTTATCTATTATTTCAAATATTGAAATATGTAGTATAAAATATTTATAATATTCTTAATGTTCCTGTAATGAATCTTTAAATCATTTAAGCCTCATAAGATCCTTCATAAAAAAAATATGAACAGTACCTAAAATACCTTTAGATCTCATTATAATCCTTCATAAAATAAGAAACAATCCATAACATTTTTAATATTCTTTAATTACAATTGAGTTTCGAATGATACTTTACATGCTATCTACAAGATATTATTTATCTACAGGTAAATTAAGAATATATTGAATATGTACTTATAATTTATAGTAAAATCCTTTCTTTGTGTTTCTTTGTTTTTCTTTACAACATTAATACTAATTATTTCACATATCATAACAACATATTTAAGTATTTCACATTATATATTTATCGAAACTATACCTAATTATTTAAAATAAAACTGTTTTTCTCCTATTTCCAAACTTCAAACTCTTAATTTTGACCATTTGATTTTTTTTACTCTATCAATGTTATATTCGTCTATCTCTTCATATTATTAAATAATCAATTCAAAGATAATTGTATTTTTTAGTTTATAAAAATATAAAATTTAAATTTACATTTAAAAGATAAATGTAAGAATCATTTATATATATATATATATATATATATATAATTTTGCCAAAAGAAAGGAAAAAAGAAAGAAAATAAAAATAATCACACAGCCACTGTCGAAGACAAATCGCCTTCTATTAGTCTCCTGACCGCCTCTGTTACATGGCACATGAGTCTAATAAATTCATTGGGTTCGGTTCGGCGACGACACTCGTTCTTTCTATCTCGTCGGACCCCCTTCTCTCTCCGTCTCTCACCCATTCTCCTTTTCCCCATCTCCCGTTCGGAGCAAGAAACCTTCGCATCTCCCCGTTCCAATCCCATCGGCGATCGATCCATCGATCGCCCCCATCCATCGACTCTCGCCGCACTAAGATTAGGGTTCCCGGCTCCACCCGATCCCAGCCCCATTGCCCCAGATCCCAACCGGATCGGCCGCTACATCCATCGAGAACCCGATTCCTCGATCGCTTTCGCTTCTCCGCCGGTCGCGATCGGATCTTCCCGATCTCGCCCTGGAGTTGCGGTAGATCTCGGCATATATGTTTCCGTGAGCCCCCTTCCCGATCTCGATCTGGAGGTGCGGCGGGTCTTGGCATCTTGTAGATCGGCGTCGGCGGGCACCAGGGCTGCGGAAAGTTGGCGCCCCAACGCAGGGCGCAGCGCCACATGGGTGGCCAGGTGCAACAGGGCGGCGCCGGCACCGCCGCGGCGGCGGCGGCGGCCGGTGGGGACGCCGGGGATGCCGTCATGGCGCGGTGGCTCCAATCCGCCGGGCTCCAGCACCTGGCCTCGCCCATGGCGTCTTCTGACAACCGCCTCCTCCCCAATCTCCTCATGCAGGTAACCGACCGTTTCCTGATCTTTGGTACATCTTGTATAATGAAAGGACTAAAAATGTTTCTCTCTCTTTAATCTTTATAGTGCATTTTGAATCTCTCGTGTATTTTCTCCTTGTGCGCTGCTACGAATGCGATTAATTATAGCATGGGCCCCAAAGGCGGCATCAGATGTGATAACTTCTTTGCCTGCCAGTGTCCCTTTGAACATTTAATCTTCAAGTACCACGAATAAAAGATTTTGCTGAAAATTTCGTAGGTTATCTACTAAAAATAAGGCCTAAATGTTCTTTTAAATAATTTGTCAGTTAAATGTTTGAGAGATGAATTGGCAGGGATATGGACCTCAGTCGGTGGAGGAGAAGCAGAAACTCCTTAGGCTTTTGAGGAATCTTAACTTCAATGGGGAATCTGTTTCTGAACCATACACTCCAACAGCACAAAGTCTGGGTACGATGACCGCAGCTGATGGCTTCTATTCACCTGAACTCAGAGGGGAATTTGGAGCTGGGCTTTTGGATCTTCATGCTATGGATGACACTGAGCTTCTCTCAGAGGTAATCATCGACAGCCTGTATGTATCCAAATGCTATTATTTTGGGGGTATACAGGACTGCTGGTTTTCCTCCTCATGTACATTTATAACCTACGCCGATTCCCCATGGGTTTGTTTAAGATTAGTACTGGAATGTGATAAATATTGGTGATAGTGTCTTGCCTCTTCAAGTCAATGGTGATTATGATATTAAATATACAAGGATAACTGATGATAGAATCCCACGACTTTGAATGTTTGAGAATGATTCCCTGATCCCACCATTTTTAGCGTTTTTAGCCTTCAGCAAAGCATCATATCATGAAACACCTTGAATGATGTTGCTCTTGTTACTCATCATGTGGTCTGTTTTTAGCGTTCAACTGCCAACTTACTCTACGTCTTTGCATACCTTGCATGTCCCTGCCCGACCCTTTTGCATAAGTACAAGTTATTTGGCAACAATATACTACTCCTGTTAAGGAATATTTTACGATTTGCTACTTTTATCTCTAAATTTTTGGCTTAATATACTACATTTCATTCAGTATCTGTTGGACACGTTCCTTGTAACACTAATGCCTCGATAATGTTCTGATTGCTTTTCTCACGTTTGTCAAACTCTCCCTCCTTTGGTCATGATTATCGTTTACTTGCGTGTAATTTAACCTTCATTTTCTTTCTTTTTTTTAACTTGATTATGATTATGTAATGATATTTATGCATTGGAACTGGATTTGTCATTCTCTTTTTCCTCATCACCTTGCTTTAGCTTGTAATCCTCATGGTAATAACTCTTTTTACAAGTGTTTTCCTATGTGTTGGGCATAATTGATGATTTTACATAATTAGTCAAATGCACATGCCATAGATTTTCAGATTTTATCTAATTTGATGATAGAATAAAGCCTTTAGATCCAAATTATAGTTATATACAGTTGTCAGGCAATACATGCCGCTGCATTTTTGTTACAGTGCTGCCTTTGGCGAGCACTGCTTCGATTCAAACGAAATGAGAGACTCCAAAAGCTATCAGGACCAAATCTTCTCAACTAGACTAATATTATTGCTGGACAATAATAAAAATATATAATAGAAATTGTGATAGAAGTCTGGACATCCTGTTGAGCTCAAATTTCTTTGTTGAATTTTTACTAGCTAAGCCCTAATTAAATTAAGAAAAAAATTCAATAACTAAAGTAACCCACAGACTGATTTGCTATTCTGGGCTTAGAAATATCATTCCAGATGGTTCCTGAGACCCATTTATTGATTGTATGGACAACACATTTGAGTGCTGAACAAGGTTTAGGGGAAGGACATTTTTTGATTATTATCCCTCTCTTTTCCCTTGTTTGATGCAATCCTAGTCAGAATAGGAGTCTTGCAAGCCCTCCAACCTACCATGCTATGCTGGAATCCCGCTTGACATTGACTGACCATGAAAAATCCTGCTTGCAAGATTTTTCATGGTTATATGAACATTTGTTCCATAGAATGGAGGATGCTCTTTATTTTGCTGTCAAAAGTATGAACACATAACCTTCTGCTTTATTCTGTTATGCTGAGCAAGTTTTTGTGGATTATTGATGTTTATGGGACAAATATCAGTTACCATAAATAGACAAGCCATGCTCTTTTTACTAATGGCTTGATATTGATATCGAAGGTGGTATTATGAGAAATACCATTCTTGGATTAATTTTTTAAGTAGAACAATATTTACAATTTTACATGAGCTGTGAACCTTGTTTGAGCTTAACATAAAATGAATGAGAAGAAAGCAAAGAGAACACAGTGGTTTTTAATAGTTAATATATTTTCATACATGTACAAAGATAACATTCATGGAATTATACATATCCATGAGATTTATTTTTAGTTTCTTAGGGTGCTCCATGATTTATTTTAGTACAGAATTTTCCTTTGGAATCTGAGTGAGAAAATTTAGGAAATTAGCTTTGTTTGCAATCACTGTAAAGAATGATATTAATTGGTGCCTTCAAATGATGACTATCTGTAATTGTTGTTATTTTTTGAAATTAATAAAGGACTATGTTCTTGTCCCCTGTTTGCAGCATGTATTTTCAGAACCATTTGAGCCGTCACCATTCTTTCCTACCAGGGGATTTGATGATGACTATGATGTGACATCTACTAAGCAACAAGTGCGAGCAGAGGGCAATATGAGGCCAGTGGATAATGAAAAAGAGATTAGTACCAAAGAGAGCAATGTTGCCAAGATCAAAGTAGTGGTATGTTTGAAAAATCTGGTGGTGCATTCTAAAGATGTGATGTTCTATGCTACCTAACTGCAGTTTTAAATCAAAATGATGTCAACAGGTTTTCAGTAAATTTGTTTTTTAGCTTGGAAAGTAAATGCCAAAGAGTCAATATGCTTGGATAACAGTTTCATTCTAGTACATCTTGTTTGAAATAAATTGGATTCCATAATAAAAATTGTGATTCACGATTCTAGCTTTTGAGACCCATATCTGAAATGCTTGATGAAATAGAATTGTATGAGTTATTAATGCATATTATAACTAAAAGCAACATAGATTGGGTGGAACTGTTTTGTGCAGGTGTTGCTTATTTATCTTTTGTTTTTTTTAAATATATAACTTTCTGTTTTTTTTTTTTGCGGAAGTTAAAAGTCTCTTTTCTTCTTCTCTGTTGTGAGAATGGAGCAAAATACTGCAAGAGTTATAGCCTATCTATAGTTATTCAAACTAGGGTGAAATCTGACTTAAACCTTGCAAGTCACACCCAGTGATTTCAATAGGCGCTCCGGCGCTCGCCTAGGTGCTCGGGCGAGGCGAGGCGAGGCCTGAGCGCCTCGCTTCAATGAGGCGCTCGCTCGAGCCTAGGTGTCGGGCGCTTCGGGCGAGCGCCCGGGTTAAACCAGGCGACCGAATCAATGTTTTACGTCTGGTTCGGTCTCCGGTGCTTTAGTTGGTTCAATCGGACCAACTAAATCACCGATAGGCTCCCTCACGATTTCCCCGACTTCCCCAACCCTAACACTCGCGATTTGCCGTCGAGATTTCTTCTCCGCTGTCGCTGCTCTCTGCTGCTGCTGCCACTGTCGCTACTCGCCGCTGCCACAATCGTCGTTCATCGTTGTTGTCGTTGCTCACCGCTCGCAACTCCCACTCCCGCTATCGCTCGCTACTCCCGCTCTCGCTACCACTGTCGTTGTCTTAGTAGCCTCGGTCTTCTCACACTTTTCTCACTATACTGTTAACAGTATATTAATAATATATTACTAACTGTATATTAATAATAATATTTTTATTTATTAGATTAATAATATATTATTTTGATTTTAATACTATTAATTTTTTTATTTAAAATTATTGTTAGGTTTCAGAATAAATGACAAGTGTACAAAGCAACTCAATAGATTTGATATAAAATTTTATTGTTTTGATTTTTGAGACTTTTTATTAATATGACATTGTGATTGTGTACTCGATTTTCTTAATTTAATAGTATATTTTTATTTAAATAATTATATTAATTATATTATATATTTTTATATTTTAGCGCCTCGCTTCGCTCGGGTGAGCGCCTGGGCGAGCGCCTAGCGCCTCAGGCGTTTTTGGACCTTGGCGTCTTTTGGCGCCTAGCGCATTTTAAATCACTGGTCACACCAATTATAGCTTATTCAAACTAGGACGAATTGGAGAAAGTAAGTGAAAAAGTAAAGAGGGAAAAGTTTGTCCTATTCTTCTATGAGGAAGCCCCTTTTATAATGTCAGAACCCTAATGGATCAGTAGGGAAGATTTCCCATATCCGGCCACTGGGGGGATATTTTCCATTTTGATATGGTGATGATGTGGCATATGAGCTGGTCAGGTTGCAATGAAGTTTACTATGTTGGGATCCTCCATGATCTGGGAGCCCATGTGTCAGTTTTTTGTTGGGGGTTACTTTATTTCCCACACTAGGTTGAAAGTTTTCTTTTAGTATATGCATCTAGTTCAAAGAATCCAATCTGCCCTGGACATTTTCATCTCTATTCCAAGTGATGTTGAATATGAGTTTAACGAATTAAAAAGCAAATAGAGAACTTAATGGAAGTTTGTCATACTTAATATCCAAAGTGGACACCTATATGCGAAAGTCAATGGTATGTGAGTAAGTGAATTTGAAAATTTACTGACAAGAAATAGGGAACGCATATCCCTAGTTACCATATTGTGCTTGTGTTGGTATATTAAACAATGACATGCAGCATAAGTTGTTAACATCCTTACATGATTATTAATAAACATTCACCTGCTGTCTGAGTCTGTAATCATTAACTTGGAGGTAACTTGTCCAGGTCTGCCATAACTAAAGAACTACAAGTATCAAGAGTTAAATTTATGTGTTGGCTTAAGAAAAGAATATATTTGGCAGAGTTACTAGTGACCCTTTTGTGTTGATTCACAAGAGCACTTGGATAATTCAGATTACGTGATTGTGTCAGTTTATTAAGTCATTTAAATTTTTTAACTGTTTTATGATGTAATATTTGTAGTCACTGTTGGTGATGTAGAATTTCTGAACATCAAGGTTGTTGTGGCATGTCCCTATGAAAATGAAAAATTACATCTAGTGATGATAGAACTTTTAGTTCTGGTCAATGAAACCATCAAGAAGTGATATGATATTAGTTCCACAAGCCATTTATCATAGTGAAAAATGATCGATCAAACTCAAGAAAGAGTAAGGATGGTTAATACCTGAAGGACAGAAGGCAACACTTTCAAATGGTCAAGATTTTATGCACTGTGAAACCAGTTATAGATGAAGGAAAAAGTTTTGTTAATTTGAGAAGTAGAACATTCCCATATATTAAGTTATGTAGAGCTCTTTCACAGAAATATCATCCAGAAAGTTACAAATCAACTTCCTGATGATTTTTCCATCAACTTGGTGGCAACAAGGATGCATTGATGATGGTACTTTGTTTTCTTTCTTCCTTTTCGGCCAAGACTGCTTAAATTTGGATGGTTGAATGAAGATTGTATTCTATACTGTATGCCAAATTGTTTGCTTGCTTATAAATATTTATGCTGCATTAGATGTCTGGTTAATTTTTCTTTCCCCATTTCTCATCGTTCGTTTTAGGTACGTAAAAGACCTCTGAACAAAAAGGAGAAATCGCGAAAAGAGGATGACATTGTCACTGTAAATGATAATGCATGTTTAACTGTCCATGAGCCAAAGCTAAAGGTATTGTAATATCTGCAGAAAATATGATGATCTGGTTCCAATTGTTTTTCTTTACCATTAAAATTTGAATTAGTTGCTGTGGACCTTATTTTTAATGATTACTGTGCATGCTTTTATTGTAAAGCTTTTGTGTGCAATTCCAGTCTTGGTTATGTTCTTGTTGATGGTAATTGTACTTGATTGGCATTTGTGTTTATGTCAGTTAAATATAAACATTTGGTGTACCCATCCATTGATATGGCATGCAGCTTCTCTTTTTTTATATGCATAACCTATGATACTTGTCTTTACCCTTTTTTCAATATTAAATGCCAATTATTTTTTTGTCAGCGAAGAAAGTATGTTTGCTGAATCTTTTTAAAGCTAAGCAAAGGGGATGGGGCTTTATTTTCATAAGTTCATAATTATCTTTGACATCTTGTCCTTTTTACAAAGGATCTGAACTAGTAACACAGACAACATGTGGGTGTTAGGATTTTTCTTCTATCATTTTGTTAACTTTGATGAAGAAAAAACTTGTGCTGCCATAGAAATACTCATAAAGTCACCCTTGTCTGGTCTTCTATATTTAATGTTGGAGATTTCTTTATGTGGTTAATGCAGTTTATTAACCTCATGCAAATTTCTGATGTTTGATCTTGATGATTTTGAAGAAAGGTACAAACACATTAAAAATTTAATTTTACAACCAGAAAAGAGAATTCAGCTTTTATGTTTTACAATAAGGTGATGAACATTGATCTGAGTTTCATTCTTTATAAATTCATGATGAACTTAAAATTGAGGGAAACATGTGCCTATGACATGATAGAAGAATCTTACAAAGTTGGACAGAGTAGCATAAGAGGAGGTTCTTTTTCCACTATCTTTGTTGGCATTGTCAAATCATGTTAGGTAGTTTAAACCAAGGAATGACATTTCAAGGATCAGACCTATATCTGTCCCTCCGTTATGTACTATGTACCAGTTGGTACTATTGTATTGACCTGGTGTACTGGTATGTACTAGTGACCCAAACAGGAAGATAAAGGAATATATGGTGATGGAGGAAGAGGAGGGAGGAAGGAGGAAGGATGAGGAAGAAAAAAAGGGAGGCAGTGGAGGAACAGGGGGAAGGAGGAAAAGGAAGGAGGAGGAGGTAGTGGAGGTAGAGGAGGAGGGAGGAAGAGGAGAATAGGCATGTATCGGGTAGGCGACAACTGTGGACCACAAAAGATCTTGCGATTGGTCCCGCACGAGCACAATCAGATGCGATTAGGGAAGGTTCTTATTTCTTTTATATGGTCGGGTCGGACTGTTTGAATCAGGGGTGGTCAGCGTATTAGTTAACACCTTGACCGGTACATACCATCTGTTTCATACTGGCCCAGGCGAAACAACATTCTTGGCATTATGGAATCTTCTTGGATAACATCTTGAGAGGCTGATCAATGGAATTTACAGGTGTGACATTGTATAACTTCTATAAATGGTGTCTCATGTTGTAAATAAAAGAAAGACTCAAATGAAAACCAAGATTCTCTTGTTAATCATTTTAGAGGCTTTTTGCCATAATAGTTCAACACCTAAAGAAATTTAGTTTTATGTCCAAGAAGGTAGTTCTCTGAGTGAAGTTGGGATCATCTTACAGGTTTATTATTAGGTTCAGAGTGTTGATTTATCAGGTATTCTGAAGATCACAAGGTCAACTGAGTTTTAGACAAAAAATGAGTCAATTTAAATGTCTGTTTTTGTAGATAACTATCTATATCTGTCAGGCTTTCATTCTCTAGGCACAGTTTTCTTAATGTGGTTTCATTTAGCTGCGGTAGTTTATAAATTGCCCCGTCTTTTCCTTTCAGTGGATTGTTTATGAGAGATCTGTTTTAGCAGTTCTTTAAGATCTATTTTGACAAAGATAGGAGCTAGGACTTCTAGACTAAGTAGGTCTTGAACCAAATACATAATTTTAACAATTTAAAAAATTATTGAGTCTATAGTTGAAATAGATTGATGAGAAGTTTCTAGCAATAGAAACTTCAAGTGTCTTGCATATATTATTTGGAAGGAAGAGAAAATGATGTTGACAATATTAACAGTGTTAAAGAAAGATGGTTATCAGTTTTAGATAAAAAGGCAAGTTTATGTGACAGTTGTAAGATGAGCTATGCTTCATGGGTAGGAAGGTTGAGCAATTATTTAACATGTGCAAAAGATAAGTGTTGCTGAGATGTATGTATGGGATTGCTAGAAAAGACTAAGAAATTTTACGTGCAGGTAGGTGTAAGAATTCTTTGTGTACAACTAGGTGAAGGCCTCTGATACAAGATAAAACAAAAAAAAAATCCAAGATGATATGAGCATATTTAAACAAAATATAGATGCTTTGTCAAAGGTGAGTGGATTAGGATTAATGCTTTGAGAAGAGGTAAATGGAGACCTAAACTCTATTAGAAACAACAATAAGGAATTGGGCTGCTATTAGTTTGTTTAGTGTATCATCCTAAACAAAATGTTTGGAAAAGATCCAAGCATCCCACCCTAAATAATTGGGTTGGGCTATTATTGGTTGTTGTATTTGTATATTTAAGATACTAACTGAGATGAAGCATGGAGATACACACTGATATGGCTTCCATAAAATTAGGAAATGACATAGTATTGATACATATCTAATTCATATCTTTTTCTTTTTTGCACTTTGTTTAATTTGGATAACCTGTGAACACCATCTGTGTTATTCATAGTAATCATAACAACAATTCATGTAAATTGCAAATGTATGGTTCAAAGGCAAATAAAAAACTTTAGGAAGCACATCTATATGATATGTACATGACATTTAATTCATATATATATAATTATATATTTTTATGTTTATAGTTTGTTTAATTTGAATAATCTGTGAACATCATTTATGTTATTCATAATAATCATAACAACCATTCACATAAACTGCAAATGTATGCTTCAAAGGCAAATAAGAAACTTTAAGAAGTGATAGATTTCAGTTAATTACAAATTGGGACATGCCTTGAATCATATATAGATGAATCATACATAGATAAATCTTGCATAACATAATTAACGTAAGTGGAGATGATGTAATTGTCCTAATATATTGTGAAGTATCTGTGGTGTTCGGAGGTATCTGACAACTGCTGGTTATTGACTTAGACATGATACAATCATAGACACAACAAGCGTTTTGAAGGCTGCGCCTTTTAGGGTGCTGGAGTAGAGCAGCAATTAGTGTTTTTCTCAACCGTTACCTTATTCATGAATGCTTCATTAATGGTGTTCTGTGCTTTGATAAACCTTTGAAGACCCTGTATAGTAAAATGCTTTTGGTGATCAGGTGGCATAAGGATTCTTTCTGTTTTACACTAATGGCACATTTCTTAGTGGTGCATATAAGGACAAGTCATGACAAATCATGCCTAAACAGAAGCAGCACATGTCACAAGGATCTGTTTCAAAGGTGCTAAACAAGGTTTACACTAAAATTTGACTTGTATTGACCAGTATACATGCATGCAAACCAGCTCAAACGATGTTGACATCCTTCTGTGCCATGAAATGGCAATCCTCGATGTAAACAAGCAAAATATGATTGGTAAAAGAATTAAAATAACTTAAGATTAACTAATTTAGCTATATCTGAGTTTGATGGTTAGGATATCAATATGGACAAGGACAAGGAGGCCACTTTTTTCGATGGTTTTAATTTATTTCTGAACAGGTATTTTGAAAAAAGAGCATAAACTTCTTTTGTTGAATTCTAAATTTCTTGATCACTAAAACCTTTTTGAAACCAATTTCGTGCGTTTGCACTCTTCATACATTGCTAATTGCAAGTAATTGAGTGATTTAGTTTTAATGGATGGCTCTAGTTTCACATAATGCTTGTCTAGCCTGTAGAAATGGAATTGTAATGTCACGCTGACACTTGTGGGTTTGATTCATGGCGAGAAATATGATTAGCTTGCAGTTGTTCATATAGAGCATGCTGATCAGCATAGCATGTAACTATGCTGTGCCTATACCATCATTACTTGAAATTATACCACACATATGCCAGCATGCTCCCGCTCCCATGCTACAGCATGAAAGACCTTTGTTAGGGCCAGTGATTGAAAAAGGCGCTCGGGCGCTCGCCTAGGCGCTTGAGCGAGGCGAGGCGAGGCCCGAGCGCTTCGCTAATCTCCCAGGCGGCGCGCTTCAAACAGGCACTCGCCCGAGCCCAGGCGCTGGGTGCTTCGGGCGAGTGCCTGGGTAAACCAAGGCGACCGAACCAGGATTTTAGGTCTGGTTCGGTCCTGGTTCGGTTGGTTAGTTGGTTCAATCGAACCAACTAAACCGATATAACCCTTACCCAACCCTAACCCGCTGCCGCTGCCACTCCCGATCCCGATCTCGCTGCTCGCAAAAGCTGCCGTTGTCGCCGCTTGCTGCTGTCGCTGCTCGCAAACGCTGCCTCTGTCACCGCTCGCGCCTCCCGCTGCTCGCCGCTCTTGCTCCCGCTGCCGCTGCTCGCAAACGCTGTCGCTGTCGCCGCTCGCACCTCCCGCTGCTCGTCGCTCCCGTTCCCTTTCCCGCTACCGCTGCTGCTGCCGTTGCTCGTCGCTACCGCCGCTCGCCGCTGCTTCCTCGTTTCTCAGTCAGCAGGCTCAGTATACAGTATACTGTTAATATTAAGTTTATTTGAAATGATTAATTTTCAATACTGTTAATAGATTTTCTTAATTTAATAGCATATTTTTATTTAAAATTTTAAATAATTATATTTATTAATTATATTATATATTTTTATATTTTAGCGTCTCGCTTTGCTCGGGCGAGCGCCTAGCGCCTCGGGCATTTTTGGACCTTGGCACCTTTTGGCGCCTAGCGCTTTTTAAATCACTGGTTAGGGCATCTTTTTTGATGGAAGGTTTGCTCAGTATTTGAAAACTTGACAAATAAGCCAAGTTGATAACTTCTTTGACTTAACTGGCAACATTTGAAGTAGTGTTGCTCCTATAGATGGAATGCGACCAGATGCCATGGAGAACAATTCATTTCGTTGCAAGTTATTATTGCATACATAGGTTAACCTTTTCTGGTTGTTCGATTGGTTTCATTGTCTTGTTCATGGTTGATATCTCATAAAATCTTGCTCTTTGGAGGTTTCCTTTGATTAGCACTCAAATGTCAAACGTAGTTTACTATAAAATCTTTAACCAATTATTATGTCTTCAGATCAAGGTTTCAGATATCAACTATACCGGTTGGTATGGACAGTGATTATTGGTTTTATCAGAACTGATATTCAAACATGCAGCTCATTATCAGTATAATACTTTTCATTTTTGTCTTTTATTATCTTAGTAAATATCAGATGGAATGGTTTGATATACCCACCAAAATAGTGATATTGTATTGATGTACTAAAAAGAATATCAGGCAGAGATTTAAATTCTGGCTTTAAATTTGCTTATCTTTTGTGAAAAAAGCAATTAATTGTTAATGGATATCTATTTTAGTCAGAACTAAGCTACTTGCTTCATACTTCTCTTATTTATCCCTGTTCTGTTAGATGCACATTTGAATATATACATGTGGCAAATAGCATATCAAGCTTATAGTCATTTGAAGTTGGCTTTGTCGTTCTTTGTTGATCTAAATTTCATGCCTGTTTATCTTATTTTGGCAGGTCGATTTGACTGCATATGTGGAGAAACATGAATTTTGTTTTGATGCTGTCCTGGATGAGCATGTCTCTAATGATGAGGTTTGTCATTGTTGTAATTTTTTAGTAATGTCTATTGGTCGGCAATTAAACTACTTTTCTATGATTTCAGATATATCTCCTACTACTTTCATCAGTTATGGTTCTCAAATATCAAATATTTATTATTCATGCAGGTCTATCGTGTGACTGTTGAGCCTATTATACCGACCATCTTTGAGCGAACAAAGGCTACTTGCTTTGCTTATGGTCAAACAGGTTCATCTTGCGAAACAAGATATATGAATATTTCACTTTTTTATAATTAACATCATGCAGGTTGTTATGTCAATTCTTTTTGTTGGTGATCCTGGTTTAATTTTACTTATGATATCCTGGTTAACTTATACAGACCATCTTTGAGTGAGCAAAAACTACTTGCTTTTCTTATGGTTAAACAGGTTCATCTTGCAAAACATGATATATGAATTTTTGATTGTTTTGTAATTATTAATTAACAATGTGCAATTTGTATACTTATGTCAATTCTATTTGTTGGTAATTCTGTTTTAATTTTAATTTTACTTAAGATGCTCGCTATATTAAGTTTTTTGTTCAGAATTATTATTGTTACCTTCTCATTTATCCTAAGGCTAAGAAATTTGAGCACCTAGCCTTGTAAATTTGGTCTGGAATAGTTGATTCAGTCGATCTATGACACATGTTACTGGTAAAAAAATTTAGATTTCTTTAAGAATGCTCATATTAAACTGAAACTTTGAGATACCGGCTCAGTTGAAAAACCAAAGGAGAAAATTATCTGGATGAATTTAGTTATGCCTTATCTGCTGAAGCTATGTCCAGAACTGGTTATACAACAATACTATCATAAACATCCCTAATGTCTGAAGTAAAGTTCAGCTTTGTTCATCTTCTTCACATTTATGTTATGCCTGAGCTACTTCTTTTACAAATCATTCTGACTGTATTTTTTTATTTTGGTTGTCACCTATTCTAACGAAATATGGGCATTTCCTTATATGCAAAATTTCAAAAGTTGATACTGTGTTTTGGATTAACTGTTGCACCTGTTTTTACTTTTTGTTTAGGTAGTGGAAAGACATATACTATGCAACCACTGCCACTCAGAGCTGTAGAAGACATTGTTCGCCTGTTACATCAACCATTTTACCGCAATCAAAAGTTCAAATTATGGCTTAGTTATTTTGAGATATATGGTGGAAAGCTTTTTGATCTTCTCTGTGATAGAAGGTTGGACTGTTATACCATGGTGTGACTTCACTTGGTTTTTACTTGTCTATGAATTTTTATTTTTATATCGTGTAGTCTTGTGCTAGTTGTTGCTGTTAAATAACATGTATTTTCGTGCTTGTTTGTCACATTCCACATTCCATGTGGTGCTTGCCAGGATGACATTATTTAATTTGAATTATATTATTCATTATATTGTTCTTATGTGTCACATCTTTGTGTATTGAAAGCTTAATGATCCTTCAGAGAAGTTAAGATGTTAATTATCAAAATATACTTTTAGATGCTAACAATATTCTGTACTGTTTTTAGTTATACAGTTGATTTTAATTAATAATTTTATCTTTTTAGTGACATTCTGGAGTATGCCATATTGGTCTTATAAGTGACTGGTACAATGTTTTATTAAGATTTATTTTTGTTAGAGATAGTATTATTAAATTGCCCAAAAAAATTTATACTACCTTTCAGTTTCGAAATAGCATACTTCTGTTTGGAGCAAAAGTTGCTTTCAAATTTATAAATTTCTTACACCATCTGAAATTAGGTATTCTGACATCTTCCTTGTCTCCAGTTTCTAAATAATTTGTTTAGTATTATATCATGATATTAAATATTGCAATCCATTTGGACAACATTTGTCAGGAAACTTTGCATGAGGGAAGATGGAAGACAGCAAGTTTGTATTGTGGGATTACAGGAATTTGAGGTCTCAGATGTTCTGATGGTTAAGGAATTTATTGAGAAAGGTAATGCTGCAAGAAGTACGGGTTCCACAGGAGCTAATGAGGAATCATCAAGATCCCATGCTATTTTGCAACTAGCAATTAAGAAGCATAGAGAAGTAGAAGATAACAGAAGACAAAAGGAAAGTAATGAATCAAAGGGTGGCAAGGTGGTTGGAAAGATATCTTTTATTGATCTTGCTGGGAGCGAGCGGGGCGCTGATACAACAGACAATGATCGTCAAACTAGGTCCGTAAATTTGTGGTCTCTTTAATATTTGTCTTTCAATGTGCGACATCCAAAAGAATGAAGTATATTCAAGAATTTTAACATCAGTTGTTTCATTGGGCTCTCTTTTATATGATTTTAATTAGTGTTTTGTTTGATATTCTACTTCAGAATTGAGGGAGCAGAAATAAACAAGAGCCTTTTGGCTTTAAAAGAATGCATCCGTGCCCTAGACAATGATCAAATTCATATTCCATTTAGGGGGAGCAAGTTGACCGAGGTGCTTCGTGATTCATTTGTTGGCAATTCAAGGACAGTTATGATTTCTTGCATTTCCCCAAATGCTGGTTCTTGTGAACATACCCTTAATACTTTGAGATATGCTGATAGGTATTGCCTGTGTAGCTTAAAGCATAAACACTACAGCTCATATTTTTCTAGCTATTGTAATTTGAGCTTTTGACTGAGCAGGGTTAAAAGCCTTTCCAAGAGTGGCAATTCTAGAAAAGATCAGGCTTCTGCATCTTTGGTTCCTTCGAGCAAAGAGTTAGCATCATCACTTCCTATCTCAGTTGAAACAGATAATTTTGCGGAGCAAAATCAAGGTTCTAATGCAGTGGAAGTGCCCAAAAGAAATGCTGAAATATTTTTGCATAATTCTTCATCAGAGCCCGATAGGAATTCTCTTGGAACAATGAATTACAATCGTAACGGAAGGGAAGAAAGCATGCAAGTATCAGGTTCACTTGACAGGGAACGAGCTGACTTGAAAAGCAATCTTGGAGGTTATAGCAACAAATCGTATACTGTTCAGAATTCATCTGATACTCAAGATGAAGAAAAAGTACCAAAGGTATCCCCACCTCGGAGAAAACTGACCCGGGAAGAGAAGCCTGAGAGACAGAACTGGTCGAAAAAAGAAAGTGGGCCTCGACTGCCTCCCTCTAATCAAAAGCAGCAACATATTTTTGATTCTGCTTCTGACACTGTGTCAAAACAATATGAACAGGAAGCTTCATGCAATGATGAAGAAATAAATGCTCTTCTTGAGGTTAAAACATCCAGATCATTTTTCAGCTTCTGCCAGTCATGTGGAACTTCATCTCATTTTTTAGTATTAACTTCATCATTGTTGTGATTTTCAGGAAGAGGATGCTCTGATAGCTGCTCATAGGAAGGAAATTGAAAATACAATGGAGATAGTGCGTGAGGTAATTATAAAACCCTTGTGAAACTTTTTTAGTGCTGTACAACATGGTGCCCATTTGTTGTAAGCCAACTTAGTTTTGGTGATAATCTATTTTTAACAAGAAATGTCTTTGATGCTGATCTATATAACATTTTCAGCTTGTGAAACCTGAATAATGTAATTTAATGTTATTATGTCCTACTTTCTAGTAAAACTAAAATCTCAGCTTTTTGACCTACTGGCAGTTTATTACCCTCGTTGTATCGTCCAGCACTAACCTAAATATGAAAGACTAACTGGTTTTTCAATCTTATCATCATTCTACCCATCTCACATCATTTTTCGTCTTTATCAATCTGCATGTTCATGGCTAATGAACAAGCATACTCACATTCTCAACAGAGATGACGTTGAAAGAAAAATGAGGAATGCAAATTTCATCAATCATTTTGAAGGCAGCACAGCATCTTCAACAATTTTATCGTACCAAATTTTTAGCCATATTTTTCCTCTTATACAGAATAATACATAAGCATATCATAATGAGAAAGGAGTAGATGATGTTTTTGTCTATGAAGTGCCTATCAAATGCCATATTGCAGTGATTGCCCAATCCAATGTGTGTAGAGCACTATAGTTTGAAAACATCACTTGTGTTTGTGTGAAGTTTTCTTTATCATTATTTTGTTTGTGTTTGTGTGTGTTTACCACTGTACACACAGCCTTATGAGCATTACCCGTAATCTTTAACTTTGCCAGATTTAGTGAATCGTGGTTTGAACTGGTTACAATTGTCTATGAGATAAAATTTGATTTGTTCCTTATTGCTATGCTTTTATGTTATATTAATCCACAACTCTATGCATGATTTGTTGTACACAGTCTGGATCACCTTTTGATGTGACTGAAGTACTTGAGGAGCATTTTATGATTTTGAGAATATATACACCTTGTAGCATCAGTAGTCTTTTAGAAGTTTCTGAAGTGTCCATAATGACTTGATGATTTCTCTTCTAGTGAATATAAACTTTTGTTCTGACATCAAAATAAGAAAGTACAAATATCCACTTTGAACTTTTTTGCTTATTCTCTGAACATCTCGCCTTTTGATGATGGGTTATATATGGGAGAGTTCGATATGCTTCTATTGCTCTTAACTCGGGGCAGTATGGTCGTTTGTAGGAAATGAATTTATTGGCGGAAGTGGACCAACCTGGCAGCCTTATTGACAACTATGTGACACAGTTAAGCTTTGTTCTCTCTCGCAAAGCAGCAGGGCTGGTCAGCCTTCAGGCCCGCCTGGCAAGATTTCAACAACGCCTGAAAGAACAGGAGATCCTCAGCAGGAAGAAGGGGCCAAAATGATTGCGATCCATCAGAGACCTTACCATTCTCATCCTTCCTGGTATCTCTTCTTCCGAAGGTAGCGACACCCTTTGGGAAGTATTATCACTGCAGCCAGGATGCTTCTGTTGGAAAAGGTTGGCTGTGAAACTCTGCATTTGAACGTGTGAGTAGTCTCAGAGTCGCCCATCCTATTCCAGTGACATTTATCTTGTTTATGGTATTTTGCTTTGTTTGTGAACTGCTTTTGTGTGCGTGAATGGAATGGCGAGATGTGCGGAGAAGAATGTCTGCTGCTGTTGTCGCATGATACCAACTCCAACCAACAGCTTCGTCTGACCAGGTGGCTATTTCATCGGACAATAATTTGGAAATATGTAGCCAGACATGTCTAAGAATATAATATAATCATATGTTATCATTGGTGTCATACACAGTGCTGTTTCGCTGTCTTTTTGGATTAGATGCTCTGCGTGAAAGACCGGTGGATGGATTGTCGAGAATATTACATCAAAATATCCCTTGTCATCGGGAAGTGTCAGCACACCGACATACTTGGCAACATATGTTATCATTGAGTTGTTATGAGAGCGTTGCTTAAGCTGTTCTCAGACCCAGAGAGATACCCGGAGAAACCCGTTATTTTAATTTAATCTGGAGCTTACAAATTTTCGTATGATATTTATATTTCTCCAAATATTAACAATAGTTTAAGTCATACAAAATATAAAAATAAACATTTAAATTATATCCCAGTAATCAGAGGTATTATATATATATATATATATATATATATATATATATATATATATATATATATATATATATATATGTGTGTGTGTGTGTGTGTGTGTGTGTGTGTGTGTGTGTGTGTGTGTGTGTGACTTAATTGTCGTGAGATATATACACTTAACTGTGACAAGAAGAAAGGATCCCTTAATCTCAATCCGTGGCCTCCCAGCTTTTGACCATGTGGATGTAGCCCAAATTTTGACGAGGGTAGAAGCTCATGATGCCTTTTTATACGCATCAAACGAGCGCACGATAAACATCCATTTTAATTGAAGATGATTCATCTGCTAATTTTAATTTTTTTTAGTTATTATTTATTTAGACTCACGAGACTGGCTACTGCTGGCTGCGGGATTACAAGCCCTGTAAGAAACCATTGTCAAGGGAAACCGTGTTGAGATGGGGAAAAGCTAATCCCTTCCTCATGTCAATGATCTCCTTCTTAACGAGAAATCGAAGGTTGGAGCACTGAAGAAGAAACTTCAGCTCTCGATCTATCGACGTTCAAGCCTTCATCAGCAGCGTCAACAGGGTCAGGATTCGTGCACCAAAGGTCACAGCTTACAACATAATATCCATATCGGACGTTCATGCTTCAGTTCAAGATGTTTTTTGGTGTGTGATATGGTTGTTAAAGTCCCACATCGACCAACCAAAACCTTGCGATTCCGTGGGTCGGCCATAAACAGTTCAACTCGTCAATCATTTGGTTCCTCGCCGCTGTAGATGACTGCTCGGCCTCAAATTAGCGACCAGGTATGTTTTGCTTGTGGATTCAAGCTTTAAATTCTTTGATTTAAAATTATTCGTTAAATGGCTACTTATTCAAGCATTGGATACTGAAACCCAACAAGATTTGAATCATCCAAAGATAGACTAGTGCGTTTTTTTCTAGTTTAACCTACTCAACATGGAATGACATTGAAGGCGAGTTGCCAAAGAGGAATTAATTGACTTGGAGCATCTGTAAGGGCATGGTGTTACGCGTGAAAGCTTGTGATGAAAGATGATCAGTGCATGATATTTTCACCAATACGGCAGCTCGAAACTGTTGAAAAACATGAATGAGTGACAAAGAAACAATCCTATTGTGACGCAAAGACTCACATTTGACTGAAATAACCGGTGATATTAGTTAAATCACAATTACAGTGCACAAAGAAAAGCTCTGGTGTCTTAGCTTCAACGAGAACAAAACAAAATTAGTTGGAAAGGTAAGTGATAACAGTTCATTTTTAGCTCTATTTTACTTTAGACCTTTATTTGACATCTATGATTAGCAAAATTAATCTGCAAAAGTATCAACTTTTGTTAGACTTGTTAAAGATTCCAGTGTCATGACATGCCATCTAAACCAACTCTATAAAGATCAAAGAAACTCTAAATGAAAGAAAAAAAAAACACTAATGAATAAAAATTAATTGGCAGAAGATGTTTGGAACAGCACAAGGTAAGAAACATCAACTTCACAGAACATTGATGGAACTTTGACAAGAAGCAGAGAAAGCCAACGGAAGTAACCATACATGTGTCTGAAAGGGTAATGGGTGGTACAATCAACTTACTGTTCACAGAAAGGCCTTCAGGTGGCTCCCAGACAACAACGCTGAATTCTGATTTCTTTTTCATGTTTGTACTCTTGTTCTTGTATTAGTGGCACCTTTTTTTTAGGAAGTTGAATGACAAAAAGACTTATGTAACTGATCTCAAATATTATTTGTGATATTATGATTTGTTGTGATTGCTCGTTGGTGTCGGTGCAGGCCATGAGCCCCTTAGATCTTATGGAGTCTAACCCAGATCTAACAAGGAAGATTAATTGGTGGCTTCGAGGGAACACCTGAGGAATCACCAGCATGACCAGATTTAACCACATTAGATGGTCCCCAGTTGATTCAGTGATCTAGTGCAGATCTAATACATCAAATTGAATACTGAAGCTGCTTGGTAAAATTTTATTGTCTTATTTTTATATAGAGATTTCTGTAGATTATAAACTCTTTTTGTTACTACTTTCTGCGTTAGGAACAAACACAAGAACGCATGACCAGGTTCGCTTTTACAAGGAAAATAAAACCCCTCCCTTGTGATCACCACTGAATACTTATCTCAAGATAGAGACCAAAACAAATCAAGATGAGTTTCTTTTGTCCTTTGTTCCTCCTTTACAAATGGCTGATAACACAAAATCTTGACAATAAATCAGCGTGTGTCTAAAAGGACACTATCCTTGCAGTGTCACTGTTGGTAGCTGATGGGACTTGCTAATTGATTGGTTCATATAGCTGCAGTTGTCGGTTCATATGGGTCTTTTATGGATGATGTGTTTCTGGTCCTATGATTGTATCTGTCAGTCCTATTGACCTTGGTAGGTCATAAATGCCTTGAAATATAGGTGATATACCCACCAGAAATGCCATCTTTGGGAGGGCAACAACCCAAAAGTGACACTTGACACAACTGATCATTTGTCTGCCACAATCATCTGGAAGTCTCTTTGGACCCCTTCTCATCTTCCATGGCTTATGGGTGAACAGAATCTCTTCTTTCCTCAAAAAAAGTTGAAGTAGACAGTTAATACAGGGAACCAAATAGATTTTAATGTTTTACTAGTCAAGAATATTTTATTGGAAACATTATTGATCATATGAATGAATGGTCCTGCTCTGAAGGTTTTAATAGCATGTGTAGCTAATTTCTGATAGTAGAAATCAGGCATTTAAGTTGGTTTTGAAAGCTAGACAACAAGAATAGGAATCAATAGCATGAAAAATCATAGTTGCATCAGCAACATTTATATAGTTTTTGTCTTGGCAACACTATTTGGGCATGAAAACAGGAATTACTAATATGAAAACTCAGCTGCATCAGTAAGACTTCTTTCTAGTTGAGAAAAGCATCTTTCTTTTCTTCACCACCTTCCATGTTCAAAGTTAGAACTGGCCTCAATATATAACCTAAGAGATGGGGACTGTGGGTGGAGTAAACCAAAAACAGAACAAGGACTTTGAATTATGCTACTATGCTTTCTGTTCCTAGACATATAAAGCACTATATTTGAATTGTTCAACATCACAATAAATACTGAAGGGTGTAAAATTGTCATGTGCATTTTTTTTTATGGTCCTGTTAATCTCTTCTGCATTATCATCAATCCATTTATGCATAGAAAGCTTATCTTTCAAAGAGATTGCTTGTAGTAAACATGGCCAAATTTTTGCCAATTTACTCTCTCTCTCTCTGTAAATTTCACATGACCCATCCTATCAAAGCCATTAGAGACCAGTAATTTCATGATTATTTTATAAATGCCATGATCCTATGGGCTTCTCTTCTCCCCATTGACACTCCATCAGTCATCCTTTCCTTCTCTTCCATCCAAAGAACGACAGTGAGGGGGGAACAACCAACTACCAAAGGTCAATATCACCAATAATTCAACTCCATTACCCTTAAACAAGCATTTATTTCCCCCACCAATCTCACTGTATTACCAACAATCAAAGCTCCATATCATCATTTCCTAGGCATAAATTCTAAACAGATAAACTTTTAATGATTCCCCCGCCCCCCCTTCTCTTCCCTCCCACCTCTTCCTGATGAACATCAAATTTTGCTAATGAAAGATCAAACTCAATTACACGTAAAACCCACATAGACTAAATCATCTATCTTTTCCTGAAAAATGTCTTCTTTTGCAGAGATAAAATGCATCGGAAGGAAAGAGTACAGAAGTATAACTAAATAGCAACACATCTCAGTTACACATAAATTATTGATATCTTCCAGGAAACTACTAAATCTAAGTCTTAATCATCAATTCTTTTCTGAAAGATGCATTAAAAGGTAAAAAAAAGTAGAATTATAACCAAATAGTAAATCTGCTACAACAATGGCTTCATGACACACAACACCAATCACTTAAACCTCGAACAGAGTGACCAAATACATACCAAATTGGTTCTTCTCCTTCGTCAAAACCCAGCTTTTTTTTTTTCTGGCTTTTCTCTCATCCACCGCGGCACTGGGTGATGGCGGAGCAGCTGCGGGAGTAGGGGTTGGCCTGGGCGCCGGGGCGGCAGTTGTAGTAGGAGGCGCCGCGACGGGAGCAAGGCACGGTGTCGCGCTTGAGGGCACCGTAGCTGATGTAGCTGGAGGTGGCGAGGATGCGGCGGCCTGCCTCAGATCCGAGATCGAATTCCTCCCCGGCGAGGCATTCCGCGATAGTGCCGCGGCAGCCGGAGAGGGAGGAGGGGATCCAGCCGAGCGGCAGCTCGGCCCCCGCCTCCCCGGCGGCAGCCCGGGCGAGGAGGACGAGGGCGACCAAAAGGCGGATGCTTTGCATCAGCTTCGCCATTTGCGGGTTGGGAAGGAAAAGTCCAGCCTTTTTCCACACTCCCACTCAGAAGGAAGGCTAACTAAAAAGGTTGAGTGATGGTTGGGTGTGTAATTTAGGACAGGAGTTGTGACCAAAGAATTGGGGTTTTGTCCTGTGGAAAATTTGCAACATCGGAATTTGATTTGAGTAATTTGGATATGTTTATTTATATTTCATTTTTCTAGAGAAGAAAACGTACCTGTAAAATGGTTTCCTAATTCTGTTAGTAGACACATTTCAGATTTTGTTTTTGTAGGATAACTTATCTCTTGATTTCAATTTTTTTGATTCGCACTGATACGAATGGAGTCTGCTATAATCATTTTACTCATCAAATATTAGTTTTTCTTCTTGAAAAAAAAAAAGAAAAAGGTTTGCATAGGATTGATTCTGCATGCTTGATATGGATTATTGTCATATTTATTACTATCACTGCATCTAAAAACTTAGGTCAGTAAATAAGACATGTATTATTATCTGATTTATATTTTTAATATCATGAAATATTTAGACAATAATATTATTGCATAGCATATCATTTAGATTAGATGAGAGGCGGTTAATATAAGAGAGCTAGACTTTTTTACTATTACATGTGAAACTAAAAACTCATGCAACAAAGAAAAAGAAAAGAGAGAAAATGGGAAGAAAAGGTTTGAGTTTATTTTTTTTCCTTTCAAAGGTATTATGATTTATTTATTTAGCCTATGAGATGAGCAATATAGTTTATCACTTCATGAAGATTATTTCGTTACATAATGACTTCACACAAAAGCAATCTTCTGTCAAAGTTTTCTAGTATCAAGTATCAATCAAACAAAGCTTGGATTAGGACACTATTTGACTCACATGGAGCTAGAAAAAGTAGTCCAGCAGTTGAACCATCTCTGACCTTTTCATACTTGGTGGATCACTTTCCATTCTCATCAGCATCTTTAAGCTTTTATGTGAAGAAATTTCTGTTGAAAATTGCAGCAGAATTATTGCCGGATCCAGTAGTTTTTTGTTTTTTTAATTCTTTCCATATATTCTCATAATGCGGCTATTTGATCTTTTTTCATCGTTGAGCTCTGAGTAACAAATTGTAGAATTTTTAAGCAATTCACATAGTTTATCTTTTCTTTTTTTTAGTTCATATGGATCAGTTCTAAACTTACAGAGGCAGAGAAATCCAGATTTAAACTATTTTTATGTGATCTAGCATCATGACAAAATTAGATTCAGATAGAGAACAATGGCAAAGAGTTAGGCTTTTAGATTTTTTGTATCTCTGGCTTACTGACAAAAGACTCTATCTCTCCATTCTGCTGAGCAGTGTAGTAATTAGGCCCCAAATAACTTGAGGTTTACCAAACAACTCCATTCTGCTGATCAGCTCCCAAATAACTTGAGGTTTACCAAACAAGGTTTTTTAGATTTTTTTTATCTTACTATGTTGATATCCAATTAGGCCCTCTTCTGTGCAATGCAGTGTAGTAATTATCCTGACAGAGTTCAATCACAATTTCTTGCAGCCTGGATAGGGAAAATCCAGATAAAAATGGTGCAATGCAGTGTAGTAATTATCCTGACAGAGTTGAATCACAATTTCTTGCAGCCTGGATAGGGAAAATCCAGATAAAAATGGTGCAATGCTTGACTTGGAGAATGTGTTGTACTTACCACTGATCATTCACTAAAACTAAACCTATTTGGACCCCACAAATCTGCAGGACATGACTATGTCGGAGATGGAGATGAAACAAGTTGCAGTTGCAGTTGGCACTGGCAATGTAATTCCAATAAGAAGAGGGGTTTAGGAACTCATGAATGCATGTTCCAAAGTGCAAATTTTAGATCAAAGGTTCAACCACACTGGGAAGTATTTGGATTCAGGTGCCTTGAAGATATCTAAGAATTCATCACTGGCTGAAGGAATCCATGACAGTGAAACAGTTCAAGAAAGTGTTTGCTTGAACTGCAGGAATTGCATTCTGTAGTGTGCAAGACAAGTGCTCCTCTCAAAGACTGAAAGCTTCCTGCATTGGCAAGTCATTTGTGTAGAAGATCATCAAGTACTACTCATCCAGATTCTCTTGAATAAAATTCTAGTAATATTAGTATCTGAAGCTGAACAACAAACTCCTTGTAAGCTTGTCACAAACTGGATTAAGAAACTGAGAATTAGATACTGATGCATGCCAAGGTTTTATGGCCAATAGGTTCCAGCTTTTCTTTCATGCAGCAATACATGGTATAGATAAACTCTATCATCTATCAGATGTTATGACGAGACTCAACCAGCCGCAAGAGATCTCGGATACATATCACTATGCTATGAGTTTAAGAAGCTCCAACTTTCAATAGCTGAAAGCCTGAAACATATGCTGTTGATATTGAATATTGTCGGAATATTAAATTAAATTTTATGATTAGATATGAGATTGACCTAAAAGCTTTAATAAGATATGAGCCCTCGAATTGGTTGAAGTATTCAAGTGAAAAAGAAAGAAAGATACAGAAAAACTAAAAGAGGCTAAAAAATTTAGAGAGAGATTGTGAGAGACTGGCAATAAGTACAAGTTTATAGTCTTGAGGGTTCATATTCTTTTTCCTCTATTATCATTTTCTATGATTTATTTATGTTCCTATCTATCTTTTCGAGATATGTTTCGACAAATAGTAGGAAAGTGTAAGCTTTTCATCATTTGATGCACCAGTTTGGCCATGCAACAAAAGTTGCTGAGGAGGAACCTAGAGAGATCAAAGTTGGGATAGAAAGAAGAAGCATCAACATAGATTGCAGTAAATATGTGGAGTGAGGACTGTAGATACATAACATCAACCAAATTAATTTCATCTTTCATACAAGACACAAGGTTTGATTCAAGTAGATATTGCTGCATCAACACAACTGCATGCAGGCCCTGTTCACAACGCCAGAACACCAACATGCAGAGCACCTGTTGAAGTTGTAACCTGAACAACCCCAACCAAACGCCAAATCCATCCTCTTCGACTCCCGCACATACCACAAAAAAAACTCGTCATCAGCTGTAGTCTCTATCAGATCTCATATGCTACGATAGTCAAAAGAATTATGATGAATTTTTAAGAAGATTTTATCATAGTCAATCCTTTACTTTTGATATACCCATTAACTATTAGTCTTATTTTATATATTTCTATCTTACTTACGACCGTCAGGTACAATACCCTTGGATGCATTAACTAGGTTCCAAATCTTAGAATTCATGATTTCTTAACACTTCCCAGAGTCCATACTCGTAATAGCCTCCTCATATGTCTAAGGATCAATATCCTCAACATCACATCCTCTAATATGTCCCACATATCTCTTAGGAGGATAGGATATTCCGTTGAACCTATGTAAAGTCAGAACTTGTGTGCTAGGTACCTGAATAGACTCGGGCTGTGGAGTAGTGCTTAAGCTAGATTCTTCAACCTTGCTTAACTCTATTAAGCTCCCACCATCTCCGCCATGAATGTATTCGTTCTCAAGAAACACCATTGAGCTGAGGTGTATAATAAGGTGTCCATTGGGATATAATCTCATGGCCCTTGAGGAACTGGGTGAACTCTGTACTGATGTACTCACCTCTTCGATCTGATCAAAAAGTCTTGATACTCTTTCTAGTCTGGTTCTCCACTTCATTCTTATACTATCTGAATTTCTTAAATGCCTCAGACTTGTACTTTATTAAGTACACATGTCCATACCTTAAGAAATCATCAATAAAGATAAAGAAGTAGGAGTAACCACCAATGACATGAGTTGATATGGATCCACATACATTACTGTATGAGTTCCAAGAGATCAATGGCTCTCTCTCTAGTTCCACTAAAATGAGAGTTGGTTAGTTTTTCATGAAAGCAAGGCTCGCAAGTTACATATGACTCATAGTCTAATATATCTAAATATTAAACCTTTAGCAACTTTTGAATCCTTCCCTTATGGATGTGACCTAGCCTACAATGCCATAGGTATACACTGTTCACCTCATCTCGTTTCCTCTCGGACACACTTACATTCATGATATGTGGAGCGGTGTCTAGTATAAATAAACCATTATGCAATATTCCTCTAGACAATCTCTAAGGCTTTGTTAAAATCTACAACAAATTACAGATATGATAAGCATTACTGATATCTAATACCAATACATTATCATAAGAGTCTAACAAATAGAGACTGATCATGAATATACCTGTAGCTTCTCTAAGTTTCTGTTTCGCTCTCTCTACAAGGTACTCTTTGCAGTTCCTCTTCCAGTGCCCATCTTTGTCATAGTGGAAGCATTGGCCTTTGTTCTTTGTTAGGTCTTTCTTACCAACCTTTGTTTTACCCGATCTGCCCTTACCCTTGCCCTTCTTAAGGGACTTTTCTGCTTTTCTTTTCTTTCTGATCTCACCAGTATAGAGAACTGACTTCTCTTTCTTGATAGTGCTCTTTGCCTCCCTTAACATATTGAGGAGCTCCGGGAGAGTCACCTCAAGCTTGTTCATATTAAAATTAATTATGAACTGTGAAAAAGAATCTAGTAGGGACTGAAGCATAAGATCCACACATAGGTTATTCTCTAGGATCATTCCTAGACCCTATGAGTTTCTCTATCCACTCAATCATCTTTAGGATATGGTTTTGAACCGGTGTCCCCTTAGTCATCCTAGCGCAGAAGAAGTTCTTAGATATCTCATATCGTTAAGTCCTTCCCTGTTCCTCAGACAGTTTGTGGACATGTAGGAGAATGAATCTGACATCCATCCTTCCATGCTATCTCTGTAACTCGGAGTGATGGAGCCTAACATGTAACACTGAGCAAGAGTGGAGTCATCTATGTACTTCACGTAGTGAGCAATCTCATCCTTGCTTGTCCCTTCCTCGGGCATAAGCATCATTGTATCAAGGACGTATGCGATTATCTCCGCCATGAGAAAATTCTCAAGTTGCCGAGCCAGTCCGTATAATTCAGACCAGTGAGATAGTTGACATCAAGTATACCACGTAAGGGATTTAAAAGCGATATTTTTTTGAAAATAAAGATGTATACGGATTTTACAAAAAATAAACAATCTAGATATGAACTTCTATCTTAATCTTCTCACTATTTTACTAGCGTGTCACGCGACACCCTTAACACATGAAACAAAAGTCTCCGACAAACTTCTAGTAGGGATCGGGATCCAATCAACATCTTAGTGAAACATCGAGGGACTCGACCAATCACACTAAGCCTAAAATATAGTCAACTCTTGCCAATCACAACTCCTTTGATTCCCGTCCTATTCGGCGTCCGAACCACTATGGTCTCGAGGGACTGGACCAATCATGATATTCAGTTAAGTCAACACCATCGTTATAAGATGAGTCTAATTCAATGATATACCCTCGAGGGACTCGACCAAGCATACCATGTCCTTATGTCACCGGTGACATCTCTATCTTATAGGCAAGATAGCGAATCACAATATAGGTGAGCCTCGAGGGACTCAACCAACTCAACATACATTAAGAATCAGTCCCTACCTATAATGATGGAAGGCCACGTGGGTCAATCTAATTGTCTTATGTTTACCGACTTAATATTATCGAGAGAGGGGTTTCTTTGATTTGGTCTCCCAATATGATATGTCACACACATACAAATTTAATATATATCTACATCGTATGCAAATATATATACATATCTAGTAGGTGTACAAGTAATCACACATCACATGAGCAATCACACCAGATGATCATGGACCAAAGCCTAATGTGATCAGGCCTGAGCCAATGGGCCTAATCACTCACATCAAGATCTATGTGTGCAACGGTACATCTCCATCCCTATGATCATCCATCTCGTCCTCATCGGTTCCGTCGGCATCTCGACACATCTCCATACATCGTAATCACCCGTCTCAACCTCGTGGGTCCCGCTATTGCTTCCATGCTCTAGCTGTGTCTTCTCGTGTGATTACAACTTACTCATAGGCACATAGGCCGACAAAAAACAAGAAAAAAAATGGAGGCTCAAAAGCCCCAATAATAATAATCACAAGTACACACATCACAAATGATCATCTATCCACATATCATATATCATATATACACATCAGCATCATGTAGGACCTAATAATAATAATAATAATAATAATAATAATAATAATAATAATAATAATCAATTAAATTTTTAATTAATAAATATTTTTTAAAATTAGGGATATGTATGAAATTTTTTAAATTATAAGGGGTATTTTCATAATTTGGACAAAAGACAACACTTAGAATTTCAAAAATTTTAAAGGATAAAATTATCTTTTGCTCAATAAAACCCTAACCCTCCTTTTCCCTTTGCTTGTTGCCCTTGTCGGCAGGTGCTTCTGCCCGCGAACGGCGTTGTTCCTACATGTGCCGTCCCTTGCAGGCAGCGATTGCTAGTCATAAGTGTCCAGCAAGCCAATCACGTGAGTGATGGCACGTGTGACTTAATATAGAATCTTTTTACTAATTATATTTTAGTATATATCACTTTATAATTATTGCATAAATGCATACATATATTGTGATGTCCTTGGATTTGTGCAATGGGAATCAGATCGTGATGAGATCACGATAATGAGATCGATTCACCTTTAAACACATATCCTAAATAATCCCGGTCATAGGTTACTCGAGAGGGATATCGTGATAACCGGATAGACTGGTGTGCTGTATACCTGTCCATATAATGGATGCAGCTGGTCTCATAGCTGCTTGTGTAGGGACACTAGGGATACAGTACAGGTGCTCATTGGAGAATGAGTTCACTGATTGATCCGCTTACGGAATGCTGGATGGTTGATGATGCCTTATTGTCAGATAGTGATTCCGTAGTCCTAGTGGTGTATCTGGTCCTTAGACTTGAGACACCAAGGATGTCCTGTATGAGTGCTCCACTCTTTGATACCAGACTTAGAGGTTTGGCTGTCCCAGATCTAGTACAACTGGTCATTGAGAGTGGTAGTCGACCTTACGAGGGCTATTGAGTGTCGATAGAGGATCATCCACTCTCAGCGTCATGAGAGGAATATCCCATGTATTCTTGCTCAGACAAATCCCTGGCCAGGGTTATTCGGGTTGAGACAGAAAGAGTTCTCCGGGAGAATCCGATTAGAGCGAGACTCGAGAAGAAACCGTGTGGGTCTGACAACACCATGCTCGATATACGGTCTCTGGTATATTAGATGGATGAGGGACTATAGGTACACGGTAACTGAGGACAAACAGGTCCAATGGATTGGATTCCCCTGTATCGTTTGGGGACTATGGCGTAGTGGCCTAGTACGTCCGTAGTCGATGAGTCGAGTGAATTATTACAGAGATAATAATTTACTGAGTTAGAAGGAGTTCTGACAGGTATGACTCACGGCCAGCTCGATATTGGGCCTAGAGGGTCACACACATATGGTAGGCATTGCCATGAATAGAGGTTCGGATATGAGATATCCGACGGAGCCCTTGTCTTATTAGATGCAGATCCAATACCCACTAGGGGAGGACCCATTAGGGTTTGACAGGGGACCTCTATAAATAGGAGGGATTCAGAGCCCCATGGGCTAGAGAGCTTTTGTTTGCCTTTTCCTATTCTCCTCTCAATCTCCACCTCAGAGTAGGTTTGAAGTTTTGAGGAGCGTCGTCGTAACCCTGTTGTGTGGATCACCGCTAGAGAGGAGGACGCTTGACCTCCTTCACCCTCTTCGAAGGATCTGCAAGGAAACATGGATATACGATCTCCCTTGGTAACACAATCTACTATATACGCAGTTTCATGTTTCGCGGATTTTTGCTTACCAATCTTCGTACAATGACAAACATCTCTTAGGGAATCGAGGATTTTGTTTTTCTTGTTCTTCCGCTGTGCATATGATGTCGCCCCCAAGGATTTCCCAATAGTGGTATTAGAGCTAGGTTGCTCGTGCGAATGATTGGTTTTGAACCGCGTGTGTTGCGTTTAGGAAGAATTTTGAGGTCAAAATTGTTGACGCAAAAACAAGGAAGGGCAGCAATAGTTATTGCCCTCGATCTGCGTGCGTGTAGCGCAGCCGAAGGCGGGCAACACAGGGGCTGCGTCTGCTGCAGCCGGACGGGGGCCTGCTTGCAGCAGGCTTGCTGCCGGCGGGGCTGGCAGCCCACGGGCAGAGGCGCCGCAGGGCAGCGGCGCCCGCCGCCACTGCTCCTGCGGGCGAAACCCCCCCTAAGGGGCGGTCGCCTGGTGAGATAGCACCGCCTGCGTGCTAGTCATAGGTGCCCAGCAAGTCAATCACATGAGTGATGGCACGTGTGACTTAATATAGAATCTTTTTGCTTATTATATTTTGGCATATATCACTTTATAACTATTGCATAAATGCATACATATATTGTGATGTCCTTGAATTTGTGCAATGGGAATCGGATCGTGATGAGATCACGATAGTGAGTTCGATTCACCTTTAAACACATATCCTAAATAATCCCGGTCATAGGTTACTCGAGAGGGATATCGTGATAACCAGACAGACTGGTGTGCTGTATACCCGTCCATATGATGGATGCAGCTGGTCTCATAGCTGCTTGTGTGGGGACACTAGGGATACAGTACAGGTCCTCATTGGAGAATGAGTTCACTGATTGATCCGCTTACGGAATGCTAGATGGTTGATGATGCCTTATTGTCAGACAGCGATTCCGTAGTCCTAGTGGTGTATCTGGTCCTTAGACTTGAGACACCAAGGATGTCCTGTATGAGTGCTCCACTCTTTGATACCAGACTTATAGGTTTGGCTGTCCCAGATTTAGTACAGCTGGTCATTGGGAGTGGTAGTCGACCTTACGAGGGCTATTGAGTGTCGATAGAGGATCATCCACTCTCGGCGTCATGAGAGGAATATCCCATGTGTTCTTGCTCAGACAAATCCCTGGCCAGGATCATTCGAGTTGAGAGAGAAAGAGTTCTCCGGGAGAATCCGATTAGAGCGAGACTCGAGAAGAAACCGTGTGGGTCTGACAACACCATGCTCGATATACGGTCTCTGGTATATTAGATGGATGAGGGACTATAGGTACACGGTAACTTATGATAGATAGGTTTAATGGATTGGATTCCATGTATCATCTGGGGACTATGGCGTAGTGGCCTAGTACGTCCGTAGTCGATGAGTCGAGTGAATTATTACAGAGATAATAATTCACTGAGTTAGAAGGAGTTCTGACAGGTATGACTCACGGCCAGCTCGATATTGGGCCTAGAGGGTCACACACATATGGTAGGCATTGCGATGAATAGAGGTTCGGATATGAGATATCTGACGGAGCCCTTGTCTTATTGGATGCAGATCCAATACCCACTAGGGGAGGACCCATTAGGGTTTGATAGGGGACCTCTATAAATAGGAGGGATTCAGAGCCCCATGGGCAAGAGAGCTTTTGTTTGCCTTTTCCAATTCTCCTCTCCATCTCCACTTCAGAGTAGGTCTGGAGTTTTGAGGAGCATCGTCGCAACCCTACTGTGTGGATCACCGCTAGAGAGGAGGACGCTTGACCTCCTTCACCCTCTCCTAAGGATCTGCAAGGAAACAGGGATATACGATCTCCCTAGGTAACACAATATACTCTATACGCAGTTTCATGTTTCGCAGATTTTTGCGTACCAATCTTCGCACGATGACGAACATTTCTTTGGGAATCGGGGATTTTATTTTTCTTGTTCTTTCGCTGCACATATGATGTCGCCCCCAAGGATTTCCCAACACTGCGGAGGCAGTGGCGCCCGAAAGGGGCGCCCACCCGCAGCGGCAGCGCTGCCAGCGGGCGTGCCGCTTGCATGCAAGGGCAGTGCCCTCGCCCCGCCGCACAGGCCGCCGCCGGCAGGGTGGCGGCGGCGGCAGCAGCGAAAAGGGGAAAGGGCATTAGGGTTTTCTGGGCAAAAGATAGTTTTGCCCCTCGGAATTTGAGAAATTCCAGTTTCTGTCTTTTGTAAATTACGAAAATACCCTTATGAATTCAGAAATTCCCTATAATGTTCCTGATTTCAGAAAATATTAATTAATTAAAAGGTTTAGTTGATTATTATTTTTTTATTATTATTATCTAGTAGTCCTACATGATGATGATTATTTATACATTTGATGTATGATGTGTGGACGGATGATCATGGACCGTGTGATGTGTGTATCTGTGATTATTATTATTGAGGTCTGCAAACCTCCATTATATTTCTCGTTTATTGTCGGCCCTGCGTGCCTATGATTAAGTTGTAATCACATGAGGAGGCACAGCGGGAGCGTGGATGCGATAGCGGGACCCACGAGACGGACGATCGTGATGCATGAAGATGCATCAAGATGTCGACGGAACCGACAAGGACGAAATGGACGATCACAGGGCATGGAGATGCACCATTGCACACATAGATCTTGATGTGAGTGATTAGTCCTACTGGCTCGGGCCTAATCATATTAGGTTGTGGTCCATGATCATCTGGTGTAATTGCTTATACGCATACTAGATATGTATATATATTTGCATGCGATGTAGATATATATTAAATATGTATATGTGTGACATGTCATATTAGGAGACCAAATTATAAAAACATCTCTCGATAATATTAAGTCGGTAAACGTGAGGCAATTAGATTGACCCACGTGGCCTTCCATCGTTATAAGTAGGAACCGATTCCCGGTGTAGGTTGAGTTGGTCGAGTCCCTCGAGACTCACCTATATCGCGATTCGCTATCTTGCTTACGACATAGAGATGTCACCAGTGACCTGAGGGCATGGTATACTTGATCGAGTCCCTCGAGGGTATATCATCAAATCAGACTCATTTTGTAACGAAGGTGTTGACTTAACCGAGCATCATGGTTGGTCAAGTCCCTCGAGGCTATGGTGATTCGGAGGCTGAACAGGACGGGAATCACAAGGAGTTGTGATCGACAAGAGTTGCCTACCTTTTAGGCTTAGTGTGATTGGTCGAGTCCCTCGAGGTTACACTAAGACGCTGATTGGATCTTGATCCCCACTAGAAGTCTGCCGGAGACTTCCGTTTCACGTGCTGAGGGTGTCGTGTGACTCGTTAGTAAAATAGTGGGAGCATATTAAGAAAGAAGTCCATATCTTGATAGTTTATTTCTTGCAAAATTTGCATGTTATTCATTTCTGTTGCATCTTTATTTTCAGAAAATGTCGCTTTCAAATCCCTTACGTGGCATACTTGATGTCAACCGCCTCATTGGTCCAAATTATACGGATTGGCTCCGTAACTTGAGAATTATTCTCACAGCGGAGAAAATCATGTACGTCCTTGATACAGTGATGCCTGCGCCCGAAGAAGGGGCAAACGAGGATGAGATCGCTCGCTACGTGAAGTACATTGATGACTCCACTCTTGCTCAGTGCTATATGTTGGGCTCTATGACTCCTGAGTTACAGAGACAACATGAAAAGATGGATGCCAGATCCATTCTCCTACATGTCCGCAAATTGTTTGAAGAACAGGGAAGGACTCAGCGATATGAGATATCTAAGAGCCTCTTCCGCGCTAGGATGACTGAGGGGACACCGGTTCAGAACCATGTCCTAAAGATGATTGAGTGGATAGAGAAACTCACAGGTCTAGGAATGGTCCTAGAGGATAACTTGTGTGTGGACATTGTGCTTCGGTCCCTACCAGATTCCTTTTCACAGTTCATAATGAATTTTAATATGAACAAGCTTGAAGTGACTCTCCCAAAGCTTCTTAATATGTTGAGGGAGGCAGAGATACTATCAAGAAAGATAAGCCAGTTCTCTGCAATGGTGAGACCAAAAGGAAAAGGAAAGCAGAAAGGTCCCTTAAGAAGGGAAAGGGCAAGGTCAAACCAGGTAAAGCAAAGGTTGCTAAGAAAGACCCAGCAAAGGACAAAGGCCAGTGCTTCCACTATGGTAAAGATGGGCACTGGAAGAGAAACTGCAAAGAGTACCTTGCAGAAAGGGCGAAACAAAAGCTTGATGAAGCTTCAGGTACATTCATGATCAGTTTCCATTTGTCAGACTCTTATGATAACATATGGGTATTGGATACCGGTAGTGCTTATCATATATGCAATTCGTTGCAGGTTCTAGCAAGGCCTAGGAGACTAGAGAGAGGCGAGATGGACCTCAAGATGGGTAATGGAGCAAAAGTTGCTGTAGTAGCTGTTGGCGAGGTCGCCCTACATCTGCCTAGTGGAGCTTTTATTGCATTAGATGCATGTTATTTTGTTCCTTCTATTATCAAAAACATTATCTCCATTTCATGTTTAACAGTTAGTGGATATAAATTTGTTTTTGAGAACAATGGTTGTTCGATATTATTAAATGATAAGATCATCATGAAAGGAACATTGCATAATGGTTTATTTATATTAGACACCACTCCACATATCATGAATGTAAATGTGTCCAAAAGGAAACGAGATGAGTTGAACAGTGCATACCTGTGGCATTGTAGGCTAGGTCACATCCATGAAAGAAGGATTCAAAAGTTGCTAAATGATGGATATCTAGATCCATTCGACTATGTGTCATATGCAACTTGTGAGCCTTGCATTCGTGGAAAACTGACCAACTCTCTATTTAGTGGAACTGGAGAGAGAGCCACTGAGTTATTGGAACTCATACATAGTGATGTATGTGGAGGTTACTTATCAACTCATCAACTCATACATACTGAGTTGTTAGAACTCATCAACTCATGCCATTGGAGGTTACTCCTACTTCATTACATTTACTGATGATTTCTCAAGGTATGGATATGTGTACTTAATGAAGTATAAGTCCGAGGCCTTTGAGAAATTCAGAGAGTATAAGAATGAGGTGGAAAATCAGATTGGAAAGAGTATCAAAACTCTTCGATCAGATCGAGGAGATGAGTACTTAAGTACAGAGTTCACTTAGTTCCTCAAGGACCATGGGATATTATCCCAATGGACACCTCCTTATACACCTCAGCTCAATGGTGTCTCTAAAAGGAGAAATCGTACATTATTAGATATGGTACGATCCATGATGAGTTTCGCTGACCTACCCATCTTATTCTGGGGATATGCCCTAGAAACCGCAGCTTACCTTCTGAACAGAGTTCCAACTAAGTCGGTAGTGTCTACACCATATGAGATATGGAAAGGGAAGAAGCATGATCTTAAGGTTGTTAAGATTTGGGGCTGCCCTGCACATGTTAAAAGACACAACCCCGATAAGTTAGAATCAAGGACAGAGCGATGTAAATTTGTGGGATACCCCAAGGAAACTTGTGTGTATTATTTCTATTATCTCGAGGACCAAAAGGTCTTTGTAGCTAAGAGAGCAGTGTTCCTTGAGAAGGAACACATTCTTGGCGGAGATAATGGGAGAATGATAGAATTGAGCGAGGTTGGAGAACCAAGCTCAAGCACCACTCTACAGCCCGAGTCTGTTCAGGTACCTAATACACAAGTTTCAACTTTACGCAGATCTGATAGAGTATCCCATCCTCATGAGAGATATGTGGGACATATTAGAGGAGAGGATACAGAGGATATTGATCCTCGGACCTACGAGGAGGCTATTATGAGTATAGAATCCGGGAAGTGGCAAGAAGCCATGAATTCTGAGATGGATTCTATGTACTCCAATAAGGTTTGGAACCTAGTTGATGCGCCCGAAGGTATTGTACCCATCGGTTGCAAGTGGATCTTTAAGAAAAAGATCGGAGTAGATGGAAAGGTAGAGACCTATAAAGCAAGGCTAGTGGCTAAGGGGTATCGTCAAAGGCAAGGTGTTGACTATGACGAAACCTTCTCACCCGTAGCAATGCTAAAATCCATCATAATTCTATTGGCTATTGCAGCACACTATGATTATGAGATCTGACAGATGGATGTGAAAACCGTATTCCTCAATGAGAACCTCGAGGAGGAGGTGTATATGATGCAACCTGAGGGATACGTGTCCAAGAACTATCCAGATAAGGTGTGTAGGTTGCTTAGATCCATTTATGGATTAAAGCAAGCTTCCCGAAGTTGGAATATAAGATTTGATGAGGCAATCAGATCTTATGACTTTGTTAAGAACGAAGATGAGCCTTGTGTATACAGAAAGGTAAGTGGGAGCGCTATCACCTTTTTGGTGTTATATGTGAATGACATCATGATCACTGGGAATGACGTCGGAATGCTATCCACAGTAAAGACTTGGTTATCTAGACACTTCTCCATGAAGGACTTAGGGGAAGCATCCTATATTTTGGGGATTAGAATCTATAAAGATAGATCCAAGAGGATGCTTGGCTTGTCCCAGTCCAGGTACATAGAAACCATTATCAAAAGGTTTGGCATGGAAAATTCCAAGAGAGGTCTCATACCGATGAGACATGGGATATCGCTTTCTACGAGTATGTCCCCAAAGACTCCAGAAGAAAGGGCGAACATGGATATGATACCTTATGCCTCAGCAATAGGGTCTATCATGTATGCCATGCTATGTACTAGGCCTGATATAGCGCATGCTCTGAGTGTCAAGAGCAGGTATCAGGCGGATCCAGGCTTGGAGCACTAGAAAGCAGTAAAGTGTATCCTTAAGTACTTGAGAAGGACTAAGGATCTTTTACTAGTATATAGAGGTAATATCCTTAAGGTTGAAGGCTACACTGACTCAAGTTTTCAGTCTGATGTCGATGATAGCAAGTTGAATTCAGGGTATGTGTACACCTTGAATGGAGGAGCAGTGTGCTGGAAGAGTTCCAAGCAAGATACCACTGCTGACTCGACCACAGAGGCGGAGTACATTGCTGTATCAGATGCAGCAAAGGAGGGAGTTTGGGTGAAGAAGTTCATCACAAATTTGGGAGTCGTGCCGGGTAGCGAAGAGCCGATCTCCCTATATTGCAACAACGGGGCGATTGCTCAAGCAAAGGAACCTATGTCTCATCAGAAATCTAAGCATGTTCTGAGGAAGTTCTACCTTATCAGAGATATCGTGACCCGAGGAGATGTAGTAGTGGAAAGAGTTCCATCCGAAGATAACATTGCAGATCCACTAACAAAGCCGTTGTCTCATATTTGTTTTGAGCATCACAGGGGTCTGATGGGAATCAGACACATAGGTGATTGGCTTTAGGTCAAGTGGAAAATTGCTAGTCATAGGTGCCCAGCAAGCCAATCACGTGAGTGATGGCACGTGTGACTTAATATAGAATCTTTTTGCGTATTATATTTTGGCATATATCACTTTATAACTATTGCATAAATGCATACATATATTGTGATGTCCTTGGATTTGTGCAATGGGAATCGGATCGTGATGAGATCACGATAGTGAGATCGATTCACCTTTAAACACATATCCTAAATAATCCCGGTCATAGGTTACTCGAGAAGGATATCGTGATAACTAGACACACTGGTGTGCTGTATACCCGTCCATATGATGGATGCAGCTGGTCTCATAGCTGCTTGTGTGGGGACACTAGGGATACAATACAGTTGCTAATTGGAGAATGAGTTCACTGATTGATCCGCTTACGGAATGCTGGATGGTTTATGATGCCTTATTGTCAGACAGCGATTCCGTAGTCCTAGTGGTGTATCTGGTCCTTAGACTTGAGACACCAAGGATGTCCTGTATGAGTGCTCTACTCTTTGATACCAGACTTATAGGTTTGGCTGTCCCAGATCTAGTACAGCTAGTCATTAGGAGTGATAGTCGACCTTACGAGGGCTATTGAGTGTCGATAGAGGATCATCCACTCTCGACGTCATGAGAGGAATATCCCATGTGTTCTTGCTCAGACAAATCCCTGGTCAGGGTCATTCGGGTTGAGAGAGAAAGAGTTCTCCAGGAGAATCCGATTAGAGCGAGACTCGAGAAGAAACCGTGTGGGTTTGATAACACCATGCTCGATATACGGTCTCTGGTATATTAGATGGATGAGGGACTATAGGTACACGGTAACTGAGGACAGACAGGTCCAATGGATTGGATTCCCCTGTATCGTCTGGGAACTACGGCGTAGTGGCCTAGTACGTCCGTAGTCGATGAGTCGAGTGAATTATTACAGAGATAATAATTCACTGAGTTAGAAAGAGTTCTGACAGGTATGACTCACGGCCAGAACGATATTGGGCCTAGAGGGTCACACACATATGGTAGGCATTACGATAAATAGAGGTTCGAATATGAGATATCCGACGAAGCCCTTGTCTTATTGGATGCAGATCCAATACCCACTAGGGGAGGACCCATTAGGGTTTGACAGGGGACCTCTATAAATAGGAGGGATTCAGAGCCCCATGGGCAAGAGAGCTTTTGTTTGTCTTTTCCTATTCTCCTCTCCATCTCCACCTCAGAGTAGGTCTGGAGTTTTGATGAGCGTCGTCGTAACCCTGCTGTGTGGATCACCGCTAGAGAGGAGGACGCTTGACCTCCTTCACCCTCTCCTAAGGATCTGTAATGAAACAGGGATATACGATCTCCCTAGGTAACACAATCTACTCTATACGCGGTTTCATGTTTCGCGGATTTTTGCGTACCAATCTTCGCACGACGACGAACATCTCTTTGGGAATCAGGGATTTTGTTTTTCTTGTTCTTCGGCTGCGCATATGATGTCACCCCCAAGGATTTCCCAACAACGATCACCCTTGTGGGTGGCACTATGCCAGCAAGCGCGGTGCCTGTGTAACATCCCATTAGTCCCACATCGGAAGTGGGCAATGTGTATGATTAGCTTATAAGGGGCTAATGAGTGTACTATGTTAACTCCCGCTTAAGCATTTTGGTCCGTGGTTGAAGGACCAAAATGGAGTTATTGGCCAGTTGGCTCATCAGACTCGGGTCGTGACATTTGGTATCAAAGCCAACCCAGAATTTGGGCAGGGTGAGAGGGCTTAGTAGGTAAGGGCTACCCATGGATGGAGTCAGAGAACTCATCACAGCGTGGAGCCACCACTGAGTTAATCCTCACATGCAGATAATGTAACATCCCATTAGTCCCACATCGGAAGTGGGCAATGTGTATGATTAGCTTATAAGGGGTTGATGAGTGTACTACGTTAACTCTCGCTTAAGCATTTTGGTCCGTGGTTGAAGGACCAAAATGGAGTTATTGACCAGTTGGCTCATTAGACACGGATCGTGACAGCCTGCGGGCGACGTTGCTCATGTGATTGGGAGCCTCGACGGGCGGGCGCCCCGGCACTACCACCCTTACAGGCGGCATTGCTCGCGAGCGTAGCACCCGCAAGGGCAATCGCCTGCATGGACTACTCACAGGTGCAGTGCCAGTAGTTGTCGGCCGCACGCATAGGCGGCTTACCTGTGGCTACTGCTGCAGGCGATTGCACACACGCAGATGGCAGCAAGCTGCCATTTGCAAGGGCAGCAATAGCTGCTGCTGTTGCTGCCCTTTCTCGCTTTTACGTCAACAATTTTAACGTCAAAAGCTTCTCCAAAACATAACGCATGCAGTTCAAAACTAATTTTTCGCATGAACAACCTAGCTCTGATACCACTGTAGGGAAATCTTATGGGGCATCACATACACAATGGAAGAATATAAAAATAAATATTAGATATATCTATCGGATTCCCTTGTGTCATCTAGGGATTGCAGCGTAGTGGCCTAGTACGTCTACAGTTGATGAATCGAGTGAATTATTTGAAAGATAATAATTCATTGAAACAAAAGGAGTTTTGACAAGTATGACTCACGACCAACTTGATATTGGGCCTAGAGGATCATACACAGATGGTAGGCATTGCGATGAGGAGAGGTTCAAATATGAGATATCCGTCGGAGCCCATATCTTATTGGATATACAATAAGCCCATGAATTATTGGATCCTATAGATGAGATCCAAAAAGAACCAATGAGAGATTATTGGATAGAGATCTACTAATCTAAGAGGCTTGGGTAGTTAGATAGAGATCTAATACTCAATAAGGCATGATCGATTAGGGTTAAATTAACAGGAGGCATCTATAAATAGGAGGGAACCAAACACCCATAGGTTAGAGGTTTTCTTGGTTGCCACCTCCTATTCTCCTCTCCCCTTTTCCTCCTTAGATAGCAAGTGTGGAACATTGTCGCAACCTTGCTGTGTGGATCACCGCTAGAGAGGAGGATGCTTGACCTCCTTTATCCTCTCTTACAGATCTGTAGGGATTCAAGGATATACGATCTCCCTAGGTAAAATATAATATTTTATATACGTAGTTTTTGATTTTGTGGATTTTGTATATCAATCTTCACACGACGACGAACACTTTTTTGGGAAATATGAGAATTTTGTTTTCTATTCTTCCGTTGCACATGTAATGTCGCCCCTAGATTTCCCTACATGTTATGCCACCACATGTAGCAATGATATCGCCTAATACAGTTGTTGCCCATGGTAGCTATCGCCACACGTAACGCCATCACTTCCCTCTGTAGCAACCGACAATAACACTTCTTGTGCTACCACATGTAGTTGACATTATTGCACCATCATTGTGTGCAGCACCACCTACATCAACACCACCCAAGGTAATTGTTGCCCACGATGACAAACTACCCTCAATAGTGCTTCTGTCGACGGTAAGCTATTGATAGTAGCCCGTCAAATAAATACAGGCAACATACTTCTAACGTAATTTCATCCATGTTACAAGCAGGTGAGGAATACTAAGGAATAATTTCAAAGATAAGATAGACAAGCATCGTACAGTCAAAATCAAATAACACTTTTTTCATAAGTGAATGATGCTATTAAATAGATCTAAATACAAAATATATCTGATATACTTTTATGATCAAAGATATTTGATTTTAAAACATGACTCCATATTAATTGTAAATATAAAAACTATAATTATAATATTTTATGAAAAATATTAATATCAGAAATTGAAATCAAATAATGATATATCAAAGATTATGATAGCAAACTTTTTAATATTATTAAAAAAATCTTTATATGATAGGCAAATATACTATCGTCAGATTTGAAAGAAATAATAATGTTTATTTGTTAGGAGAACTAACCCATATTTTCTTATTTTTCATAGGATCACTATAAGGAGAGACGTGAGAAGATATGTAATCTCTCAACGTATAACTTAACATCACCTATTAAGTTCCTAAGAGGTCTTATTTATTTATAGACAAGAGAAGAGAGTTCGGGATAAGTAATTAAGAAAATATCTTACATGAAAGATTTTTAAGAAATTCTAATCAAATCTAATTAAATATATAATATATTATATCATATAGGATCATGTAATAAAAAACATTAATGCTAATCAAATAGAATTATCTAATTATAATATATATATAGATCTCCTTGGAACATATTCATACCATCGACAATAAATATTGTCTTGTTGTCACACTTTCAAGACAGTAAGTTTTGATTCTGTGTGTTCTGTTATTTCTCCTTGCTCCATTGATTTCATGCTGATGCCAAAGCTTAGCTCTCACAAATGTGTGTAAATATTTATGCTAATCATGTTGTGCCTTTTCTTACCGGGTGATATTTAATGCTTTAACATCTTCCAAACCCATTCGAGGCCATTTGGTGAAACAAATTAAGGTTAAGTCTTGTTGTCATTAACTCTTAAATTCATTAAGAAATGCATGAAATTGCAGAAGGTTGGTGACATTCTTTGTGTTGGGTTGAGGTATTTTTCATGCTTATTTTATATTTATTATTTTTGAAAATTTTCAACTCTTAAAAGTCTCCTTGGAATTCCTACTTAGAATTTTGACGCTGTCCAAATTCAGATGGTAATAAAAAAAGGTATTTTTAATTTATCCTCTATAAATTTAATTTTAACATATATATAATTGTATGATTGATATCTAAGTTGATGTTTGTATATTACTAAGAGCCGATATTAGTTGACAGTCAAAAGTGTCGATAACTCTGTGTAGATAGCGCACCAAAGTAGCACGTGTGCCAAGTTTATTTCCGAGGACTAAATAATAATAATAATAATAATAATAACATCGGATTGGTGTCTAACATGGTTCAGTTGGACCGGACCGGATTGGACCAGAACCGGAGTGGAGGCCACATCGAGCTGTTAAGTAGCTGTTTAGGGTTTCCTCTCGGCTTCTCGTGGTGTTCAGCGGCGCTTCCGAGCTCTCTCGAGAGGCGGCGAAGCGAGGCGGCCGAGATCCGGAAAAATGGTTCGTTTCGTTTCTCATCTTTTCCCGTGGCTTGATGAATTGCTTGTTGGTGTTTGCCTGCATATCTAGGGTTCATAGATCAATCCTTCGTGTTGGTAATTTCTTATGCCCGGAAAAGCGTCGACATGCAGTGGTTAATATATTGATCTCAGTAGGTTTGCATAGTTTTAGTGCCTACATTTTACAATGTAAGGGTTATATAGCTGATTTGACGTGAATCTGTGCAGTTTTAGATGGATTAATGTTTCTGGTATGTGCCTTTGGGGATGTTGGTGGGCACTGATTATTGAATATCATGTTTCATGCACTCTGAAAGCATATTTTTCAGTTGAAAACCTTTGTTCACTTGTCTGCATCTTGAATACTTCGTGATGAAGATTTTTTGTTGTGGCTAAGATTTGATAAAGCTATGATTGGCAATCCTATATATTTTCTCTCTTTAACTTTGGTTTAGGAGCTGTCTTGTGGTAGTTTGGTACTGGATGGCTGTTGCCACCCTAGTTTTGATATGGTGCGCGAGGGCTCCAAGGAGACTAACGAAACGACACCAGTTCTAGACATGCAAACTGTCAAGGATCAGACGAAAACAATACGCTGGATTTGTAGATATCAAAGATCCCTAGCAAACAGGAACCTGTGACTTCTGTTTAGTCTTGTGGTGTCGTTTTGGCCTCACAAGGCACAGATTGGAAGTTTGATTGCTCCATGAGATGATTGTTTACAGAGCGGTGCTTGTCAAGAACCATGACAGGCCTTGATGGACTATTTTTTTAGAACTAGGCCAGTCATTTTTTTCTGCTTTCTAGGTGTCCATCAATATACATCCTAATTCTTCATGAAATACATGATCGTTCACTCTTTTTCTTGCTTGTTGGACTTAGTTTCATTTGATGCACTTCAGGCCAGGGGATTGAAGAAGCATCTGAAGAGGCTCAATGCCCCAAGGCACTGGATGCTAGACAAGCTTGGTGGAGCTTTTGTAAGTTAAAAATCTTTTCCTTGAAGTGCTTCATCTTGTTTCATTTGTTTATGCAGTTGTCTGAGTACCAGATTTTATTATCTACTAGGCTCCCAAACCATCATCTGGCCCTCATAAAGCCAGGGAATGCTTGCCCTTGATTCTTATTTTAAGAAACAAGCTGAAATATGCTCTAACATACCGTGAAGTCATTGCTATACTGATGCAACGCCATGTGATGGTGGATGGAAAAGTCAGGACCGACAAGACTTACCCAGCTGGTTTCATGGGTATGCAGTCAACCCTATTTTGATGTAATATGCTTAGCTGTTTTTCCAGTATTGGTTTTGTTTACCCTAAAATCACTTTGTTATATTTAATTACATCTAGTTTATGATGTAGTGCATCTTCATTATGTTTATTTTGGTAGATTTTTTTTGTAAAATTGTCTGAAATCTGCAGATGTTGTTTCAATCCCCAAGACAAATGAGAACTTCCGCCTTCTTTATGACACCAAGGGACGCTTCCGTCTACATTCGATAAGGGATGAAGAATCCAAGGTCTGTAGACATTATAGTTTATTCTTTAATAAATTGTTTGTTGAACTGCTCACACCAAATTTTGATTTTAACTTCTTCTATAGAAGAAAATTGCCTGTCGAAGATTAGTCACGTCTCTTGTGAATTCTTATTATTGGTCTACTTGTCAACTATGTTTCGTATGTTTTGAAACAATAATAGTTCTATGTTATATGAATGTGTAATGGATATTATATGGTTTGAAACAACTATTTCAACTGCTAAAACTTGTAATGGATAATATCACTAGTTATATGAAGGTAAAATCATTGGCATGCCTTTAAGGATCAATTTTCTGCTATATGAAAATCTAATATGTGAATATAAATGATAATTAGTTCTTGAGATCTTTTACTGTGTTAAAAAAGCCTTTTTTTTCTACTCCACAGTTCAAGCTTTGCAAGGTTCGTTCTGTCCAGTTTGGACAGAAGGGCATTCCCTACCTGAACACTTATGATGGTCGTACCATTCGCTACCCTGACCCTCTTATCAAGGCCAATGACACCATCAAGCTTGATTTGGAGACCAACAAGATTGTGGACTTCATCAAGTTTGATGTTGGAAATGTTGTCATGGTGACTGGTGGGAGAAATACCGGTCGTGTCGGTGTGATTAAGAACAGAGAGAAGCACAAGGGGAGCTTCGAGACCATCCACGTCCAAGATGCCACTGGCCATGAATTTGCAACTCGCATGGGCAACGTCTTTACCATTGGTAAGGGCACGAAGCCATGGGTGTCACTTCCCAAAGGCAAGGGTATCAAGCTCAGCATCATTGAGGAAGCAAGAAAGCGCTTGGCTGCTGCCAGTGCAACTGCCACTGCTTAGACCTGCTCTGCGACCACCGGAATTTTTGTTTTATGGTTTGTTATTTGCTGCGGAAAGGGATGGTCATGACAACTCGAATTTGGACCCTTTTTCTTTTCTTATTACTTGCATGCCAATTTCCCTTTGGATGATTAGTAGAAAATGAGATGTTTGTCATGGTTGTAGTTTCATGAGCAGGGTTATTTTAAGTTTCACCATTTTGCTCAAAGCTGGCAAATATTACTGCATGTCTCAGAATTTTATTCTTCAAACAACAGAGCTTTGCACCAGCCAACAAGTCTCTCTTCTTTTCTCTTCTCATTCTTCATTCCACTTCTTTTCTCTTCTCATTCTTCGTTCCATTCCATTCTTTCTTGATGTAGAAATTATTGAAATTATGAGGGAGTCGTGTGTATTGATCCTTCTTATTTTGTATCCTTATATTCTTGATCTTACTCCAAAATTGTTCTGTCAGAGATTAGAGCAACAGAAAGGAAACCACCTCCATTTCGCTATAATATTTCATCTTGCTAATTGCTATGTATATACTGACACTTGTATTTATATAAAAATTATATAATGATGTTCTGCAGTTCTACAGTTACAAATGTCTGATGGAGAGAGAGAGAGAGAGAGAGAGAGATCCCATAGAGAGGGTAAGGAGGGGTATATGACTTCCTTGCAGTGGCAAAATATTCTCTTAGGGGTTAAGAGAGAGAGAGAGAGAGCTCCCATAGAAAGGCTGAGAGGAGGGTCTAGGACTTCCTGACAATATCAAAATATTCTCTTTAAGAGAGAGAGAGAGAGAGAGAGAGAGAGAGAGAGAATATGACAAGAACTGGGTCCAGAGTTGTCACAAAGATTTGCTTTGGAGTTAATATCTTTCCTAGGCTATAAATCACAAAATATTCTCTCTTAAGGGTTAAGAGAGAGAGAGAGAGAGCATGTGACAAGAACTGGGTCCAGATTTGTCACAAAGATTTGCTTTGGAGTTAATAATTCTTACATTGCAAAATATATTTCCTAGGCTATTTCCACCCTCAAGACAAATCCACATGTCTTGAAACTTCACAGAAGACATGGCTGCTGTCTGATGATGCTGAGAGAATTCCATCTCAGTTCTGCAATTGTCTCTTCCACTGTTGTTCCTTCGCCACATATCATGATCTTTACAGAATTAGGTAAGAAATAAAATGATCTCAAAGGCTGTGGAATATAGTAGGGATATATGATGCACACCATCGGCAATGCTTTCCCAGGGGTTAAGATAAAAGTAATGCATGGAAATTTGGCCATATCGCAAAAGTAGATGCACACCTTTGATGTTGGCACAGATGCTACCTTTGGTGGCAGCAAGTGGTGTGGGAATGGCATCATCACCCACAAAGATACCACATCATAGTTCCTTTCAGTTTCTAGAGGAGTCTTGGAAGGACAACGCATCCATCGGAGAGGCCGAGTCTGGGCCAAAAAGAATCCAGCCATGGATGGTGGCCATGTGGGAAGTCAAAAAGGATTTGGAACACTGATGATGATGCCTAGTGGTATATAAATTTATGGAGTTACATCTTGTACAAGTATCTATATACTCCCATCTCAGGAACATTCATAGATAGAAAGGCATGGAAATTTAATTATATGGAAATACCTCAAGTGCATGCATGCTCTGAATTTGAGCGCTCTTACAAATCAACTACTACTCACACACCTATGCCAACTGTACAGATGTGGATTGATCTCAGGGGGGAGTATTTGTGAAGTAGAATTGTGATGATTTAGTGAGATGGTTGGTAACTTCATTTGGATGTAATCTCATGCTCTCCTTTGATTTGTTGCTTTCATGAGTTGACTTTTAGCATGGCTTTGAGTCACCTGATCCTGCTTCCTGTTTGCCAAAAGGAGTCAACCTATCACCGCTGAATGATCAGTAGAGCAAGTTCTGCTCCACGCAAACCCCCACCAGAGACATGATGTATTTTATTTGTCTTCATCGTTGCCCGAGGGATAATATTTGGTGAATATATGATGATGGTATCGAAGCGAAAGATCCCAGTTTGTTATATCAACAATATAGAAATGTAGATTATGTCTCGACTACCGATTTGAATAAGATTAATTATAAATTATTTATTATAATTATATTAAGATTCTTATATTTTTGAAAATAAAATATTTAATCTTACTTAGTAATAAATCGAAGTGAAATAGAATTGCTCAATAAATATATATTTTTTTAATAAATATAAAAAATTCACGAACTAGAAGTTAGATTAATCCTCTGTTTTTGGATTAACTTGGAACATTATTTACATGATAAAACAAAGCAACAACAAAAGCTGCAGCGTCAATACAATACACCGAAATCCGACTCGATAAGCTCGACTCCATTGACTGACCCAAGCATCGTACTTGAAGGGCCACTCTGATAAAGGAAAGGTATATACTACATGACGCTGCAAGCATTGGCATTCTCTTCGCTGAAGATGTAGCAAGAGCCGGGGGCGGCCGTGGAGTAGACACAGTTGCCGTGCTGCATCGGCGCCGCCGGGTGGTACGCTCCGCCGTAGTTGTTGCTCGGATGCACCGAGCTGTAGCTCACCACGTAAGATGGCAGCTGTGAGGTGCTGTAGAAGGGAAGGTTAAGTGCCGGTGGGATCGCAAGGCCGCCTGCTGCTTTCTTGCCGAACTCTTGTGGAGGCCCTCCGGTTCCACCAGGATTGCCAACGCCTCCACTGTTGTTGATGTTGTTGTTGTTTGCGTTGTGGCTCTTCTTCCCCTTCTTCTTGCCGCCACCTGCATTGGTGGGGGCAGCCTTCTCCGTTCCATTCGGTTTCTCCTGCGCCGGAGGCGGCTCCTTGTCGTCGCTCTTCGGGGATTCCCCCTCTGGCTTATCGGGAACTTCGGGGGAGCTCTCGTCGCCGGAGGAGCTTTGATCGTTCTCGGGGACCTCCGGTGGCACATTTGGCTTGCCATCACTCTTGTTCTTGCTCTTCTTTTTCTTCTTCTTCTTCTTCTTCTTGCCACCCCCGCCCCCACCGGCGTTCTCATCCGGCAGCGGCTCGGGCCAGAGCTCGGCATGCTTCCCCGACTTGGTGAGCTTCTTTACGAGGGTCTCCGCAGCCACGTTTCCGATCACCACAACCTTGTGCTGCTGCGGGCCGAAGCTAATCCTGTAAACCCCTGAGGAACACATGTTCATGTCTACAGTGAGAGACTGAGGAGAGAGAGAGAGAGAGAGAGACAGAGGTGTTGGACAAAACCTTCCATGTTTAGGATTCTCTTCACCTCCCTCTTGCAGCCTTCACAGTGGGTGGAGACCTTCAAGGCCAAAGTCTGTAGCATCACCAAAGAACCAGCTTCACTTCTCAGAGTCCATGCAAAGGAAAGAAGCAGAGGAGAGTGAGAAGGAAGAGATGAGGTAGTAATACCTGGTATTTCAGTGGTTCAGGACCTTCTTCGGCTGCAGCCATGGGGAGAGAGAGCAGAGGGGGAGGAAGAAGAGTTTGGCGGTGGGGAATCAAAGCTGGCGGAGACCAAAGGAAAAGGGGGGGTGGGGAGTGGAACAGGGGGAGGGGAGTGGAAGAGTGTGGGCCGTGGAGGAGGAATGAAGCAACTCCATATGGATTGTAACCTGAGATTGGATTTTAAGGACCACCACCTGTTACTGTGAAACGAATCTCATAGGTTAAAGCACTCATGATCTTTATTCTCTTTTCCTTTTGTTGTTAAATCTCACCAATTTTCTACCATCATCAGTACTACAGAACAAAAAAAAAAAAGAGGTAAAACAATAAATACTTCGATTTGGATTTACCTTCATTTTGTGATGATCCACTCATCTCATCAATCCTAACCTTGGAGATTAACCTCAAAAAGATAGTGACAAGATGGCTATTTCATTTGTTAATCACTCTATCAGAATTCCAAATGATAAGGCAAAAGAATTATCATTCCAAGTTTAATCTGTTCTACCAGATGGCCAACAGACATCACATAATCATGTTTTAGCTATCTATCCAAAATTAACAATCTAAATCGGTGTCTTCCATCAAACCTTCAATGACAGTAAAAGACAAGGAAGAAGAGGCACGAGAACAAGAATTAAGAGAGCAGAAGACCAGATTTGGCACACACCATTATGATTACCCTTAGTGCAGATTTTGGAGAATTCAGGATCATTAATGTTTATGCATTAAATTGAGGCAATGATGCCATGGTTGGTGGAACTGATATAAATCCTCTGTTTTTATCCTGAAGGAAAAGAGAATTAGAATGGTTGTAAATTATAAGATGCCTCAGATCACATGCAGCATTCTTGCCAACCTATCAACGTTCAGAAGTCCTTAGTGGATCAGAAGATGGGAATCATTTCCACTGTTGATAGTGTAATTGTTGGTGTAGATTGTGCTGCACAAAGCTAATTGCTAACATCAGCTAACCTCAGAAGGAATGCCATGGTCTCTCTCTCTCTCGCATTAAATTCTCTTAGCACAAGGCAGGAAAAGTGAAAATATTCCAATGCAAACTTCTCACCGACACTGTAAGCTACACAGCCTAGTGATCGATCTCTTTCTACAAAGAACGAACAAAAGGAATTCGCTGAAACCTCATGCATGCAGCATCCAAGATGAGCATAATATCAACTAGAAGTCATTTAAACATGAGAGGGTCACTGGAGCTCTCTGAGCTCCAACCAGGGGATTGCAATTGAGATTTGTCAATAGAAGCACTAGTGGTGGTCCATCACACTTTTGGTAAAGAGAGTACCTGGTGCTGTTGCTTGAATATGTGAGAGAGAGAGAGAGAGAGAGGGAGAGGTGTCATCATAGTGATCCATGGTGTCTAAATGTACTTGAATCATATCTTGTAGGATGACAACACCTCAACTTTCTGGGCAGATGATGGGCCATCAGGAAGTCCTGTCATGTTTAGCGGTATAAGTCAAACTTACATGGAGTAGAATCCTTCAATCAAGAGAATAATTTTTCTCTTTGTTTCCTACCAAAATTGTTAATTGTCAGTATTAAACTAATCCTCTGATCACAAATCAATGTAGTAGAGACAAGCAAGAGAAAAGTTATGTTTGTTTGGCTTCAGTGCCCACTTTCTAAGAGAGAATACAGAACAACTGTTTACAGCGACCAAAAGGTTGTCCTTAATTTCCACATGATAATTTTAACCCTAACTTTCTTGAACAATGCAATGATGTTGCTCATGATCTTTTAAATAGCCATAAAAAAAGTTCAGCAATCAAAATTTGCCAACTAAATATACACATATTGGATCACATCAGAATTTTTTTTCAGTGGGTTAGAGTTATGTGATCAAAGTGTACCAATGAGCAAAGCATAAGATGCCAATACCAGCAGAGCATGGCTGATCAATTGATTCTCCCATTAATTAGTGGTTTTAGTCCACTCACAAGCTATCAATTTGGAAAGGCAGTATAGGAGGATGTAGTTAGGTGCATCAACTATCCAGTAAACTTAGGCTTCTGATGCACTGCAGCTTATAGATATGTAATATTACCAATATAATATCTCAGTGATGCAAATAATTCTCCATGTTTGCTCATCTTTAAGATTTCAGCCTGCCAATGACTTCAGAACTTAATGCCACCTTGATGCTATACTCCTTTGCTGTCTCCATCTTCATTAAAGATGATGCTTTGCTGCTAGTATTTATGTTTGTTTCTGAAGCAAAAGAAAGAAAAACTTGTATTAGTCAAAAAAAAAATGGATGATAGATGAATAGGTGATGAGCCTACCTCATCAGCCATACAGAAAAAAGAGAACCCTAAGGTTCTATCCAAAAAAAGCCATCTGCTAGTATTTGTGTTAAAAGTTCATGTGGTTGCTTCATGAAAATTTAGTGCTGCCCTATGGTAATGATCAATTCTAATTTTATAAAATTTACCTGGTGCACAAAAAATCATGACAATAGGGATAATAGAGGATATGCTCCTTTGTATCAACAAATTCTGAGAACGAAATGCTGACAAAGCAACCTCCATTCAGCTGATACGACTTAATTTCAATGCAGCTACTGTCTCTATCCTTGTCAGTTCATCCTACATGCTTGCTTTCCCCTCTCGCTTTCTTTCTCTCTTATGTCCATTATGAATCATCTTAATCTATATCCTTCACCATCACAAAAGTGTAGACCAATGAACAAGACTCCTGTCAATGTGAGATCTGGAAAGGATCGATACATGCAGTCTTATCCTTGTAAACAGAGACACTGTTATCACGCCTCAAGCTTTATCACCTAGATAACAAAAGAAGCAATCTTAGTGACACTTCACCATATTATCAGCAACTATTCATACAGCTGCACTCAGCTGAATTATCCTCATTTAGGATTTCACATGGAAGAATAGGATCAGAAATGATAGGTGAACACCTTGATGATCCTCACAATTCCATTTTGTAGAAACCCAGCCAATAAGACCCTTAATAGGCATCCAGATAGCAGACTGATCACATTGTCTTGCATGCCAGACGTATTCAAGTGCTGGTGCAACCAACACATAGTAAATAGGGTTTTTGTGTTGATACTGGTACAATCGTCAGCAATCTCTGCAGGTGCCAGACCCATCCTTGAACAGGTGAATGAAATCCATTCAAGTCCACTTAAGCTCCCTCTTAACAATGTCACTGATCAGCTTAAATGCCTGATGACAGTCCCTAACAGCCTCAAGTTATTCATCACCCTGATGGTCATTCCTTTTCCTCTCACCGTGCACTCCAACCATCACTCTGTTCCCTTTCTCTCCTTAATTCCATTTCTTACAGAAACCCCAGCCATTAAGGTCCTCAAGAGGCATCCAGATAGTAGACTGGTAGCATGTCATGCTTTTGTGTAGATAATGATACAATCACCAGTAATCTCTGCAGGTGCAAGACCCATTCTTGAATTGATGAAACCTATTTAAGTCCCTCACCACAAGCTCCCTCTCAACAATGTCACTGATCAACTTAAATGCCTCATGACAGTCCTTACACATCCTCAAGTTCTTCATCACCCTGATGGTAATCCCTTTAGGTGTGCTTATAAGCCCAAACCCCAAAGCCAGCCTCTCACTGTGCACTCCAACCATCACTCCCTTTCCTTCCTCTCCCTCCTCCACACCATCCAACCCCCACCCATTCCCTCCACCAACATATCCCCTCTCCCTCATCCTTCTCTCCAACTCCTTCAACAACTCCATCAACTCCACCTGTCTTGGACCAGCTGATGAAACCTCCCCAGTGTAGAACACATAAGCTACATCCTTGAGCTCAACCCAACTGCAAGCAGGCTCCTTCTTGATCCCCCGCCTGCTCATCTCGGCCCAAATCCTCGTCGCACTCTCCAACTGCCCAACTGCCACATAGGCATTCGACATTGCCACATATGCACCAGCCACGTCTCGGTCGAACTCTGCAAGCTTCTTCCCTGCCTCAGCTGCAATGTCCAACCGCTGGAATGTCCTGCAAGCCGAGAGCAGGGAACTCCATATCATCAGAGCATCATCACCTTCAGCCTTAACTTGTTTGGAGAGCTCGTGGGCTTCATCAAGACGACCTGCACGGGCAAGCATGTCGACCACACTGGTATAGTGTCTCATGCTCGGTGCAATGCCATGTCTGTCTCTCATCGAATTCAGGTGCAGGAGGCCAATGTCCACGAGGCCACAGTGATTACAAGCATGGAGGACGCCAAGGAGGGTGATGCTATTAGGCTTCACTCCCTGAGCAATCATCTCATCGAACAGTTCCAGTGACTGGTTCCCAAGTCCATACTTTGCTGCTGCTATGATCATGGAGGTGTATGGGACTAAAGAAGGACACTCAATATGATCGAACACCTTTCTTGCATAGTCAATCGATCCACATTTTGAATACATGTCGATTAATGCGCCCGCAACAACCTCATTGGAATCATATCCACGGCAAACGATCGATGCATGTGACGATCTCCCCAAGCCTAGTCTTCCCACGCTAGCACAAGCATTGACGACACTGGAGAACATGAAGTGATTCGGAACCAAGCTCATTGAAGAGCTCGCTCGAAGGAATTCCCCGAAAAGAGCAAGTGCTTCATGGCCGCGGGCATTCTGAGCGTAGGCTGAAATCATTGAACCCCAAGAAACCACGTTCCTTTCGATCATGTCATCGAAGATCTTACGGGCATCGTCGACTTCGTTAGATTTGCCATACATGTCGAGGAGAGCAGAGGAGACGACGACGTCCGATCGGACGCCGCAGGTCTCCATCCGGGCATGGATCGTCCGACCCAATGCGAGGTCAGCAAGGCGAGAGCAGGCATTGATGGCCGTCGCATAAGTGAAAGGATTTGGCTGGGCCTCACAGTTCAGCATGTAATGGAACAGAGATAAGGCGTCATCGGGCCTGGCGACGTGGACATAGCCGGCCATCAAGGAGGTCCAGGATACCACGTCGGGCACGGTCATTTCGTCGAACAGCTTGTGTGCGTCAGGGACGGCCTCGCGTCGCACGTAGGCGTTGATGAGATGGTTGAAGACGGAGACAGTGCGGGCGCCCGACTTGAGGAGCGCGGCGTGGGAGGCGGCAACGGTGAGCAGATCAGAGGAGCCCCGTAGGCGGCAAATGATGGCGGAGTCCAACAACATCAGCTCTCACCAAACTGTTCTCCAGCTCGGCGGCCACAACGTGCCATTAAAGAGAGGGAAACAAAGCTGCAACATAACGGACCGGAAGGCGGACCGGTTCGATGTACTCTAACCGGCCCAAAAGCCCAAGAATCTCGGTCAGCCGAAATTGGGCCCACAAGTGAGGAGAATCAGACCACACGATCTAGAATTGATGGTCTTTATCGCCCGATCAAGCGCTGCCCGCGTACCCTTTGTCTTTCTCTCTCTGCTGCCCTTCACCACCAACAAGAACCCCAGAAAAGGACGGCATATTAATTTTTATTTGGGATTTTTGCTTTCCGTTTTTGTTCTCTCGCTCTCTCTCCGTTCCTCTTTTTTTTTTCCTCTTCCCTTTTCGTCGCCACACCTCTCTCTCTCTCTCTCTCTCTCTCCCGTCGCCACTTCCTCTCCCCGCGAGGATCGAGCCGATGTCGTGGAATACGGTGAGATTTGTCGACCCTTAACCTTAGGATTAGGGTTTCGGATTTGGCATCTCAGAATCTCTTGTGCGATCGTGGAATCGGAGTCCGGAGATCCATTTTCTGGTTGCTTCTGTTGCAAGGGCTAGTTGGGAATCCGATCGATTTCTTTCTGTTTCGTGGATCTCGCTTGATTTTTTGTTTGATTGTTGGAGTCGAAGGGCCTGCTGAGGTCAGAGCTTGGATTGAATCGGGGATGGTGGTTGGATTTGGAGTTTAGGGGATTTGGAAGTGGTTGCTCTGGTTGGAATTGTAGAGTTTGGTTGCTTTCTTTTTGGTTTAAGAAGTGTTTTAGGAAGTGAGATTTGAGTTGGAAGATACCTTTTCTAGCCGGCTTTGTGGTGATTTGATGCTATATTGGGCGTTTCGCGGCCTCCTGGCGTGGGATGTGTGATCACTGAGGGGTCCTCTGCGCGTGCTGTGGAGGATCCCGTTGCAGGAAGTAACTTATATTACAGATGGGCTCTCTTTGCTCCTTTTTTTGCTGATATCGAACAGTAAAAATCCGGTAGAAGGTGGTGGGATGGTGGTCTTTTTGACTTGAGGCCGGAGATTGCATTTGTGGGTTATTGGTGAGGCGCAAAAGGAGGTTAGTCTGCGTACTGCTTTAGATTGGTTCATTTTAGGGGCTTGGACAAAATGTTTGCTCCAGGCACAGAAGTTTCACAAGAGGCAGCTGGTGTTGCTGGTGCCATGCTGGTACCAACGCGGTTTGTTTGGCCCTATGGTGGGAGAAGGGTCTTCCTAACTGGCTCGTTTACAAGGTTGGTTTTGAACTTTTCCTTTTTACTGCATTGAATAAACATTGATGTGTTTTTATGATTGTAAGCTATGAATCTATGTTTATTTTGTCTTGGAGCAAGCTTGAATTTATATATGAGAATCAAGTTCTAATTTATTTTTAAACAATTGCTTGCCTGATCTTTGTATTCAAATTTAGTTATTCTTTTCACCATTGCTAATGAAGCTAGTATTGAAAGGCAAAAAAATATGAACCAGTTTTGTCCATTGCTGCTCAAGCACGGCACTCAATGATGCAGGCGAATTAGATTAAAAATTTTGTCCATGAAAAATGTCTAAGAAAAATTCACTAGATAAATGATATGTTAATGAAATTACTCTTTCATCTGATCAAGCAATCTGTGGCATTCACAAACAGCCATTATCTTGGAGTTGGAACTATTGGTTTACCTTTTGTAGGAACAAATTGCTTGTAAACTTATATCAGATGCACTTCAGAAAATACCAAAAAAAACAAGTTTCAAGAAGGTGTATGGTTTATGTCTTTATGATTGATATGGGAATTAAAGATCAGGTGAAGTTCAGACCCAACTATTCTAAGAATGTCAGAACACACATTGCAATGGCAGTAAAAAATAATGTGCTTCCTTTACGACTTTGTATCTGCTTGGTTATAGTACTTGTGGTTCATCTAGATTATCATTTCACTGTTAACTTGAGCTGATGAGTTTGCAAATCACATGCATCAGGTGGTCTGAATATTTACCTATGTCTCCTGTGGAGGGTTGCCCAAGAGTGTTCCAGGTTATTTGCAGCCTTGCACCAGGATTACATCAGGTATACTCTTGGCCAATGCACTGTTTTTATTGGATACTGCTTTTAAGTTTGCTTTTTATACTAAGGAACATCACTTTTTACATTATATATCTTAGGGTGATTTCTTTAGTCAGTCTTGGGTTCTTTTTGAATTTTTTTTTGGTGATTAAAGTACGTGTTATAATTTTTGTACAATTTGTTCATGCTTAAATTTTTGATATCAGTATCACTTGGAGTTTAAGTGACACTGTTGTTGGCTCACGCATTTAATCATGTGCTTCTGCATGCATGTTCTGGTATTAGACCATTTCTACCAATGTTTTAAACACCGGTAGAACTTGTACGTACCAGTTGGTATCACCCTTTTGACAAAGTGCTAATATTGAAACATATAGTTCAATTCTGGCACAGTAGTGACTTTTATTATTTTGTTCAATAATTACAAGTTGGTATATCATTGGGTATATTGATAATCTTTCTAGTCATAGGATAACAAAACTGGTGTAACTTGAGATTTATGTTCTTGATTTCTTTGTTTATGAAGTTGTTCAATTATTCTTTGTTAGGATAGACATATTTACACTTTTGTCTTGTCAATTGCAGTACAAATTTTATGTTGATGGTGAGTGGAAGCATGATGAATGTCAACCTTCTGTCACGGGAAACTATGGAATAGTTAACACTATCTATCTAACTCGGGAACCTAATCCCCTACCTCCATTATTAAGTCCTCGGACGCCTAATAGCAGAATGAGCATGGATGTAGACAACGAAGCCTTTCAGCATGTGGTAAGTGTTGATAACAAGCTTTGTTATGCATGCAATATGTCAATATGCATGCAATATTTCTAGTGTATTAATTTGTTGTATTAAGCAGGTGGCAGTTTCAGATGGCACAGTGCAAGATGCTGCTATTAGGATTTCGGAGGCTGATATAAAGATATCACGCCATCGTATTTCTGGATTCTTGTCTGCACATACAGCTTATGATTTGCTTCCTGAGTCAGGCAAGGTACAAATGCTTCATTTGTAATCTAACTTTATATGATTTCTACATCAGGTGACATTTTCCAATGGTTTAACATTCATTTAAATCTCAGGTCGTTGCTCTTGATGTTAATTTGCCTGTGAAGCAGGCCTTTCATATCCTATATGAACAGGTATATACTTTTTGATGTTGGGCTGTCAATTATTATGATTGCAGGATGGCATAAAATGTTGTTTGCTCAGTTTTGTATATCTATTTATATTAAGATAGGCTGACCTTTTACAGTTTCACATTCCCGGTGAAACACCTTGATTTGCATTGATGCATCAGCTGATGGTTCATTTGGCATCACAATTTTTCATATTAAACTTAAGATATGAATGTTCTGAAAAATAAAAATGGGAAAAGGATGAATAACTGGATGGGAAGTTATCATGCGGAAAATAACTATCTAATGACGATGGTAACATTAAAGGTTGCCATTGCCAAACATGTTCAGTTGCACACAACTTCATGTTAAAATGAAGGTTGGACAGAGATCTGGATTTTGACTGGATTGGCAGGAAGCTGGCATGCCTTTGTTCATTTTTGGCTATTTTGGTGGTAATTACATTTTGAGCTGACTAATAAAGAAAGAATTTTTTAAGAACACAGTTCTGTTTTTAATTTATTTTATTTTTTCTTGATGCTTTTGTCCTTCAAATTGAAGTAACATATAGGATTTTCTTCATAAATGTCAAGGGCTTAGACTTTTACAAGTTTTAAGTCTGGGTTTTACAAGTTTTAAGCCTTTGTTCACGTACAAAATATAATAGAGGAAGATGTCTAATTTTGCATGTGTTAACATATTTATGCACAAATAAGGTTCAGGCGCATCAGAAGAACTTAATTTGGGGCATCAAGGCCCTTGTCCGACAAGCTATGGTGAATTGGAAGGCCAAACTCATTGCCACTTAACATATAACTAAACGATTGTTGGTGCATAAACCATAATGATTCTGTAATGTTTTAGTACATTATGAATTATTAATTGATGAAATTTCTTCATTCTTCTGGATTTTATTGTGAGAGGAAGCAAACCACTACAAGTTATTTACTTGTCCTCATGAAATTTTGTGCTATTGTATGCTTTCTCCATCGCTAGTGTGTTGTTTTCTAAAATGCTGTCATAGTTAATTGATGCTATGCCATTGGATTTAATATTAGCTTTTTGGCCATATAATGCTTCCTCGATGATTTTTATTTCATTATTTTCTCAGGTTTTTTTTATCATTTTGAGTTCAAATAAGTCAATCTTAAAATTGTATTAAAAAAACAGAAACCACTGAAATGTCATCTGAAATTGAAACTGTAATTTTGAAACAAAAAATGAAGGATTAACCTACTAATGTTTGCAATTATTTCATTTATACCGATGCTCGTTTCTCCAGAATCATGTTTTTTCTCAATTTTTCTGAATAAAGACATTTTCAGGGGATATCTGTGGCTCCGTTGTGGGATTCTTTGAGCGGACGATTTGTTGGTGTACTCAGTGCATTGGATTTTATTTTAATTCTGAGAGAGGTGTGTATATAATATTTTCTGCCCCTGTTTATCGTAGATTCCATTTTGTATGATTGTAGTTTGAATAATCATTATGTTTAAAGTTAGCTATATTTCTCTGATCTTCCTTGGATATTAGATCATGAAATGGTAGAGATAAAGACATTTACTTTAGCTACCTTTGAGTTTTATTATAATGTTTGCTTCTATTCTAAAATAAATGTTCTGACTTTGATTAATAGAAAATCATGTATCTGAATGTCTAGCCAGACTATTTGATTATTTTTAAGATGATGTTTAACAGAAATTCTGAAGGTAGTTCTTTCTAATTTGAAAATAAGGATTAATTTTCTATAGAAATCATAACTCTGGAACCAATTGTTTATGGATGAAGAAAGATAAAACAAGGAAGAATGCCCATCACGAAAGCTTCTGTTCTATACTAGTATACTTACGTCTCTAATAGATTTTTCAATTGAACCTTGCCATCTCCCTTTTAGCCCTTGGCTGACCTAATTGCCGAAAGCTCTCTGTCTTCTTTTCCTTCTCCTTTCTTGTCTCTTTCTTTACCTGCCATGGATTCAAAGTGTGCTGCAACAGGGTGGGGTTGTGCAATGTTGTGGCCTTCCAAGTGCTACATTAAACTTTGTTCCTTCACTCTCTAATCTTGCAAACCCTGTGTGAGGGTGTTAGTGGGGCATGTGATCTATAAGCATAATTGTAGATGATTTATGTATGTTGTTGTCATTGTTATTGACAATTGTTTCTGTAATTATGTAGATCAAGCGAGTAATAATACATTCTCAGAGTGGTAGTTGTTTGGTTAAGCAAGATCTTTTGAGTAAAATTCTTCCTAACAGATTATTCTCAATGGATTAAGTGCTTTCTTTTCAAATGTTATTTTGCTCGCCTTGGTTCAGTGAATTCTGTCATACTCAAAGAGTAGGCATTATGCATTCTTTGGGCGAAACAAAAATTTCCTTTGCTACGTTCACTGCCAGATTTTTGTTTAGGTGTTTGTACATGCTCAGAGTGGTAGTTGTTTGGCTAAGCAAGATCTTTTGAGTAAAATTCTTCCTAACAGATTATTCTCAATGGATTAAGTGCTTTCTTTTCAAATGTTATTTTGCTCGCCTTGGTTCAGTGAATTCTGTCATACTCAAAGACTAGGCATTATGCATTCTTTGGGCCAAACAAAAATTTCCTTTGCTAGGTTCAGTGCCAGATTTTTGTTTAGGTGTTTATTTTATTTCTTTTTCTTTTTTCTAGTTCCTTTTGATATTTCTATGTTTTCATTATGAATTATGAACTTTTTGCGACTTGCAGCTCGGAAATCATGGCTCAAACCTAACAGAGGAAGAACTTGAGACACACACAATATCTGCTTGGAAAGAAGGAAAACATCAAATTTACAGGCAGTTGGATGAGCATGGGAGACCAGTTCAAGGATGCATAATACACGTAAGCTATCGTGTTGTTTTGTCTCATTTAGTTATACTTTCAAACTAAATGCTTTGTTTGTTTTATCTAAATGTTGAAAGAGGAAACTAAAGGTTGACTAGCTTGTTAGTCCTATAATAATGAGCACTTACTGCTAACAGAACCTTAATTTTAAAATTTTATAATAATGAACCTTACTGCTAAGGGATGTTTGACACCTCATCCAATATTGGCACTAAGGTCAGACACCTGATGGATCCCAATGGTTGACTGAATCTTCAACACAAAAGTGTTGGGACATTTTCTTCCCAACTATTGATAGAGAAATTGTGTAGATGACATGTCTAAGGGTCCACTAATTCCTGAAAGGAATCACCCTACTGGCTACTAGCACTAATCTATCTGCCATCGGTAGAGAATCTATATATATCATCCAAATGATATTGCATTGATTTTTTTTTTTTCTTTCATCAGGCAAGCATCTATTTGTCCATTCATTCATTCTTTTTTTCTTCCATTCATCATGTTCATAAATATGCATATATCATCACATAATTCATGATACATTTTAAAATATAATTTTTCATGACAGCATCAGTAACTTTATTATCTCAAGCTTAAAACACCATAAATAATTAGCATCATATTTTTGGCAATAAATTAGATGAGGCAAGCTTCTATAATAATATTTGGATAATCCTAGTTATCAGAATGGAAAGATTCTGTATTAAATTGGCACTTGACAGTAACTTCAGAGAATGTTAAGTAGATGTGTGCAATGCCCTCATACATGAGAAAATAGAGCAAGGATTACAATTTTGAATAATACGTACGGGCGGTATGTAGCGGTCCGTCAGCAGATCGGTACACGGATCGGCCACTACCGAGCGGTATTATATATATATATATATATATATATATATGCGATGTCGCCTCAGTAACGTCGCCTCTTTCTCTCTAGGCGCGAAAAGGCGACGCTGTGTTGCCTCGGCAACGTCGCCGAAAAAGGCGACGCGACGTCGCCTCAGCAACGTTGCCGAAAAATTCTTTTTTGTTTTTATATATAAATATAAGATTTTTTTTACTTATATATATATATATATATATATATCGTTCGGTATACAGTACCATACCGTACCGAGCGAATATCGAAACTCCGATATGGTACGATATTTCAATCCTTGAAATAGAGTCTTCATGAAAAATGCTAAATGAGAATTTCTTGTGTGTTCAAAGATTATATCTTGTTCAACTAATAATTCCTTGACAGTGTAGTAAAGGATCACAATTTTGTTATGTTCTTGTTGGCCTGGATTTGTTTTATTGTGAAATATAGGACTACACTTTTTTTACCTTTCTTAATGATTACCTTAGCTAATTGCGGCATAAGGGGCTTTTAAGATAGATTCTTAAAGTTAATGTTATTTTTTCAGTTTCACTATTACTGTTGCATTTATATATTTAGATGCCATATTGATCTTATCATAAAGTCAGATACCATATTGAACTTATCATAAAGTACTATTCTTTTGTCTAGGATTGTCCTGATGGTTTTTTGAATGATTATATACATAAATACCATATTAAACTCATTATAAAATGCTAATCTTTTCTCTAGGCTGGTCCTTATGATTCTTTGAAAGATGTAGCTCTGAAGATTCTGCAAAATAAAGTGTCAACAGTTCCAATTATCCATTCAACAGTTCAAGATGGATCATTTCCACAGTTGTTGCATCTTGCTTCTCTTTCAGGAATCCTACAATGTAAGCAAAGTCTTGTTTGTTGTGTGTCTGTCACATCATTGTACACTGTCTAATGATGGACCTTAACAGTTTTTCTTCTCAACTTCCAGGTATCTGCAGGCACTTTAGACATTCTTCCAGTTCTTTACCAATTTTACAACAACCAATTTGCAAAATTCCATTGGGTACATGGGTTCCTCGAATTGGAGATCAAAGTGGGCGTCCATTAGCCATGTTAAGACCAAATGCATCGCTCAGCTTGGCTCTTTCTTTGTTGGTTCAAGGTGGACTTTTAGCATGTTTATCTGATTTGTAAATTGTTGCAATGTCTTCTCCACTGCTCTAGCTTTAACATATCCTCTTTTTTTTTTGCTTTGCTTTTAGTGTGGTATCTTGCTTTATTTTCTGATGGTTGGTCATTTTCATGGTGTGATTTCAGTTTCTCTATATCTTTTTTTGTTTTATTTCTAACCGGATGATCAGTGGTAAAAGTTTGATTTGGCTATACCATATTGATTGATTTCTTTAAAGCTTTATGCTTTAATAAGGAACATGCTTTAGGTGAAATAAAGCATGCCAATGAAGAACATGCTTTACGTTAACATGCTTTAGGTGAAATGATAAGGATCATGCTTTACGTTAACTTTGAGCTTTATGCTTTTGAGGGTTGATCATGCCAATGAAGAACTTATTGTTAACTTGAGAATGTATTATTTTGAGCCTGGTATCAATGTGCCTTTTTTTCCTAAGACCTTTGAGCTTTTTTATATCACTTCTAACCTCAAAGTTAACGTTAACCTTATCTATAAATTTGCAAGTACATAAATTGCATATCAAGTTTCTAATGAGTTCTAGTACCTTTTGTCTACAGCTGAAGTTAGTTCAATACCCATAGTTGATGACAATGATTCTTTGGTGGATACATACTCCAGAAGGTATGCCAAATTGCCAGTTCTGCATTTCCACTTTCCAGTGTTTTTATGTTCCTTCTATTTGTTGTTCGGTGAATGTGGGAGGTTTCTGTCGTCTCTGCAGTGACATCACAGCTTTGGCTAAAGACAGAATTTATGCGCAGATACACCTTGATGAGATCAGTATTCATCAGGTAAACATGTAGAACTTATTCTTTTATTAAAACAATCCTACCCTAAAGTATTCATCGGCATTCCTTTCTTTGAGTAAAAGCCATGCCAACATGCCATCAGCACTCTCTGGGACTTGAGGCCAGAGTGGCTGTGATTTAAACAGAATACTCTTGGGGACTTGAGAGGCCATGGAAGCTGTGATTTAACCAGGATAAGAAGATTGACTGGTATTCTGGGGTATAATAGACCTTCAATGGTCTGCGGAGGGGTGACTGATATGAGGTCCATACCACAAATTGAGTTAATGACATAGTCTGGCATGCTCAAAGGATCACGAGGTCCTTATCCAGCTGATCTCATGTCCTTGATTGATGAGGAAAAGATGAACAGGCACTGGGTAGTTGATTGCCAGCTTAAGGTAGATTTGGACATGGATTTCACCAAACAACAGCTTATTTAGTAGATGTTGCCCTGAACAAATGTCAATTGTGAGAAATTCATCTCCCTCAGTTAGAAACAATAATACTATAGGATCTTAAAAATTGTTCCATTAGGAGGACAAGGTCATGTAAATTTACTACAGGCAACTCTCGGGTGTGGTGTTTTAGTCAAATGCAGCCCTCACTGTACTACAGGTGCCTAGATGCCAATTTTAAATTTTTTAGTCATCTCCTTATCAAGTGGATTGACCATGAATGACTGATTACATTGTAATCTTTTACCGATTAAAATTTGGGTTACAGACACCAATAGATTAAATGTCAACAACCCTTTCTCTCTTTGATTCATACAAGCCAAGGTTAATGGCTTTTATTTTCATAACAGAGCCTTGAATTTTCCATTATGTGCTAACTCTTACAATGTGATTGGAAGGAAGCGATGTAAGAAATAAAAATTTAGGTTCTCGTTTGGTATAATAGATCACCTTTTTAACAGTGCAATTTTCCATTTAATTCCTACATTTTATTCATTTCTTTAGGGGCGGTATTTAAAGTTGATCAAATACTGCTTAAGCTAAACTCTATATTGCTCTTGGAAATCCCTCTGGATGAGGTGTGAGTAGAAAACCAAGGCAAATTTAAAGGTGTGCTCGAGTCCCTAGTAACAATCAGTGGCACTATGTTATACTAAACCAATGATCTAGAATTTGTGAAACATTGTACAAAAAGCTTTTATCATTTTTTAACATTCTAGGGACTTCCGCTGCTGTTATATGAATTGATGTAAAACAACCATAGTTCTTGATAAATTGTGTCCTATTTTTGTTTACTCAATGACCTAACTGAATGGATATTTCTGTTCTTTTCTATGCCAAAATTAGGCACTGCAACTAGGGCAAGATGCAAACTCACCGAATGGGTTTTTTAACGGTCAGAGATGCCAGATGTGCCTCCGCACTGATCCTTTACAAAAAGTGATGGAGAAATTAGCAAATCCTGGTATAATATGGTCATTGTGATGTTAGTTTTCATGTGTTTGTTATCTTATGCCCATCTTTGATTGGTGACAGGGGTGCGACGAGTTATCATTGTTGAGGCTGGCAGCAAGCGTGTGGAAGGAATAATTTCACTTAGTGATGTAATTAGGTTCCTGCTTGGTTAGCCACCAAATCATTGACATCTTATGAGCCAATTGAGGTTACTGTTGAAACATCACTTTTTGGTGAAGAGTGCCTGTCATCCCATCTTTTTCTTTCTTCTGTGATTTATTTAGTTGGATAGGCCACAGACGGTGCCATGTAGAAGGCTGCAAGGGGGTCTGTAAATGTTTAGGACATTCAGTTTTATTTTTCTCCTCCTTACCCTCATCTCTCTTGATCATCATCATTGGTGTCAGATATTTGCTGTTATGTGGGCTTGTAAGGGGCTATACTATTTGTGCCCAGAGAATTCATCAGATGATTCCAACAGGCAGGCATGATGTGAAAAGAATGTTGGGGTTCAGATCCTTTAATGGTATCAGAGAAATGATATCTAATGCCACAAGCAACATGATGAATCATTGGCATCAATGAAGCAGCACTGAACGAGGATGTTATATTACTGGGATCCACGGCAATGGAAGTGGAGGATCAAAGTTGGATTTCCACAACTGTTGAGGTTATTTTATCTTTTAAGAACTGTTTTTGTTTCCTTCTAAATGTTGTCATTGATCAGTAATGTTTGATGGTATTGCATGATTGCAAGAATCAGTGCTGACGTATCTCGGCTGCTTGTGTAGAGTAATTGTTCTGTTGTTGTGTTGCGTTTATTTATTTCTGACGCTGGATTTCATCAATGTGGTTAGAGACAATGAATGAAATATTCTCTTTAATCATATGCTTAATGTCTCTCTCTCATATTTAAGTTTAATTCATCCTGATTTAACATATTCTGTCACCTTTTTTGCCTTTTTCTCAAAGTCATCAGTCAGGTTAAAAACAATGCTATGTGTTTCAACTTAGCATTTCCCAAATTCATCATACTTCCATGCAAAAGAAATAAAACCGTTGTGGGCTTACAAATGCCAGTCCAGGCAGAGCTCAGAATGTGGAGTTGAGTGAAGTTAATTCAGCCTTTGTGAGGTTTCGACCTGGATCAATCAGAACAAACCGGTTTAGCAAACTAAAAGCTAACGATTACTGGCACCAGAATAGCTGATGCATTGCATGCCTGGGATTGAAGGGAACTCAGTGCTGGCAAATATGCTAAATCCTCTCAAAGAAACTGGATTTTGAAAAAGAGGATGATATCCACGGTGGCTGTATAAACGTGCACCCGTATTGGCGTACTGTGTGATCTGCTTCACAAATTGGACTTCTTCGTCCAGATATTCCTGTTTACTTGGAGCAAGTCGATTCAAACCTCATGACAGAAATTTCAGGTACACTCGTATCGATGTTTGGGCACCGAGACACTTTGCTAATTCAATTACAGTAGCCTTGTCTGCAAATTCACCTCTGATTTCATCATGTCTTTGGTAGCATACTGAAGACCACCGACACACACGAAACTATAATTTTGACAGATTCAAATGGTACAAAAGCAAATGTGGATGAAATTCTTCATCACCCTCTTTAACTTTGGACATGACAAATAACCAATCAATCAATGTGACAGAAAAAAAATGAGGTGAATGAGTGGCTAATCCTAAACCGAAGATCCAGATAGATACACTACAATTTTTCTATCAAAAGTTACACATCATAGAGTTAATATTGGAGGCATGATGCATAATACTATACATAGTTTTACCTCCCACTACACCTCAGTAATCAGCGTAGAAGCCACAAATGCAATGCAAGTGGTCGATCATTTATGATACGGAGCTAAAAGGATTATTCAATTTACCCTCACGTATGCCGCACTTTAAAGATCCTCCGAAGAATGCCAATCGATGAAGAAATCAAAAGAAAGAGATGGTTTCTTCTATTTTTCCAAGAACTGTGATAGATGGGAGAAATCTGGACCTTTCATCTGTAGCTATAAAGTTTATCATCACAGGATGACTCATCTCTCCACATGTAGGATGATCAAATCCTTGTTCAGTGCCTCCAGAGTCTGGAGGATCTCAAGCACCTGAGGAAGAGACCTGTCTGCCGTGTGGAATACATGTACACCATCACCGAGCTCAATCCAACTACACCCTGGCTCTTTCTTCACATTCTCACCCTTCATGCTTTCCCTTAACTTCCGTGTCTTATCCCATTCGCTTTCTGCCGCATGTATGCTGGAGAGAATAACCCAATTGCTCTGGAATTCTGGATCCAGTTTAAATAGACGACAAGCAGCTAGCTTACCAAGCTTGGTGTTACCATATATCCGACAAGCATTCAGCAATGTACTCCAAACAGCAATGCTTGGCTCTAATGGCATGCCTTCGATGAAACTGAGAGCTTCCTCCAAGCAGCCACTTCGGCATAGAAGATCGACCATGCATCCATAATGTTCCGACTCTGCAATGGCGGCGCCTTCTTCCTCAAACATCAATCGAAAATAGCGCCAACCTTCACCGACCAGCCCCCCATGGCTGCAGGCAGATAAAACTGCAAGGTACGTGATTCCATCACGTTCGATCTTCAGCTCAACCATCTTTTCAAACATCATAATTGCCTCACCAACACATCCATACTTCCCGAAAGCCGAAATCATGGTGGTCCAAAGCACCGGGTCGCTTGAAGGCATCATTTCAAAGACGAGCTTCGCCGAACCAATACAACCGCACTTTGCATACATATCCACCAAACCGTTTCTGATAACCAAGTCTGAATCAAATCCACTTTTGATGATCGAAGCATGAAGCTGAAGTCCCTGCTTGATCGATGCCAGAGCGGTGCACGCGTCGACACAGATAGCATATGTGAAGTCAGCGGGTCTCATACCATAAGCGACCATCAACACGAGCAACTCCAAAGCTTCCTCGGCTTGCCCACATCGCAGGTAACCAGACATCATCGAGTTCCAAGCAACAAGGCCTTTGACTGTCATGGAACAAAATAGTCTCCGAGCGAACAAGAGACACTGACACTTGGAGTACATGTCAAGCAACCCATTGTAAACAACGGGATCGACTGGCCCCAGGAAGCTCGACTTAAGCACCTGAGCATGGATTTGCTTACCGTAATCCAGGGCCTCAGCTCCGACGCCGGAACAAGCAGCCAAAGCGCCAGAGAAAGTGTACCAATTCGGTGCCGTGCCACTGGCGAGCATTTTCCGGAACAAAGAGACAGAATTGTCAGACTGCCCGTGGCGTGCGTGGCCGATGATCATGGAAGTCCACGCGACGACATCCTTGTGGGGCATATCGTCGAACAGCTTGTCCGCGTCGTCCAAGGATCCACATTTGAGGGCGAGATCTATCAAGCCGCTCACCAGAACAGTAAAGCGAGAGAATCCGAGCTTGGTGATGAAGGAATGGATGGCTTGGAACTGCTTCGGAGATCTGATACCGGCTAAGATCTTGATGAACTTGGAGAGGGAGTACTCATCCCGAGCTGAAGGTGTCAACATAGGTGGGGGGCGTAATCATCGATCGAATCGACACAAGGAAACTAATGTACAAGAAGTGCTAAGATCTTCCCGGATCTAATAATCTTGACCGTCGTCAGTATACGAAAAGCTCGATTCAGTTATCAGTATTAATAGGATTTATATGCTTGTATTTTAATTTATTTACGGAAGGAAGAAAAAGGCAATCCTCATTTACTTTTTTTTTGTTAACAATTTATACTATAACATGTGAAATTTTATATATGACGAAAATTTCACAGTACATAATGATTTAATTGTACGCACACACTCGAAAGCAACCAATTCGAGATGATGTCTTCATCTCCAAAGTGTCATTAGAAAAATATAATTAAATATTTTTTGAATGGTTTTTATTCAAAATAACAACAGAATACAAAAAGAAGAAGAAACTATTCATGAGAAGTGAGAACAGGAAAGGTTATATGCGCATATTGGTCCTAATTAAACAATAAAAAACGAGGATGCATGTCCTTAGGCATCGGAATCAGCTCGACCAAGACAACATACCATCTCAACCATCTGCTTCGCATTATGAAACGCATTTTGCAAGATGCAGGCAGAGATCATTTTTCTATATATAACAGAATTGGATTTACACATTTCTGAAACACATTTTGCAAGATGCAGGCAGAGATCATTTTTTCTATATATAACAGAATTGGATTTACAGTGTCAATGAGAATGAGGTCATTGGGGATGTAAACAAAATTGAACTTGTATACCAAATAGTGAGAGACCAAAAACCACCTTTTTGCTGTGCACCTGACCATTTCTTTACAATTACTTGGAGGTATACAAAATAATGATCTCTTCAAGGAACCAAAATATGGAGACAGCTAGCAGTCCGGACAATTCAATCTGCTAGCTTTGTTGTTCATGTATCTGAACACAAAAAAGAAAGTTAATGGAGAAATTCTCAACCAAAATCATAGTAGGAATTAAAGATTGAAATTGAAATGACTTTGGAGAAACCCAGTCTTAGATAAATTTGAAAAAGTAATTTAATTTAGAAAACAGCCAGCAGGTTATGCTTCTATATATATATTTAAGATAAATCGGTACAAAATTTTACACTAGCAATGAAACGCACTCTTGCATGACACAGCTAAGGGAACAGCAATGAGCAGCAAAAAAGATTAAAAAAAGTGAAGCATTAATTGTCTGTTCCAGATCGACAACACAGGTCGAAAAAAAGTACCCTAACAGCATATTGGACAACAATACAGAACAGAATATTTGCGACGATTGTTCAACTGATGTTAGACCTCTGTCATTAGCATGGGCAATTTGCTCCCAAGTCAATTATGTGATAAACAAATGGCCAGGAAACTCTCCATGTAAACTCTGGTCAACAATCTAAAGTTCACATGTCCAGCAAATCGGAATGACCAATGAGCCAATGGCCATGAATCAAAAACATTAATGGTCACATCATTTTCAAGGATTACTAATTCATGGCATGGGGGCATGGGCAAGGATGACCCAACACATGCCTACGGGCACAGCATTCTCTTATTCTTTCAATTAAACGATATTTACCATAAAAGAAAATGTGGCTGGCAAAGCTAAACTATTAGCAAGGGAGTTTCCATGTAATTAGTACATTCATATCCTGTATATGAAGAATGTGTTGAATTATAAATGAAAATGAACGAGTCATAGAATCAGCCAGCAACGAAATGTGTCTTCCAGGTATCCATCATGTGGCTGGTCCTATTCAAATTCCAGACTCAAGTCATTCTAATTTTCTCAACAGTAATCAACCCTGTCCTGTTTCTGGAAGGTAAGTTCACATGCTAAGGTCATCGTGAACAAAAATGACACATGATCATGTTGGAACATAGACACATCGGTATAGAACTCGAGCTTGCACACAGAAAAAAGTGACCTATGGCTCGTAATGAATTTTGGCAAAAGAAATAGATAATGGAGGTTGTTATAGAAGCTTCAAGAATAGAAAAAAATAAGACGTGTATATGCCATTTAATATGTATATCAATTTCTGACTTCCAAAATCAGATTAGAGTGGAAGATTCACAACAGTTCTACCTGAGTTCCTATGAGGAGTATGGTGTCAAAAGATTCTGGTTCTCATCATCCCTGCCGGAGCTAAAGCAGCAGCTGCAGGCACCTAAGGTTTTGGAAGATTGAACAAAATTGGTTTGAGAAGCTTATAGTTGATGGTGATCTTGATTTTCCAAAGCATAGGTCTGAAGTTTGTGCCAGAATCTGATCAGGGCTTTGAACAGCAGCCAAGTTGCATGCATCTTTCTGGTTGTCAATTGAAAAGACATGTAAATGTAAAATCTCATTTTTATTCAACGATACTCAGAAGTTAGTGATATATGAGGAGTAAGCACTATCTTCTCAATTTGTAACCCTTTAATCAAAATTCTTATGCAAGAAAATAAAAACTCATAAGGCATGTCTAAATAAATGTCTTACCCATAAATGTCTTACCCATGTATGATACTGACAAAAAAGATCGTTGGTTCTCAGACTAGGATAATGTCATAATCTCACCAAAGACAACGATTGGTTGAGAATTTGATGAACAGGAGCCACATGCAAACTAGCAAGTAACAACATGAATAAAATCAGAGTAGTATATTCAACACTATTTGTAGTTGATCACTGATTAATCCTTGATCTGCTTTCCTTTGATGACAAATTAAAATCAACCAAGGTCTGGAATGTCTTCAGCCTCATAAACCTTATGATTACCATATGGCACTTGTATAAGAGGATGAAAGAGGCATAGTAGATTTCTTATTTGTTATACTTTTTCTTGCCTGCAATAAGTAGCAAGTCCATTCAACTTTAACTGAGTAAACCTTGCAATGTACAAGTTACATTTTCTCCAACTACTGATCATACATTATTTTTAACTGAAATGACTAGAATCTAGATTTGGAATTGTTGAACCTTAAATGGTTGAAATGATAAAAATTTCCATAAGAAGTGATACATATGCTTCTTGTTTATCAATTTTTAATTTGAGACTACATATTATAAAACTATTCAGTGGGGCACAATCTAGCCAAGACAAACAGACCTAAGTGACAACTACAGACCATTGTTTAGGTCCAGTATCTGGACTTCTGGCTGAAAGTTTGTCACCGTGGGCACCATGAATTGTCAACCATGGTAGTCAATCTTCAAAGATATAACTATGAAGTATGAAGTACCAATTTTAAGACATTACATATACACTACCTAGTAGTGCCATATTATGCATAAGTACAACTTTATTTGACTAGATGAATGAAATTGTTAATACCTGAACTGTTGCACCTCAGTTTCTTGACTTGACATTTAAGGTTTAATCAGAAATGCTAAAATGAGGTAAGATATATGCTAGTGCTCATTGTTATTGGCTGATCGCTGAAGTCATTGGCTAGTTTGTGAACATTTAAATAGAAAGGATGAATGTTTTTAAGAGTGATGTAAGTATTGCTAATTACCAAAGAATAAAAAAAAGAAAGCAAGAAAAATATTCTCCAAGTGCTTGGAATAATTAAGTCTAATCATTGCTGGTCGAGTTTGATCAAAATCAGTCTGTCAACAAAATGAGGAAAAAATTTATTGAGACCAATCAATTCCAACTGAAACATATCAAAACTGTATGAAACCGCTGGACCAGCTGAATCTACTAAAGTCCAACAGAAACCAGCTGAAATAGTTAGGTACAACTTACTTAGATTGCTTCCACCAAAACTTAAAACCTTTATTGACACGTATGTTGTGAAAGTGATTTTTTTTATTTTAGAGAGACAATACTAATTATATTATTCCTTTTAAAGCCTGAGAAAATTGTCAAGACAATGATAGTTTAATAATATATAAATTCACTAGAAATGAAGCTGATAGAATTATGAGAAAGTAATCATACATGATATTACCTCATAATAAATTACGTAACCAAATTATAATGAATTTCAAAAAGTGTCGAGTCAGAAAGAAACTAGAAAAATCATTAGCAAGTATAGTTGCATGACATATAATTCTCATGCAAGTTAAATACTAAGGATGGAGAATAGAAACTAACTAAAGGATCCAATAAAATCAGATGCATAGAAGGAGATAACAAAAACATGAGATCAAACAAAGATAACTGGGTTACTTTGATAAGCTGTTTAATAAATCATGTAGGTAGCTTTTTTTAGTTTTACTTACATAAGATGTTCACTGTGATTAATTAGAGTATATCAATCTTAGTCCTGCTTCAATTCAGATATTTTTTATCTAAGGTTTTCATAATTCTAAACAGATTTCAACCCTACTATATTCTCATTGATAAAAAAACAAGATTAACTCCCAAGGAAAACTGGCATTAAACTTCAACATGATCATCTATGATCATACAGAAGCATAAACAAAAACATAAAATAAAAAAGGTCCTTATTTTTTTGATGCGCCGTCACTACACCTTTTTGTCAAAAATGATAGAAAGGAAGATTATGTCTAGTTAAACTTTGAGATGAAAACTGGTCTTACCAAAAAAAGATATATAAGAAATAATCAAACTGTAGCAAACTGGGAATAAATCTAATTGATTATAAGACAAGGTAATATCATTTTAAGGTAATTTAGATGTACTCAAAAGAACCTTCAGTTTATTGATGCCTCAAATTTAACCTGATCTGCTGACTCATAGATTCAATTTTAAGCCTCCTTCAAAGCTTGCGCTTAATTATTAAGAAGCAAGGCAGCAAATATAATAACTTTTTGACTTATAAAACTGTAACCCTTGTTAGAACCAAATGGACAGAAAGATCCATGTAAAAGGACACCAGTATTTGAGAGGCTTGGTTGTGTTTGTAAAGAAGTTCAAAATAAAATAGCTCTGGGACACAATCACATATTATGTGCATTTGATTCCAAAGTCCAACAGCTAGCTAGATGATTTAATAAAAGTCTGGAAAAAATATTTCTAGGCAGACTAATACTTCTGTCTAATATCTCCAAAGGAATCACTGAAACTTTTGGAAATGCTGGTTTCTTTTACTTGAAGACTCGTTTAAGAACATTCTTATTAAAGAACACCTCAATTTGTCAAGTTGCTCCGGAAGTTTCCACAAAAAGCTAACATTACTAGTCTTTTGAAATAAAACAGCGAATAGCAAAACACTGTTTGACAATCAGAGATAAGAAGTGTCATATTTGTTTTGACTTGAAATTTAAAAAAAGAAAATTGAGCTTTAAAGCAATAAAGGTTGAGTTTGCCATCATATTCTAGAAAAAAGATTAGTCCTTTTCATACCTTAATTTGGAGCGACATCATCTCTGACTGTTCCATGAGGCAATTTACTAGAAGAGGAGATCTGTGAAGATAACATGTCATTCTCCTGTGCTTCTTCTGGACTTTGAAAATCTCTGCCATGCTCTTTTGCATATGCTTCATGGAAAAGGTGGCAAAGCTCCCGCCGGAGACGATGGTCTCCACGTGAGTAGTAAATTTTGGATGCAAGTGGAGCTGGGGCATCTGAAATTGTGATGGATAACACTTTGAAGCTACATAGTTGCACATGACTATGGTATGAACAAATAACACTTTGAAGCATTCTATAATAGTCGGTATTGAAATAATATGGGTTATGAGGGAAACTGCATTATCTACCCAAAAGGAAATGAGGTTTCCAATATTCAACTCAGGGATCTTATTTTTAAACTATGACAAATACCAAGACATACTGCCTATACTGGAAAAATGTGGGACAATATTCTTTGAAGAGTGAACATACCAATCAGTTCTGATGGATACTGGTCAAGAACCGAATGGTTATTAGGACATTTTCCCTTAAGAACTGAGTTGTTTCACTTGAGTAAATTGTTACTAATCCATTTAACTCTTTAAGAAAATATTTAAGTGGACTGGTTAGACTTAAGGTTCAATGCTAAACTCAAGGTGGGAAAGTAGAGAAGAAGGCATCAGACCTTCAAAATCCAGCAAAAAAAAAAATCTAAACCGGTAAGTCCCTCTAATTCCTTCAGTGTTTCCTTCTTTCTTTCTGATAGCTTGTACCATTTGATATTGTCCATACCAAGGTTCGTAATACCGAACCGTACAGGTATTTTGACCTGGGCTCGGTACCGGTATGGTACGGTGTACTGAGCGGTACACCCAGGTGTACCACCGGTACCGGGCGATCCGCGTACCGCTGGCCTGTCGGACCGGTACGTATCGCCTGTACCAGGCGGTACGATTCGGTATGGCAGACACTGGTCCATACCAGCACTAACTCTACTGGTGGACCAGCCAGTCTTAACGCACTATGGAATGCCCTTCAAATTCTTGGAAAACAGTCTATAAATAACCATGCAAGACAGATAAAATGTTTCAGTAACAAAACTGTTAATTTACAACCAACATATTTTTTTCCTGCTATAGAAATAATACAAGACAGATCTCCATTGAAGAATCTGTTATCCTATTGTAATACCTAATAATAACAGCCTCAACAGACTCAGTTAAGTGAACTTACCTCTTCGATGATGTTGATTATTGACTAGGCCATGTTCAACAAATTTTGTCACAGATTGATATTTACTTGAAGCATTGCCAGGTACTTCTCTTCTACTTGAAGCTTTCTTTTCTAACTCACATCCTGAAGAAAAAGAGGAAAAAAAATATTGTCATAAACATTTAGTGCATGAAAGACTTCAGAGAACAGTGACTAGCTTGTCTGCCTCAAATTTAAGTGAAACATTCTAATAGATAAATCTCTGTAGAAAAATATTTTCCAGTACAACAAATAATAAGCTGGTGAAACTAGATAGTTTTGGACTTGCTGCTAGCTATATGTCCACAAGCTGTAGTTGATAGATAAAACAAGGATAGCATTAGAAAGTAAAAATCCAAGGCCCTCCATGAAAGCCCAACTTAAGTATGTTAAGCAATAACAAAAGAGAAAAATTAACGCCCAAAAATATATCTTTTTTACTTGCACCGAGCTAGGAAAAACTTTACTCCAAAGTGGGCATATAATTTTTTTATTAGTAAAACGAGACTATGTCACTGATTTGTATTGTAGTGCCAACCAAAAATGTCCACCTGAGTCAGGCAATAGATAGCATAGAGAAAATATGACCAGCAATTCTAGTGCTTTGAACGAGGACAGTATTCAGGACCTTCATGATCTCAGTTTAATACTATAAATGGTACTAGCACCAAGAAGTTCAACTATACCAAACAAATGAAGCATACATAAAGCTTAGCATGTTTGTTTAGAAATGGTATTGTATCTATGAAATAGATCATACAAAGAAAAAAACAAAAGAGGTGATGCCGCAGATAAAAGAGCTGCAAATACATGTTAATTGATACATGAACCTGGTACATTTTTAGTAACAGATTAATAGAACATACACTTTTTAATGGTTAGTGTGCATTAAAGTGCTTGCATATTTGCAACTTCAGCATAATTTTCAGTTACAGAACTATGAATAATGATTTTTGTGTTTAAATCAATTATAATGAAAAACTGATGAGTAAAATAAAATTAAATGATTAGTGAACCTTAAGAGGGGAAAGGAGTTCTAAATAAGACAGATTGTATCATGCATTTGAAAAAAAAACAATCACACACATGTTAATGGTTTTGCATGAACATGGTCATTATTCCTGATCACAGGACAATGCTCAAGAATTTTGGATTAAAAAAGGCATTATATATGTGAACTGGTCTTGTACCCCCAGATGTAATCTCAGAAGCATCAATTGCTCTGGAATGATTATCCAATGCTGCAGCAGTGACAGAAAAGAGAATTAGTGAAGATGAATTGAAAATGAATTGGCAAAGTGAACAAGAGACAGTCAATATAACAAACAGCAGAGAAACATATATGAGACAGGTTAAGATGACCTTTTCCTAGTTAAATAAGAACCAACTAGCAAGTAAAACAATAATTTTGTACTTGCTTCTATAGCACAGAAGAGTATGCAAAAAGCAGATAGAAGGCTTCACAAGAATGTAATGCAAGAATCACAGTTACAAAAAATTGGCTGCATAACTAGCTGTGTAATATATACCAATAGCTGACAACTAAATGAGATATCACAGGGTTGCATGGTAGTGCTGAACCATGGTGGCGGGAAAATTTCATGCTGACATAGTGCCAGCACCCTTACCCCCTTTAACAGCTACTGCATCCTGTTGATAATGCTCAAACATGCTCCTCGCCCTTATTTTGAACTTTTGTATTGATCAAGCTTTATTCTGAAACGTTCTCCAACCAACCTGATTCAATCAGGCTTGAGGCCCACTAAGAACATCAGAACCACTCTATTAGGTTTCCTATAAATGAATCTGAAAATATCATTTACATTCATCATTTCAAGTCATTAACACACACAGATTGATTGCATATCCAGCCATATATTTCCTACTACCCAGTTTGGTCCACTGTAAGAAAATCCTTAGAAGGATGAAAGTGCAAAGTGGAAAAACAAAGATAGCATGCATCGTTGGTTGGACAGGCCGTATGTAGTGCAAGGACAGCAAAATCCAGTAAACAATATAGAGTGTGCAAGTATCAACCCCAAAAAATATATAGAGAGAAGTGGATAATATAATTCAATTTACTCAAGTATCACTGCCAAGAAAGAAGTTATATCCACCAGATTGAAGACAAGGGAACTGAGGGTGTGAACTGCATCAAGAACCAGTGAATGACAAAAACAATTTGAAGGTCGGCATCATTGAAAGGAAGCTCTCAGCCCTCAGTTCTCTTTTTTCTTTCTTTTTCCCTCCTCACTTCTTGCATTGAATGCTATTACAACAAAAGATCTGGGTTCCCACTTCTTTCCTTATAAAATGTTAAATCTTCCATTTATAACTGTTTTTACCCCTCTGATTCAACACTAGTTTCAGATTATGAATTTTTGGCTTCATTTTGTGTGCCATCAACACTCCAAGCTGTTCTAAGTGTCATTATGCTTCAGCATGTGCCATTCAAATGGTCATGTCAACAGAACTTCCAACACGGTTGTAAACTACTCCAAGGGCTGGAGAACCATTAGCATCTATAAAAAAGAATGCCAGAAACATGGTAATGATTTCTTTTCTACATTGTCTTGATCCAGTTAAATTAGTGACCTGATAGCATATGTGGAAGTAATATTCTCAAAGGTTGTTAAACCCAATTTGCTCATAATAGGCCATAATATGTATTCCCTACATCAATTCTCAATTTCGGATAGGCATAATATCACATGTAACCAGTCAACTGCAGAGTTTATGCAGTATATCATTCAAATTAAAGGTGGAAAGGGGGAAGCTATAAGAATCTAGTACCAAAATACAATAAATAATTCAAAACTACAAATGTTGCTATGTTTACCAATGTTTGATGCAGAACCACCAACATGATTGGCATCCATCAATAAAGACTTCTCTTGCTCTATAATAGTCATTTGCAGATCCAGGAAAAGTTAAGACTTACAAAATTAGAAGTTTTTTCACAGATCTATTGTAAGCATAATACTGACTTCAAGTTTATAACAGTGTCTATAAGAACTTTATTTTTAATGATTTGACCCTGCAATATGTATACCAACTTGGAACAAATCGCATTAATAGGAAAATTGCCAATGCAAGTCTTATCTACAATATATCTGTTCAACTTGATTTCTCTAAAAAAATTTAATAGCTATTTGCTTGAAGACAGAAGTATTTGGAGTTTCCAGACTAAGAAAGAAAGTACCAATCTGTGCTTTTATAGCATAGTGCAATTCAAAGTATAACTAGCACAGTAAGTGCATTCATGCCAGCACTTATGTACAATATTTAATACCTGTCTTGAGCCCATGTTAATGCACAATGATGGCATAAAATCCATCACTGACCAGTGGATATAGGCCACCACTTAACTTTTCTACCAATAGCACAGCCCAGTACTTGAACATACCCGAGTTTCTCCAGCATAACAAAACATCACATGATACCATGCTGCTTGATGCCAACCCATGGCCCACATGCTCATCAAGTTGTAACTAGTCATTGAGAAAGCAAGGCACATGAGAACAACATGATGGCAAGTGGCAATATGGCCACTTAAGCAAGTTTGCTTTAGTATCCTTAAATGCTTTGAATTTCTATGCCTGTAAAGCCTATTATCCCAGATTAACTTTTTTGGAAGCAATAAAACGATTTTTATTCTTTGACCAAAATGGCTAGTTTAATTAACAACTTTGAAATGGTAAGGTTTTATATACTCTCAGTTTGATTGTGACATGGATGAATATACTAAAACCTATCAAATGTACCAAGAGATAAATATCAATCTAACATCATAGTGATGCCAGTAAATAACAGTCTAAATGGCACACAGCACTCTCATACTTGATTCCTTAGGTTGTGAGGATAATTATTCTAATTTGTTGCAAGCACATACGACAGTAGTCTATGTTAAAGACTACTGTCGTCTAGCAATATATACGACAGTAGTCTAGCAAAAAATTAAAAAGCCAAAGGACCAACCTGTAAATGATTTTCATTTCACAATCTACATTACAGAAGGCATTGAAATAAAAACAAAAACAAAAAGAAATATGTTAAAGAAATAACAGAAAGGATACTTCCATTCGATGGTTGAATTAATTTTCTCCCCTTCCTTGGAGGCTTCTTACGGCTTGAACCACCATCTTTTTCCAGAACATCATTCATGCAGTTCGATGGTCCACAGCGTTCTGCAGAAACAGTAATGTCTACTGAGGAGTGGCACCCACAAATCAAAAAGTTGGATGCTTAAAAGATGCTACCAATCAGCCAAAACAGATTGTTATATATATATATATACATATATATATATATATATACATATACATATATATATATATACATATGCATATACATATATATATATACATATACATATACATATATATATATACATATACATATACATATACATATATGTATGTATGTGTGTATGTATATGTATGTATATGTACATGTGTATATGTATATGTACATGTACATATACATATGTACATGTACATGTACATGTACATATATATATATATATATATATATATATATATATATATATATATATATATATATATTTCGAACCAGTATACCAAGGCAGAAAATTGTCTCCACTTTTACAGGCTAAGTATGTAGGTTACAAGCTACAACCATAACAGAATATGGAACAAAGATGAATGTTGACCATCAGGTTTAACAGAACAGATATCAGATCCAAGATAAGATGGAATACTGACAGCCCATGAAGCAGATACTGGTTAAGACTAGGTTCTGATACTTCAGTATGTTAAGGAAACTGCCACAGTCCAAATATTCATCTTCTAGATATATAGGCATTTACAGTGTTACTTTTGCTTCTTTTTATTGAGAGAGCAAAAGTAACTAACTAGAGCAGTTCAATCATAGTTCAGTAGTTAATATCATAAATTAGAAACAGGAAAAGTAATATTGCCAGAGCATATTTTGGAAGAAAGTAGAGGCCACCTCTTAAGACTCTCCCCCTCTACTCTTTGTGGACTGTCACAGAACTTGAGTATATAATATTATAAGTTAATCAGATATTGGTAAACAAGGAGAGGCAGCTCTATTTTGATAGGAAAAGTTATCTAAGGCCTTACCTTCTCTTTCAGGTCAATCCTTATCCAGTTTATTCCACTCTCCTTTCCCAAATAAGACTGCAACGTTGATCCTCCTTTCCTAGTATGTGTAAGGCGATTCATTCAAATCGGCTTCTTTCTTCACCCCTTACAACGTCAAGCCATTTCTTGTCTTTAATCATCCAAAGCTGATTGCATATGTGTGCATGCTTGAAAGTACTGGCCAGTCCCATATTCCGAAGCTGGTCAGACATTGGATCCGAAGGTTCACATCAGATTCAATCTGTTTCTGATTGCATGTGTGGATGCTTGAAAGTACTGGCCAGTCTCATATTCCGAAGCTGGTCATACATTGGCTTGTTGACTCAAGCCAAAGGTTCACATCAGATTTAATCTGATTCATAGCAATGGTACATATGTCATTTGCTCCAATTGGTATGTTTCCTTTATTTTATTAGAATCTTGTTTAATCAATTTACAAACTAAGAAGTCTGGTTTAAGGATGCATTCACAAAGAACTTAGCATGAAAGACAAATCCAGCATTTCCTCATCAAGAGAGAACCACAGCTTCACAACAACGTCAAAGAACCACACTTTTCAACAAAGTACAAAATTTAAAATTAAAATGAGTTTAAGCTGGAACTAATCCAAGAGCATAACCAATAATCAGGATCCCAGACAATTTAATATGGATGTCATTTTCAAATAAGTTAATCAATAACCAATACACCCAGCCATAGAGATTAACTAATAACTATTAATCTATAAAAAATAAGTATAAGTTGAACCTGCATGAGCTGAATACTGACTGGCTTTAATTGGCTTCTTACAAGCATTGCAACAAACCTTGGACATAAATAGTATTGTTAGGGGAGATTTAAGAGGCAAAAAGATAATATAATTGAGAAAGAAACAGTAAACAATATGTTTTAATTGTATTATTTTTGGTGAATTTGAAGTGTACATTTGAACAGATATGCTATACTATTTTAGAAAGAGAACTACTATTTTACATGATGGTCTTTACAATTAGCGATAGCCCAATATCATGCAATTGTAATTAAAAACAATTTTATACGTGATATAAGAAAAATGGTAAAATGATAATAACTCAGAAAATGAGATAATACATTTGAAGGCCATAAGTTATGAATAAGTAAAATACATGCTATAAAGTTAACCATTATAATCAAGATAAATGACACAAAAGGGCATAATCTTGTTGTTGATGTGACTTCATAAACATAAAATTCAGAATCAAAAGCAATATGGAGATATTTTATATAAAATCCGATGCTTAGCATGTTACTAAAGTTAACCATCAAAATCAAGATAAATAGGATGAAAGGCCATAATCCTGTGTGGCTTCAGAACCATAAAACTCAGTGGCCAAAAGGCCCAAAACAGTAAGGAGATATGATTTCTTAAATTAAATTGTCATGATTAGCATGTTCCTATGTATACCGACTCTCATGTTACAAGTCAAAAAATACAATAATTACTGAATTCTGCACCAGTCCATGCCACCAAATGCCGAATAACAAGGAATGGTGGTAGACATAGGCAGAATAAGAATATGCATGCCAACTAGAGGTGTCTCGTACCAGCAGGGACCCACCCCTAATGGGGTGGGGATGGGGACAAGGATGGGGAAGGGTAAAACACTCCCCATCCTATCCCCACTCCATTTTATGTTATTATCTTATATTATATATAATATATAATATATTTATTAATAATAATATAAATAAAAAATACATATTTGAGAATTGAACCCAATACCTATAACTCCAACATTAACCATTAAACCAATCTTGTGTTTAATTTTTTAATACACTTAAAAATTTTATAAACAAAATAATAGAAAAGGTAAATAAAATATTCCATCAAAAGTTCAAAACACTAACTGAGATTCGCCATTTCACTAAAAAAACTCCTCATTAGTAATAATTTTTAGTCACAAACATTAGAACTTGTCATCAAAAGATAATTTATTGATGAGATTGCCATTAAAAATATTTTTAATGACAACAAATATTTTGTCACTAAAACATCATCACTGAATCTTTTAAATTTACAAATTGATAACAATTTTGTCACTAATGTTGTCACGAATATTTTAGGTCTTGTGATGATAACTTATAATTGTGACAAATAATATTTTCATTAATAGACTTGAATATTGTTGTCACTAAAACTACTATTAGTGACAAATCATACATTGTCATTAATGTTTATTTTAATATTTGAGCTTTTAGATTTAAATGTATATTAAATTTAAAGGGATGCACAATCTAGACCATAGACTTATGTGTGATTTGAACCATAGGATCACTTGATCCTACGATTAAGATGAGAAAGATAAACCCTAAATGCTTCACTGCTACTATTGTGAGAGGAACCCGTTGCGATTCAATTTTTTGGAGAAACGATCGATCTACATTCCCTTTGACAATCGATGATTGGCAACAACTCCCCTTCATTGGTATCCCTCTCTCTTCCCTCTTCTTCATTTCCCAGTAACCACCACACCTTCCCCTCTTCCCTTCCATCTTTTCCCTTTCCCAATAGCAGCTACCTCCACTACCACCCCCTTTCGTCAAAAGCACATCCCCCTTCTATGTATGTAGGATCTATCTTTCACAAATATGTGAGCATGGAAATTAGAAAAGTGGGATTAATAAAGAAATTTATTAATTTATAGATTTATTTGAATATATTTATATTTATTTGGTTGTGGATATAATTGGATATATTTGGTTTTGTTTATATTTTGATATATTTATATTTGAATATTGTTATGACGTGTAAACTTTATAAATATTATTGTTATTATTTGTTAATTTAGAATTGTTAATTAATTTTGACAATAATTTTTAAAATAAAATTGATTAATTAGGAGAATATGGAGAACCCGCAAATTCTCCATCCTTGCCCCCACCACGTCTTAATGGAGAATGGGGTGAGCATGAGGGATAGGGAATGAGACGGGGATGAAGAAGCACTCCTGGCTCTTGCCCCTTCCCATTGACATCCCTAAAGGGGAGCTGTTACCAATCATCGATCATCAATTGTCAAAGGGAATGTGGGCTCGATTGCTTCTCCAAAAGATTGAATCGTTGTAAGTTCCTTATACAACAATAACAGTAAAGCATTTAGAGTTTTTTATTATTCTCATCTCAGTCGTAGGATCAAGCGACCCTATGGTCTAGTTAATATATGAGTCTACAGTCCAAATCGTGCATCCCATTAAATTTAATATATATTTAAACCAAAAAACTTAAATATTATAAAATAAACATTAGTGACACTGTATAATTTGTCACTAATAGTAGTTTTAGTGATAGCAATATTAATGTCTATCAATGAAAATATTATTTGTTATAATTATAAATTATCATTATAAGACCCAAAATATTCATGATAACATTAGTGTCAAAATTATCACTAATTTATAAATATAAAAAATTCAATGATGATGTTTTAATCATAAATTATTTATTATTATTAAAAATATTTTTAGTGATAATCTCATCAATAAATCATTTTTTATAACAAGTCTTAATATTTGTGGCTAAAAACTTGTGACTAATGAGAAGTTTTTCTTTATGGTGAAGAGGCAAATCTGAATTAGGGTTTTGAACTTTTGATGAAATATTTTATTTATTTTTCTATTATTTTATTTATAAAATTTTTAAATATATAAAAAAATTAAACATAAGATTGGTTTAATGGTTAATGTTGAAATATTAAAGTCAGATATTGGGTTCAATTCTTAAATATGTATATTTTATTTATATTATTATTAATGAATATATATTATATACTATATAATAACATAAATAGGACAAGAACAGATAGAGAATGCATCTCATAACAACATAGATAATAGAAAATGCCCCTCAGCCCCACCCCCATCCCTATTTATTCCCTATATCCCCATAGGTGCCTATACCCACGAGTATAATTGACATCTCTACTCCCCTTCGACGGTAGTATCTCTCTCTCTCTCTCTCTCTTTCTCTCTCTCTCTCTCCCCTCTTCTCCCTTTCCCAGTAACTGTCACACCTTCCCCTCTTCCTTACCATCTTCCCCTTTTTCCAACAACAACTACCTCCGCTACCACCCCCTTTCGTCGGAAGCACATCCTCCCTCTAATTTATGTGGGATCCATTACATGAGCATGAAAATTAGAAAAGCAAGATTATTTGAGAAAATTATTAATTTATAAATTTATTTGGATATATTTGTATTTATTTGGTTGTAGTTATATTTGGATATATTTGGTTATATTTATATTTAGATATATTTGTATTTGAATATTTTATTATGTGTAAACTTTATAATATAATAATTATTATTATTTATAAATTTGATATTGTTAATTAGTTTTTATAATAGTTTTATTTTTAAAAAAATAAAATATATTAATTAAGAGAATATGAAGAACTCGTAGATTCCCCGCCCTCGCCCTGTCTAAATAGGGAATGAAGTGGGGATGGGAGATGGGGGATGAGACGAGGACAGGGGAAGCACTCCCCGCCCAAGCCCACCTTGTTGACATCCTTAATGCCAATTTGCTCAGGATTTTATAATCATTCGTTGTTTCAATAAGATGAGTTACAACCAAGGTTCGCTGTACCGTACCGTACCGGCGTTTCGACCCGGGCTTGGTACGGTACAGTACCGGTGTACCGGGTGGTACATCAGGGCGTACCGAGTGGTACACCCTGGTGTACCGGGCGGTACATCAGGGCGTACCGAGTGGTACACCCTGGTGTACCGAATAATTTTTTATTTTTTTCATACTGTAGCAGTGCTACAATATAGTACTGTAGCACTGTAGTAGTACCGGGCGGTCCGCGTACCGGTAACCTGTCGGACCGGTACGTACCGCCCGGTACGGGCGGTATGCTTCGGTACGACAGACCTTGGTTACAACCATACATTTTTGACGGATTTGGTGGTCTTGATAGAAAAATTCTATGAAATCATTGAAATAAAGAAATAAATAAACCAAAAGAAAAGCTAGAAAGAATTTTGGCAATATTTTTGAAACATTTTTACTCATAAATACATATATTTGTGGTTTATCATCATTTTAGATATTTCAAAAACAATTTTTAGTGATGAAAACTTTGGTTTTATAAACCTTATTTATTAGTTTCAAGTAAACGCCATCAAATTAGATAATCTCGTATCAGCAATAAAGTGTTGCAATTAAAGTTAGGCTATAATTGTCACAAAATACTAGAGCTATTGACAAATCAGTAAATTTCCACCCTAAGAAAATCTCTTTTTAATAGATTTTTCAATTTTGGTAGGAAATTCAATCAAGTATGTGATAGTCTTGCTAATAAGTAGACTGCATCAAGATCCAACAAACACTTATCAAATTGATATGAGTAGGTAGATTTATAATGTCGCAGTTTTGTACTTAACCAGCATAGCAGCTTGCCACAACATTAAACATGATGTAACTAAATCTTTCTTGGGATATCAATTCATAAGCTTCTTGCATCTATTATGACTAAAAAGTTGTTTAAGAATTTGTTTTCCTTTCTCAGTTTTCAGAACAAGCAGGGGAAAAGAACAAGAAAATAGAAACATGGTAGGCGTTTCATTTTCAAGAATAGTTTCCATCCATTGATCCTCACCCGAATCCTCTCAGCCATGCCAACACTCATCGTAATCAGCACCTCACACACCCCCCCCCCCCCCCCCCTCTTCTCTTTCATAATTGTCAGTACATTATCACCTTCTCTCCTCTTTCCATCATACCATCCATACCAATTCTCATCCTGGTGTCTCCTGCTCTCCTCCATCTAAAAGTAGGTCATGGCATAGATGATCACAAACAACTAGCATCCAAGCTCATAGCTAAGATGCAGGTGGTGCAGTTCAGGACATGGTTAGTTGGAGAGGACTGGTTGGTGGATACGGGGGTCAGGCAAAGATGGTGATGGCCTATGGCAATCATTGTGATGCAGATGCAGCGGTCCATTGGTTTTCACTGATGAGTCCATTAAGTAAATTGGACAAGAGAACAACAAGAACTTAAGAAATAAAAGAATATTAAACAAGTACCATTGGTCTCTATCTCAATTTTATGAGCTAAACGAAGATATGATCTCAGGTAACAGTTTTAGAGGACTACTGAAGACTCAAAATGGCCAAATCTTCTGTGAGAAACTATCTTGATCAATACATGAACATTACAAGGAAGACTCGAAGTTAGCAGCCATTTCTATGACTCGAATCCCCCATGTCATAAAAGAGCAATTTCACCATGATGCCAAAACTCCTAAAACACTTCTTAAGATATCAGAAGTTAACAATACATGAGTTCTGAACCAAAGCAGAAAAATGCTGCCAATAAACAGATTACTGCAAGAAGAAAATCTCAGATGCAACTGAAAACGAAAATGCATTGAACTTTGAAATATATGCTGAATTATACAACTTAAACTGTATTATAAGAGTAAGCTGCTATGAAATGCTTATTCAAGACATTCATCAAGCTCTGTATAGTATGCACCAGAAAACAAAGAAATTACCAGGTGAAGGGGATCTGTCAATGGTCTACAATCAAATACATGCATATCTGCACAAGTGACGAGAAAAAAAGTAATTTAATTGTTTTTTTAATAACAAACAAATGGCAAAGAAACTTCAACTTTAACTAGCAGCAAGTCTAATAAGGAAAAGATTATTAGAAAAATGCCAATCCAAGTAACCTCTTGAACTATTATATATATTGGAGATAAGAATCCTTATGCAAAATTCTATGTCAACTTGTGGATCATACACTAAACTATTAGAAAAAGACTCGTTGGATTCAGCAATGGGATGGATCGCAGGATGGGGGGCTAGCAGCCAGCCATATCCAGTGTGTGATGTTGGTGAAGAGAAACATGGAGAAACAAAAGTCATTCTGAAACTGGAGCTACTCATGATTTTTATCTTGCTTCGAGGCTAGCTAACATCAATCTGGACTCAGTCTAGATAAGTTTCACACTGGAATGAATTGAAATCAAATAAGAAGGGAGACCAGGTTAGCACGACGCAAAACTTGGTAGTCTGCTTCCTTCTCCCTGATTAGACAGGCATATACCAGCCAAAAGAAGTGGTACACCACAAGATGGCAATTCTTGCCCTCACTATACCATGATAGCAAACATGCAATTATGCATCAAGTATGATTTCACACTCGCAACTATTTGGATCAAGGTTTATTAACCGGGCCTGTACTGGTTGGTATAGGCTGGTGAATACCAGTCTAATCGTGAAATGTTATGTAGAGTTGTAGACCATTATGTTTTTGCCCAGTTTGTGTTCATCCCAGGCTTCTCTTCTGGTATAAATCTTACCATATGTGCCACCTGATTCTAATTGTTGGAACCAGGTGTACCAGCAAAAAGGCCTACTGCCTGATACCTTATGAATTTTATTTTAATTTTTGAAACCCATCTTTTTTTCGTTTTTATTTCATTATCTCCTCTCAGCATTCTATCTCTCTCTCTTTCTCTCTCTCCTGTGCTTTTTCTCTCTCCCTTTCTCTGCCTCTTTCTCCTCCTCCATCCCAGCATGTCACTGCTGGCTCCTCCTCCTTGTAAAACCACCACCTCCTCCCACATCTCCTATCAGCATGCCTCTTCCTCTGCCTCCACCTCTATGTTCTCCTCCTCGTCCTCCATCTCCACTTCTGCCTCCACCTCCCCTCATCCTACTCCTCCTTCCCCATCTTCTCTTCCTCTTTCTCTTTGGACTGAAGGGTATTAATCCATATCAGGTGACAGCACGTCAATCCATAATGGTGTCGTATTGGTCAGCCATTGACCAAAGTCAGCACCAGACTGAGATTTTATAACTCTAATGGCACAATGCATCATCCATCCAGCTTCTTATAAATAAAAGTAAGTTGATGATGATACAGCCAAATCTTCTGATACTACAGCAGTTCAAAACATGGCAACTGCATTCAATTTCATCCTTACTAGACTACACTAGTAAACATCCAAATCAACAGCACTCAGCACCACTGTGATATAAATGTGACGTGATGATAAATGCACAAAGATCAGCCAATGTAAAAGCATAAAAGAAAGATACTGAATTAAATTCCAGTATAAAAACATAATGTAACTTTATTGTAGAAAGTAAGAAAAACAACCTTCTTCTTCAAGTAAGTTTGCCTCATCCGCATCATGAAATTCATTGTCTATGGATTGAGTAGCAATTTTCTCATTGATTGCCTCTTCTGCAAAACATGAAGAAATATTATCTATAATAGTACAATACAGCTGTTCTGAGATAATTCATTTGATAAAAAAACCATAACTAGGAATATCTAAATTAGTTCTTAGTTTTTGTAGAGTCATAGAAGAGCTAGATCAATAGACTTTAACACGAGTCATCACAGTGAAATCAAAAGCAAACAACAGAAAGACATATTGGAAACTGTTAAACAAAAAAGATGGTTTGTTTTAGGTGTTGCTCCACATAAACAATTAATATAAATGTATCTATATGCATAACTTACATCTACCTAGTTCAACTAACATGGCATTGGTATTCAGATACTACTACCTCTAGCAAGCAGATATCAAAAATCAACAAGGATATGAACACATTCAATATGGGAAACAATTGCTCTACACTAGGACATGGACACAAATTGGATATAAATCAGTACCATCGTTACTATGGATGGAAATAGGTATGGTAAGGACATTGAATATCTATACTAAACGAATTTAAATCATTATGACACCATTAGACCTGATAGTATAACTGACTCATTAATCTAATAGCCCTGAACCTCTAGCTCAAAATGTTTAAGTTCAAACTAATAGTAGTAGACTCATCTAACCATATAAACCAACTCAAATCTCCTACTTCGTATAAGACTAAAATAGGGTGCCAGAATTTTCCCCCTAGGATGACTTCTTCATCAAAAGCCAGCTCATAGCCTCTAGGTGCATGGGTTTCAGTCCAGTGATGACTTCATGTTAAGAGGTGTCCTTGGTTTCTTTCTACTAAATCACTCATCATGTTTAATACTAAACCCGCACTAACACCACTTGTTACAATCCAATCTGATAGGATAAATGATCCATTAATTTAATAGGTCTGAACCAGCAGCCCAAAATGCTTACATTGAAGTCAATAATAGACATATTAACATTACTAAACTGGGATGTCATAAATATTCCAGTAAACCTCCATATGTTCTCTACCTAAATGAATGGATGCTTAGTCAATACATCATGTTACAATGTCAGTGTGATTTCAACAATTTTACCAAGTACAAAGGAAATAACCCAAACATGCCAATAAGCTTTTTTTTTAGACATAAAGGCCCGAAAAGAAAAGTGGTTAGCAGAAATGAAAAGTGAACACCTCAAATACCAAAAAAAAAGTCTACAAATTATCTTATTTAGCCAAGTTCTGCCATGTTTAAGTATCTGCTATTAGTGAAATTTGGCTCCATTAAGACTCAAACCATGTTCAGAGCAGTGATTTCAATAGGCGCTCGGGCAAGATGAGGTGAGGCCCGAGCGCCTCGCTTCATTTCCAAGCAATGCGCTTCAAAGAGGCGCTACCTGGGCACTCACCCGAGCCCAAGCGTTGGGCGCTTCGGGCGAGCGCTCGGGTTAAACCAGGCGACCGAACTAGTGTTTTAGGTCTGGTTCGGTCTCCGGTGCTTTAGTTGGTTCAATCGAACCAACTAAAGCACCGATATCAGCCTTCCTATCGTGACTTCCCAACCCTAACCCTGCTCACCGCTGCCGCTTCTCGCTGCTACCGCTGCCACTGTCACCGCTCCTGCTGCCGCTGCTCACTTCTATTGCTACCGCTGCCACTATCGCCGCTCCCGCTCCCGCTGCCCTCTGCTACCTCTGCCACTGTCGTCACTCGCAGCTCCCGCTCCCGCTGCTACTGCTTGTTGCTACCGCTGCTTATTACTGTCGTTGCCACTATCGTCACTTGCCTCTCCCGCTCCCACTGCTCGCTGCTACCACTACCACTGTCGTCGCTCACCGCTCCCGCTTCCGCTGTCGTTGCTCTCAGTCAGCAGCCTTGATCTTCCTCTTACTCACACTCTTCTCACTTCGTATACCGTTAACAGTATATTAACAGTATACTACTAACTGTATACTAGAAACAATATTTTTATTTATTAGATTAATAATATATTATTTTGATTTTAATACTGTTAATTTTTATTTATTTGAAATTTTTGTTAATGGGATATTGTAATTTTACAAGATTTTCTTAATTTAATATCATATTTTTATTTAAATAATTATATTTATTAATTATATTATATATTTTTATATTTTAGCGCCTCGCTTCGCTCGAGTGAGCGCCTAGCGCCTCGAGCGTTTTTAGACCTTGGCGCCTTTTGGCACCTAGCGCTTTTTAAATCACTGGTTCAGAGTCTTCAGACCTCTATATCATATCCATTTTTAAGCCTATATAGAGGACAAATTTATTAGACAAGGTGTAGATATCTGAGAACATATGAAAAAAATGATGGCAAACATGAACAGCTATTCATAAACAAGAAACTATGACAAAGAGGGAAAGGCCTAAGATTTTGCATAGTGGCAATTTATAGAAAAAATTTAGAACTTGCAGAACAGCAGGTATCTGCTGATAATGGTAATAACTTCTATAACAACTAAAGCTAACCTGGTTATTGCTACCAAGGCTTCATTTGAGGCAGTGATCACAATTATATCGTTTTTGCTCTTCAAGATTAGTGAAAAAAAAAGTGATAGGCGAGCACCACAGACACCAATAAAATCACTACTTTCCAAGTCAAACAAAACTGTCAAACATGAATTGAGAGAAACAATTATACCTAGTACTACTTTAACCTTCTTTACCGTCATCCATATAAAATCCGTTGTATTTACCCATTTCCTTCCTAACAATACAAACATTTGAAATTTCCACCGTTTCCAAGCTGAAACTATACCAGAAGTGAAAGCATCCTGATTGTGGCCAATTAATCAGCATGGCCATTTCAAAAGAAATCAAATCAGACAGTTGTCAGCTATTATGTAGTTTTGGTCAATTCAATTTTAAACCACTATAAACAAATGGAAGTCCAATCATTCACTTGAGTTGAGAAGAATCCGTGCACGTCTATCTCATCCTAAATTCATCAAAGGCTATCTGTACTCCACAACCTTCTTCAGCCTCTATTTCAATAAAAGATAACAGAAACAACAGAACAAACAAAATCACTTACTTCTAGGCAGAAAACACTTGAATAAATATAAAGAAAATATTTTCTCTAATATTAAGGTAACTTCTGAGACCAAAAATCAAGTTTCTTTCTTCTTTTAATAGATCCAGCTACGGGTTTAGGATTCCATGAAAACAATTAATTATTTCACAAACATTGTCATACACAAAAGAAAACTTTCGATGGATATTCAAAATTAACATTCAAATTTATTTCTCCATTTTGTAAGGAATATTACAGTATGTCAATGATCACATTAATTTTCAATATCAAGTTGCTAGTATTTGTCCTAGATATACAGAAAATATTTTCTTCAATGTCGAGGAAAACTTCTGAAACCAAAAATCAAGTTTCTCCCTTCTTTTATTAGATCCAGATATGGGTTCAAGATTCCATGAAAACAGTTAAAGATCTCTGGATTATTTGATACACAAAATAAATTTCTGGATGGATATTACAAAATTAACATTTCAAATATATTTATCTTTTTTATAAGAAAATTAGAGCATGTCAATAATCACATAAATCTTCATACTGAAATTATTAGGATTGTTGATTTGGCAATGGCAAACTATGTTGATATTCTTATCAAGTTGCTAATATTTGTCTTAGATATGATCGTTATTATTATTAAATTTTAAATAAAATTCAGATTGTTGTTGTAATTCTTTTGCTAATAAAGTGTAAATTTAGCAAGAACAAAACAACCAACCAAGTTCGCTAGTCATGTGTTCGCAAGATCATGTACTTTCGCACAATGAATAACCTGAAAAGGCTCATGTCCAAGAACTTCAGAATCACCTCGTGTAATTTCTTGAAAACTTCCAACCTTAAGCAGCCTCACCATTGCTGCCATTCTCCCACGTCCAAGCATGCATACCATGGGGACAAGCAACCTATACTATGGAAATTTAAGTTAAATTACAATCACGGAAAAGGTCAAAATATTATCAAACTATTACTTGCAATAAATGAAACACAACTTGACATAATGAATGATTTCCTTGAACAATTCCATTTCTTACTAAGGCACAAGCCTGAGGCCATCTAACTTCTTAGTTTGCTATCGGAACCTTGTATTGAAAATTACTACCCATCATTCATGTGAAAGAGCAAAAGAATATATGCACAATTATAAAGAGAACAAATAAATAGCTTTAACATGCAATTGAAAGGCAGTGAAGCATAAAGGAAAAACTAATTCTGTACTTGCTTTAAACTTTAAAATTTAAATAGCTTCACATAATTTCATGATTAGTTTCTTAATTGGTCTCTTCAAATTTTCATTTTTCTGGGCTTTCTAGTTCCCTCTAATTAATAAATCTGTGTGGAAACAGTCAAATCTTTTAAACGTTGCAAACCCTGATCATGAAATACATAATTACCTGTGTAATACAGCTATACAACCATTCATTTCTTCTGTTATCAACCCCTGATATTTCTCTAACGAGATCACAATGTCAGGACAGTTTATTATCAGCTCTTATGACATTCATATACTTCCATGATAAACTTATGCCAAAAAAAGAAACAAATCTGTTGCAACACAAATAGGTATACATAAAATGTGTTACTTCAGATAACTCGTTTTTCTTTATCTAAACATATTATGTTTTTACAGATATAACAGCAACAACCACAGTAATGGCTAACTGGAGATGATGTGCTTGCTCCTGCTTTACAAAAGAACAATAGTTTTAAGCATGCAGATTTAACGCATAGGATACATATTGATCCAAGAGAAAAAGAACGTTCCCACCAAAGGTAAAAAAATATTACACCACATATATGACTAATCAAGACCGTGAATATTGTTAAATAGTGGTCACTATATTGTGGATAATGAGATTCATAGTCACTAGAAAAAAACATTTGTCAGAACCAATATCACTCGCCCACCCACGATTAACACAAAGATGCACTTAAGGGAAACGATTGTTACATGCAAACAATGTGTCCAAGGCAAAATTGCAAGAAAATGTCAGCAACTCGAAAATAGGACACCTACCACTAGTTGACAGTTGTTATACACGTCTGTTACTCGGATTGCATGTTACCTTCCAGAAAGCATTATGGTTTGTGTCGGTTAAATTTCCGCATTCCTAACGCCAAGCCTAATCTCACTAACCGAACACGATATCTGAGACTTCAACGATTAAATGTTCGAAATCGCATTCAAATTACCTCAAATTAGTTTCTCTCACTCCCAGAGTTCATCGGATCTCGCATTTAATTTGGTTGGAAGGAAACTAGACACACTATGCTTCTTTCAGGAATCCAACACGCAGATCACGAAAAAGAGGAAACCTTGAGATTGACCGGCGCTGAATCGGGAAACGAGAGATCAGGCGGGGAAGGGAAGGGGAATCGAAGTGCGGAACCGGCGGCGATTCGACTAGGACCCCGGGATTCGACCTTTCCTAGGTTCCTTAGAGGGAACAAGAGAAGGAACGATTCGGCGACCGCAGGTTCTCGGCTCCTCCGCCTCACGTGCCGCCCCTCGCTCGCGGCTTCGTCGCCTTCCTCGCGAGCGCTTCGCGGGGCTCCTATCCAGTCTCAGCCGCGCTTCATTGATCTGGGGCTTCGATCGGGCCCTCGCTCGAAGAGAGAGAGAGAGGAGACGTTGGGGACGTCGGATTGAGATGTTCAGCCCCTCCTCTCTTCGTTGGCGACAAATCAGCTTTATCTGAGAACGCTCTCCTCGAGGAGTTAAGTTTTTCATTTTAGTCCTTAAATTTCTCTAAACAGCCCTTAAGTTTGTTATTTTAATTCGTGACCCTTCTATGGTTTCTCTTCGATATACAGGTTTTGGGAGTGTCAAAGAAGACAAAAGTGCATACAGATCCCCCTTAAGTTTATTATTCCCATTTGACTCCTCCTAGAATGCACAATTGCGTTCATATCCCTTATAAGTCAATGAGTTTTCTATACACACCTTTAAGAGTATATATTTATATATATATATACATATAATTAATCTACATTAGCTGATCGATAGTATAATAATATTAAAACTACAGACAACCTTAATATATTTCAAAAATATTATATATTTCTATAAATTAATAGTTTTATGTTTTATTCATTTACATTAAAGTTTTTTTGTGAAGGTATTTAAATATATTAAAAGGGTTAAATGGTATATATATTAGCTGCATATGTACATTCCCTCCGAGTTTTGTTATTTTCAAATTTATTTATTTAGGATATTTTAATTATAAAATTGCATCATTAGAGTTAAAAACAGTCTTTCCGCATTGATATGAAATTTTAATTGACAATTATAAACCTATAAATTTTCAAGATCCATGCGATAAAGTGAAAACGACATAAATACTTTAAAAAAAATCTAAGAATATTGATGGATACGAATGGGAGTAGCATACATGAAGGACATAGATACCTAAAGGAGTTGTATTAAAATGTTTACATGAGTAAATATATTATTTTTGAGAAATAAAAGGAAACATGGAATACGTTCAAAAAAAAGCTTAATTCTCCAATCCGTGAATTTTATGTGATTTCTCAAAAGGCTCCTCTTTTTTCCCTAATTTAAGACCTTTACTTTGGACGGTTTTCCCCTTTTAATCTACATTTTCAGAAAAAGAAAATGGTGCGAGGTATATAAGACATGCAAACGATGTTTTTTTGCTTTTTTGTTTGTTTTTTTGTAGGCCGATAACCATACACAGAAGAAACTTTGGACTTATTTGGCAACATTCGATATTGAATATATATATATATATATATATATATATATATATATATAATGATTTGCCTAAAAAAGCCATCCTTGTACTATTTCATTTATTGCATTTTTTTTCATTTATTGCAGTTTTTATTGGATAATGGAAAAGTATACCTTTGTACTATTAAATTTATGATATGGTTTTAGTGCATTATTTGTTTCTTAAACCAAACGTGTTATACTTAAACCAAGTGTGTTATACTTGGTTTAGGTTTTTTCTTAAACTAAATTGGTTAGTTCGAAAAATTCTTAATAATATGTTTCTATTAAAATAGTACCATCTACTCTATTTGATTTATTAAAAAGTTTTTTTTAATATGTTAGCATGCTTTGTTGATAAACATCTTTAATAGTTTATCATATTGTCACGGACAAAGTTCTAAATAGGATATTTGATGTAGTACTTATATATGTCCGTGTCTTTTTGTTTGTTAGAGGGACGATCGAAAGCTTAAAAGCCCCATTTTAGTTGGGTTTGATGGTCTTCTTAGATTTGTAAATAAAGATTATATCTTGTGGACACTTATGAGAGATATTCGGTTTATAATTGATCATTTTGATCCTTTGTTGTGCAACCGTTCAAAGCTTGTAAAGTCTGTTTATAATTTGCAAGTATTTTTTTGGAATGTTTGCTTATGAATCCCGAGTGAGGTACTTTCTCTAACCTGTTTTCTCTTTTGTAGGTCCTAAGGAACCATGAGAGGTTTCGGGGAGATTGACATTTATGGACGGATACGCAAGGATACCGTACAACTTAGACTAAACCAGCTAAATCTGTGACAATATGGTTTAATCATGCATTCATCACTTATTTTTTTTAAAAAAAAATATCATCATTTTTCATACCTCTTAGTGCCTTCGGGCATGTTTGTTCTCACTATCCTTCGTTATAAAACTCACCTCTCCCTCTCCTCCACTATCGTCGTTAGTCTCAGCTTTGCCCTTTCCATTCTTCCTTCCTTCAATCGCTCTCTTTGCCTTTTGCATCAATCTATCTTTCTCGCTTGTATTGACATTCTTTCTATTCCTTATGACACTAGCTAAATTTTACTTTTAAAAAATTATGAATTCATAATTTATATATTCTTTTATTTATATCATAAAAAATTAAAATATATTTGATAATGTTTAGATTCTTACACTATCTTTGTTGTAGAACAAAAATAAAAAGAAAAAATATTACTAGAAAGGATTTAACAAAAGATGAGAAAATTATTTTTTTTTATAGTGGTGAAGACTTTTAATATTTAAATATATTAGTTTTTGATGACTCCATAAGTTTAGAGAGAACCTTTATTTATACTAGTTTTAGAACTTAAAAATTAATTAACTAGCAATGTGAGATAAAGGAAATATAAAAATAGCAAGTGAACAATTTTAAGTTATTTTAAAATAGTCTTCTTCTACTTGTTCTACATTAATTCGCTCCACTTGAAAAAAACTTGCCCTCAATTTTATGTTTGGAGATAATAGATTCTCAATTAAAATGTAGTCATACAAGTCTACAATATTAAAGGTCTTTCAAATCCCTCAATCATCTAGTAAACCAATAACATAAATATTATTATTAATTTTCTTTAAGACTTTATAGGAATCATAGTTCTTCGACTTCAATTTTTCTATAGAAAATATCTCTTTTTGTAAGTGCACTATAATCATATCTCCTTCCTTAAACACTTTCTCTCTCCTATGCTTATCAAATGCTTCCTTATACATGATACTTCTTCTTCACTTCAACTTTGGTTGATTGTATTTGCTCAATCATGTTAGCTGCTAACTCATTCCAGAAGGTTTTAGTAGGTAAACTAAATCTAGAGCATACTTTGGTATTTTCTTGTAAACAACAAAGAACGATAACGCTATGATAGAACTATGAATTATGTTATTATAGGTAAATTCAGCTTATACGAATGTGAAATATTATTCTCTTGGTTTGTCACCGTAAATGCAATGAATCAAATTTCTCAAAGTCTTATTGATTACCTCTATCTAACCATTAGTTTGCCAAATCTTTTCTACAAGGTCAAATCTTATGTCAAATCTTTTCTACAAGGTCAACCAAAAATAAGATAAAAATTTAAAATCTCTATTTAAAGTGATTGATTTTGGTATCCCATATAGGCACACGATTTCTTGAAAAAATAACCTAACAATTTGTACGCATCTGAAGTCTTCCGACATGATATGAAATGAGCCATCTTGGAAAATCGATCTATAACCACAAACACATAATCAACTCCCCCTTTAAGTTTTTTACAATCCTAATACAAAATCTATGAATAAATCCTTTCAAATATCTTCTATTAATGGCATATGTAAACTAGTATTTTGTGACTTTTGTAGTTTGATAAGTTAGACATTTTTTTACAAAATTGATAATATCCCTTTTTAATTATGGCTATTAGTATCAATTCGGGCACCGTTAATCCTATTATCATCATGAACTTTGTTAGCACCTAAACCTAAGTTGGTAAGTATATCACGAATTTCTCTTTCTATGCTTCTGATGTTGCCCATAAGGTTGACACTCCTTGATCATTATTATTATTAAGATTATTGTTATTGCCTCCATCATGAAGGTCATCATCATCAAAATTGCTATTACCATCACCGATAACACCATCGTAGTTGCCACCATTATTGCCACTAAAAGAAACATAAAAATGTAAAGTGAAAAACTAAATTTCTTAAAAAAAATCTTCTTCTTTTGTTTATTCCATATTAACTCGTTTGCATAATTGATCTTAAAATATATAAAAATTTTCTATAAATGACCCTAAAATCACATAAATATAAAAAAACCTCATGGTTTCATAATGTACATTTTTATTCCATTATATTTTTAAAGTTTGAGGTAAATTAAACACCTTAGCTCATAAATGACATTTGTTACATTATATTCAACCTAAAAAATATGAATGAAGATAATCACATTTATATATGAATATAATTTTGTAGTATTTATATTGTATCTCAAATTTTCACCATGGACCATAGATTTTTCCATTTGTTGGTGATTTTAAGGATTTTTTAAATAAAATTCATCATGTTTAATATGTGAATGAATGTAAAAATCTTCATTTATCAATGTAACATTTCAAATGTGTCCATTGAATTTCATATTTTCACAGTAAACAACAATATCTTAATAATGAATCCAAATTTTTCTAAATTTTTTTTGATAATTTTAGGGACTTTTTAACGATTGATTCTATCAACAAGTATAACTATGTTCATCTATCAATACAACTTGGGGACATTTTGTTTAGTTGCACCTCAAACTTTCATCACAGATGAGAAACAACATTTCAACAGTAAATCTATAGTTTTTATTTTGGGAACCTTTTAAGCGTATGTTTTCAAGTTGACTTTGTGAACAAATATAGACATGTTCATTTGTCAGTATAAACTTTAAAATGTTTAGCTATTGCACCTCAAACTCTTACCATAAACAGACAACAACTCTACTTATTTAATCCATAATTTTATATACTTTATATCTTTAAATATAATTTGGCAACGAGCTTGAGGAAGACAGAGAGGGTAAGGAGGAGAAGTAGAAGCAAAGATCATGACTGAAAAGTAGAGTGAGAAGAGAGGAGCACAAGAAAAGGACTAAGGAGAGTGTAAAGAAGGCGACATGATGAGGTATGAAGACATTTTAATGAACTATTGTCTCGAACCAGCTTGTGAATTTTTGCAAAGCTCCATTCAGTGGAGAATGAGGGCAAAATTATCAATTGCAAACTAAAGGAATATTAGGTAATCTTAAAAATAAATAAAATATTATTACATATATATACTCGAATTCATGTGTAATAATACACTAACTAATCCGAATGTCTGAAGAAAGATAATTTTTCTAAAGAAGGGTGTCGAGGAATTACAACATATTAGGCTAATTTATCATAAAAAAAAACTCTTCATAATTATTTTTTATTCGAAAGGTGATTTTTTTTTAATTTTAATAGTTTATACAAAAAGCTCCTCATAATTATTTTTATTAGAAAGATGGCTCCCCTTTTCTTTTCTTTTTTTTCAAAATCTATAAATTGATTCCAATCAAATAACCCGTTTAGAATTTCCTAAATCATCTTGTGCCTCCTCCTAATTTGTCTTTTTACTCTACTCCTTTGTCTCTCGCTCTCCTCCTTCCCCTCCACCTCGATGATATCATAATTTACCTAAAAAAATCAAATTATATTAAAAAAAATAGATTGAAATACATTTATTCATAAAATTTATAAAAACTAATTTTAATGAAAAGAATCTTAGATTCATTGGAAAAACCAATATAATTCATATTAGAATCATATTCTAATATAATTATAAAATTTTGAAATGTTTTTATCAAAGTTATATTGTTATAATCGACAATGAACTAAAATACACTCGTGCATAATACCTAAAAAAAAAATTAAATCTTGATAATTAATTATCTTATCTTCATAGAAAAGAAAACTCTATCAAAATTACCCAACTAGTTTAGTGGATGATATTTACTATCCCTATAATTTAAATTAATAATTTATTTTATCAAATATATATTTTTTTATTAAATAAATCGATAATTTCTAAACTCTCCTATGCTTCCGTCTCCTCCACCTTCATCGTCTCCTCTTCTATATACTCTGAAATACTTATATTAAGGTATGCCCGAATCGATTTTTTGATCTTAAAAAAATTATAAATATATTCTATAATAACGTAACCATGTCATTAACTAGAATGACAATTAAACAAGACTATATCTGTTCATTATTGAAAAAAAAATCATTATCTAATTTTTCAATAGAGGGATGCTTTTGATTAAAGAGTAATTATGAGGGATTTTTCCGGAAAATTGCCCAACATATTATGACCGGCAAGTCATCGTGATGCCAACGCCCTTCGCTGTCATTGCCGGTGCCTGCGACACCCACTTTAAATCTTTACATCCCAATCGCTGCCAATAATAATACAAAGTTTCCATTTTTACATCCACGAAAGGCAATATTATGGTTCGCGGCTTCATGTCTGCTGAGGTTTTCGTTAGCGTGGCGGCCGGGGGACGACATGGCCTTCGACCTGGGAACGATGACGACCAATCTGGGCGACTCGACCTTCGACTACGCGTCGGTTGTGTCGATCAACATCTTCGTGGCCCTCCTCTGTGCCTGCATCGTGATTGGCCACCTGCTCGAGGAGAACCGGTGGCTGAACGAATCCACCACTGCTTTAATCATCGTAAGTTCCTACATTCTTTTTGGCTGAACGAATGAATCCATCGCTGCTCTAATCATCGTGAGTCCTACAATCTTTTTGATATTTTGTGACAAAGAGCGTGTTCTTTTTCCATTTCTACTCGAAGAAATAGTTGAATGAATGACTCCATCATTGCTTTAATCGTCGTGAGTTCCTACGTTCTTTTTGCCTTCTTTGGGATTAAGATGGGGTCTTTTTCGTTTCTGCTCGTAGAAATGATTTGAATTCTGGGGGGTTTGATCGCAGGGGCTGTGCACCGGAGCGGTGATTCTTTTCGCCCGAGGAGGGAGGAACTATGTTATCATGATGTTCAGTGAAGATCTATTCTTTATCTATGTGCTACCACCAATAATTTTCAATGCCGGGTAGGTTTTCTTGTGAAGAGAAGTGATTTACTTTGACTCCAACTCCGTCCAAGTTGAATTTTTCTAATTGGTATCGGATTGGTTCCTCTGATAACACTTAACAAATTGAGAAATCAGCCTACGAATACTTTAATGGATTTCGTGATGGAATTTGTTAGGTAGTTATGCTGGACATACTTTTTATGCTTCATACTTACTTCGAACGCTAAAAGTTTGTTCTTTAAACCGGTTTTTGCCAAAAGTTTGTTCTCCACGCTGATTTTTGATAAAAATTTGTTCTCTACACTGGTTTTCTCAAATAATTAGAACTTAATTATTATATCTAGGCTTTTATACTTGTAAATTACTCTATGCCATCTCAAATTATAATGTTTATCACCTTACCTTGGTGTAAGCCACTAAGGTTGCATCTGTCTTGTTGCTTCACCATTTGCATCTTATAACTTGAATTTTCTGCATGTATAGATTATTTTGAGTTTTCAATCCCCAAAATAAATGGCTATTCTTAAAAAGCTTGTTGACTTGTGCACCAGGTTCCAAGTAAAGAAGAAACAGTTCTTCCGCAATTTCATGACAATTATGCTGTTTGGTGTAGTAGGAACAGTGATTTCGTTCATCATAATCTCATTTGGTAAGTTCTAAGCCAAGTTTATTGCAGAAAGATCTGGACATCGATTAACATCCTAAGCTGCAATACCATGAAAATTATAATTGGCAAGATAAGTAGTCATTGATAAGTGTATTAAATGGATATAAACAATAAATTACCCATCTCCTTTTTTTTCAATAGCACATCAACTTCTCCAAACAGTTGCATTCTATAAGTTGTGGACTAGATTGTTATGCCTTGCTGCTAAAAATATTTCTTGGTGGCTCATCGAGCTCATATTTGCTAAAAGGATGGAGAACAAGTCTCTTGTTTGCTCCCTGATGAATTTTTTACATTGTTGGGATGTAGGAGAAAGTCACCCAACAGACTATCTTTTCAGATCCAAAATATGGGTGCTGTTGATAACAGTCATCATAAAACCAACATAAATTGGCACCACTATAGATATGACATTGTTAAATATTTTTAGCTGATCCTGTCCCTGAAAAAATATCTTATAGTGATGTGAGGCTATGAGCAATGTCATTGAGGAATATGGCAGATATTAAAGTTCTGACTTGTGACTTAGGCAGTAGTTGCTATATGTTCAGAAGGCATTGCCCTGAGTAGCTTCCAGGTGATTCATGCCCACGAACAAAATATATTAGCTTAAGCAATAATTTTACATGATTCTATAAGAAATTCGCATTCATATTGTTTATCGTCCTTCACTTATTTGTCAATTATCTTCATTCTTTGAATTTCAGTACCTCTTTCTAGTTTAACTGGATTGGCATTATCTGGATCATTCATTTCTCTTCTTTCTTTATGAGCATCTAACAAGATATATACGATGTGGATCACTCATTTGTGACTTGGTATTGATCCAGGTGCTTCACAAGTTTTCAGAATAATGGATTTAGGCGCATTGGAAATTAGAGATTATTTTGGTAACTAAATGCTCTTACATTGCACTCTTTAGTTAATACTTTACATGTTAGCATCAATTCCTGTGTTTTTTTTCTTGACTTCTAGTCAGCTCTTTGATCTCATTTCTTGTCTATACAGCAATTGGGGCAATCTTTTCTGCAACAGATTCTGTTTGCACTTTGCAGGTTCTCAAATATAGCAGATTTCCTTTACAGTTGTTCTTTATTTGATAACAACTCATTGATTTCAGAAATTCACTACTTGAAAATCAGGTGCTTAATCAGGATGACACACCTTTGCTTTATAGCCTGGTCTTCGGTGAAGGTGTTGTAAATGATGCTACATCCGTGGTGCTTTTTCATGCAATCCAGAAATTTGATCTGGTTCATATCGACATCAAAGTTGTAATGAAGCTTGTTGTAAACTTCTTTTATCTATTTTCTACTAGCACCTTTCTTGGAGCATTTGTAAGTTTTGATTAGTTCTACTCACCAAGAATATGCTCTACTTTTTTTATCATGTAATGTTTTGGCTGAGTTTTGTCTATCTTGTTGCAGACAGGATTGCTCAGCGCTTATATTATTAAAAAGTTATATTTTGGGAGGTTTGTGAAAAGAAAGCCAACCTTCTCTTAGCTATGTTTCCTGGCACAGTGTTTACCAGAGGAAAACAAATTTCTATATGACTTAGCAGCACCATAGGGGCTCAATTGAACTGCTGCTTTGTTTTTTTCACTTTGATGTAAATGATTGAAAGCATAATCTTATAGATTGATTTTTTCTGAATCTCTCATTGCTTATTTTTCACTTCTGATATCTTTCCAGGCATTCAACTGACCGAGAAGTTGCTCTTATGATACTTATGGCTTACCTTTCTTATATGCTGGCTGAAGTGAGTATCTTATCTTAAATCATCAAGAAAACACAAAATTTTCTTACCTCCAATATGCTGGATTTAGTGAGTTTAGACTGAGATTGTTTCCCCTAAACTTTAATTTTCTTGCAGTTGTTAGACTTAAGCGGTATTCTTACAGTATTCTTTTGTGGAATAGTAATGTCACACTATACATGGCATAATGTGACACAGAATTCCAGGGTCACCACAAAGTAAATTATTTTCTATTGTTTTCAGCAGCACTAAATGCTGCTTCTCATATTTAAATTATCTCTATTTCAGTCTTATACAAATTAGTTTACATTTATTAATCCTTTTCTTTCTTGTCATTTCAGGCATGCCTTTGCAACGTTGTCATTTATCGCTGAAGTTTTTCTCTTTCTTTATGTTGGAATGGATGCATTAGACATTGAGAAGTGGAGATCTGTCAGTGGCAGGTTTGTTACGTTTCGGATTGCTACTTGTTCTTGTATGGGTTGTATAGCTCGTTTGTAAAGTGGAACAAGATATAATTTATGTTTACTCCAGCCTTTTCTTCTGCTAACTAGCATATGTCAATATTATCTGAGGTCTCAATGCATAATTGTTATATATTGGCACCAGATATATTTTTATTAATTTACTACTTTTATCATGTTGTGGATATCTTGAGCCAGACTTCATTTGGACATTCTAGACAAAGTTAGACCAGAACATAAAATCCACTTTCAACAGAGGCATTGCCTTATTATGATATCTAACTTTTTGTGCATAATCCATGTTATTACATATACTGAAATTAGGAAGATCATATGAGTCTTGAAATGGTTATAATCCATTACTATCAAAAGTGCTCCAAACTTGTATACTGAAGGGTTCTTTTACAGTGAGTACCTAACAATTTCTCTTTTTATGACATCTCTTTTGAAAGTTTCTTGGCTAAAAACATATACCATCTGCATTTTTCTTCACTTAGCAGTTTACTACTGCTATGAGATTGTTTGCGTTGGTAGCTTACTGTGTCTCTTGTTCCACAGCCCTGAAAAATCAATTCGTGTGAGCGTAGTTCTTCTAGGATTGGTAATTGTTGGCAGAGCTGCTTTTGTTTTTCCACTCTCTCTCATCGCCAACATAAGCAGAAATTCTCAGAATGATAAACTTACGTTGAAGCAGCAAGTATCTTCCATCCTTATTTACTTGGTCTTGGCTTTTGTTTGTAAATTCAAATATCATTTCTACTTATGTATGTTCAAATATCAACAGGTCATAATCTGGTGGGCAGGTCTTATGAGAGGTGCAGTATCAATTGCACTTGCTTACAATCAGGTCAGCCTGATCTTTCATTGACAAAATGCAAAGCTTGTGTTTTCCAGTGCCAGAAGCTTTCGTTTTAGATTAACAATTATACTGACAATTACATCAGTGCTCACTACTTTTCTGTTTCCCATCATTCTAAAATCATGAAAGAGAGAATTTATTTATGTTATGTAAAAGCAAAAAACATTTATATGATAACAGTGACAGAAATTCTTTTGTCATGGGAAAAGGCAATCAAGACAACACAATTTACAAGTCCAGTTCATGAGTGTGTCATCACATTTTCTTAATTTCTTTTAAATAATTTGGTAGCAGAGATATTTGCTTAATAGAAAATTTTAACGATGATGGAAAAAATTTAGATGAAAATTAACGTTGCCAGCTCGAAACAAAAGGAAGGGAATACAGTCATCCAAATGGATCCTTGAGTCCCAAATATGTACTTGTTTTTTTTTTCTGTTCTTGTGGAATATGGTGCATCGGGCCTTGACTAAATGCACACATCCATGTCTCTTCCTTCTTGCTAGATGATTATTAATGCAGTCTTTAGAAAATTTAAGCTAATGTTACTGAAAAGCACTGTCTTATACATTGTACCAAGTACTGTGCATAATCAGCAAGTCTATCATATTAGATTTATCGATGACAAACAATTTGCAAGTTTGTTATAATGATAAAGTGATGACATAAATGATACTCCTGCAGTTTAGCAGATCTGGCCAAACTCATCAGCAAGGAAATGCATTTATGATCACCAGCACCATTACAGTTGTTCTTTTCACTACAGTGGTAAGACATATTCTATCTCCCAGTCACATAGTGCTATGAGAGTGTAATCCAGCTCAATTTACTCATTTGCACCTAAGGGTTTGCGTTAAACAGTTTAAACATCAAAAAATAAATGTTCGTTTGATATATCAAAACATCTATTACAATCTCGTCTTGGACAGGAATCTTGATGAAACGATAAATGTTTTAACAAATCATCATCGAGTTGGATAATAATCATGTGGTACATTGAGTATTCTGCAGTGTTCATCAAAAGTGACAATTTTGCTGTACTGATGTTATTGTAACATACGGAGTTGGCTATTGTTTTCTAGACCATCTTATACATTCATCTTAAAGCCAAAAGCAAAGCCTGAATATGATAGGTTTACATACATTTTGGTGCTCATAGATAGCCTTGCTGATCTTATATCCATTTAACTTTCTTTATATTGTCCACGAAGAATGAAAACGAGAATACATTGAAATTTTCTTCTCTAGTATGACTCCCAAATTTGGTAGCACTGTAAATTTTTATTTGCTTGAATGTGCTGCTGATATTTATTCATTTGCTTAGGCATTAGGTTTGATGACCAAGCCTCTTCTTCACTTCTTTCTGCCTCCAAGCACGAGACATCTCACCATGAGCTTGTCGTTAGATCCTTCGAGTCAAGAGTCTTTTCTTTCTCAACTACTCAGCAATGGACAAGCAATAGAAGTTGAAGCAGAGAACAGTATGCCTCGCCCAACGAGTCTCCGAATGCTTCTTACGACACCGTCGCGCTCTGTTCATCATTATTGGCGCATGTTCGATGATGCCTTCATGCGCCCGGTGTTTGGCGGGCGGGGATTTGTTCCACTTGTTCCTGGTTCACCGACCGAACGCGATGAACCCGATTGAGTGCAATGCCCATGGATGGCAATAAGCCAGAAGAACAGGGGAGAAACAAGAAAAGTATATTCGGCCTCGGTGAATTCCAGGATTCATTATATTGCCGATTTGCATCATGAACGATACATACTATTTGTGAGATTAGTATTGGCAGATTCCCTGTGAGCCACAGCAGTGGCAGATTCCTTAATACCTTTTGTTACATATCTGTATTAGTTTTATATCAGATGCACTGTAGTACTAATATTTGTACTCTCAGTCGAACCAAATTTTATATATTTCAAGTTTATTTGCTACATTTCATCTTTTTCACTTGACTCTTATCTCCTTCTAGTCTCTGTGAGCAGGCAGAGATGTCATGAAACAAAACGTGTTTTTGAGGATAAAGCTGTCAGAGATACGAAGAAAAATTCTCTTTTATTTGGAAGCTAAATCATATATTTATTTTGATATAAACTTGCTGCAAGCTATACTTTTATGGGTTAAATTTCTTGCAATATTTGCATAAAACATGTCATCTTGTGAGGATATATCAGCATGGTGGACCTGGTTAATGGTCTAATGACACCCCAACAACAAGGAGTGTTTGTAATTTTGAATTAATTATTATTGAATATATTGTTCAATATTTTTCAGGGGATTCAATTCTTTGAATTACCATCGAATTATGTTAAAAATTAATCCTTTAATATGTTTGACCAGCTTTGACTCATGACATAATTTAAAAAATGGCATCGATAATATTATTTTATACAAATAATATACGGTATAAATGCTTATAATTTAATTTGTCGGATTAAAAATGATATTATATTTCTTAATCGGAGTCACAGTTGAGGTAGGAACAGTTCGCGCGACACCCGACCCGCTCTGGCTCACCCTGTTGCCATTCAAAATCCGAACCGTTGGCTCTCAAACTGCCCTGAGTCTACACAAACCTGGAACGCGGTACCCGTAGATGTACCCGACCCCCAGCCATCTCCAACTGTTCAAACCCCGAGTGGGGCCCTCCAATCGAAGGAAAATATTGTAGAGAGACGAGCACGACGTCTCGTGTTCCGACGGAGTCGAGTCCCTTTCGCTTTGCTCCTTTTATTGGTCTCAAGAAACGAACCCCCCTAACCGTTGCGTTGGCCATCACGAACTCCGCTACATTCCTCTACTTCTTCGGAAGAAGAGTTCAATCGTCGAGAGAGAGAGAGAGAGAGAGAGAGAGAGGTGGATCGGCGCGAAAACCTGATAAGGAAAACCTAGAGGTTTCGGTCGGCGGAGAGGGAGTTGGCGGAGGGAGGAATCATGGAGCGGCTGAGGGCGGGGAGCCCGGTGTATACGCGTCAGAAGAGCATATCGAGCTCCACGGGGGTGCCGTCGTCGCCGACGACCATGTCCCCAGCCCACCCCCTCCACCACCACCAGAACCGCCACCTCCGCTCCGGGTCGGCCGGCGTCGGCACATTCCGCCGCGCCCAGAACACCGCCGCCCGCGCAGCCGCCCAGCGCCTCGCCCGCGTCATGGCCCACCAGCACGCCGACGACGATGATGACAACGAAGACGACGACGAACTTTCCTCCGGTCCCCCAATCGACCTGCTCTCCACGCCGCGCCGCTCTGCTCGCTCTCCATCGCCCGCGGTATATCGTTCATGATCTCTCCACTCTTTCTTCCTTGATTTCTTTATCTGTTTTGCTGCATTACCTGTAAAATCTCTCTTTCAAATATTCAATTAAAAATAAACTTGTTTTGTTTTGTAAAATAGCTGCCAGGAAATTCTTTCTGGGTTCAAAGCCGGGATATGTATGCTCAAGATTTACTGTTTAACATGTCAAACATTTTAGTGATTTTATGGCATCTTTCCAGTGCCTCTAATAATAAATTTACTAGTTATAATTTAAGTATAATGCAGAATTTTTTTTAGGGTTTGGCATATTGAGTACTTTTCCTCTTTTTCCTTATTAGATAAATCGCTACCTTGCTGAGCAAACACCTGTTCGTCCAACATCTACCAGTCGATCATCTGTGGCTGCAAAGCCAGCTACAATGATACCACCAATTAAATCATCGTCAAAACCACTTGGCACCACAGCGCCATCAGACCCTCTTATCAGCAGTCAAAGAACAGAAACTCCCAAACAACTCGTTACTACAGCACCATCAGACCCTCTCATTAGCAGTCAAAGATCAGAGACTCCCGTTTCCAGCCGAAGAGAGAAAATGTAATTTTTGAACTCTATACTCATAATTCTTGATCATTACACTTTAAATTTGTGATTTTATGATACCGTTTGCCATACCCATGGACTTTGTTCATCATAGTTGATAATGGATCGAGACAATACAAAGTTTAGCATCAGTATTGTCGATACCCATTTTCTAACTCAACACTGGAATTTGGAGAAGTTTGCACAATTACTTGTTATCTACATGTTCAAACATTTCATTTCAATTTGCTAAACTGTTCTACATACCATTTGATGTATGTCTTAGATGCAACAACCATGTCTTCTTCACATTTATATAACGTCAACACAGTTTTTGATTTACATATTCTTTTGGTAGACTTGTTTCCAGATGATGTTTGGCTATCATCTGTTTAGATTAACATCAAATGGAAATTTTTTTCTAATCTGGATTTGGCTCTTTCAGTTGTTATTGTTGTAAGGGAAAAATAATAATATAAAGAGCTATGTTGAATTTAGAAAACCCATGTATGTGTACTTATATGAAATCAAACATTAAATAATGAGAATCTAGTGGACTGATGGGATATGTATAGGAGGAGACTGTTTAAGGAGGAAAGAAAAATAGAGATATTCACAGTTTCCTATTAAAATTATGATTGCAATACTAAAGAACCCAAGGTTTGGATCATGGTTCTTCTAGTGTATTTACAGGGCCACTAAGAGCTCAAATGCTAACTGCAATCTAACCCTGCTTTTCTCTATGATTATTTCTTGATTGCAAGTAATTTGTTGAAATACAATTAAAATATGTTATATAGTAATTGGAGACTTCTCAACCCACTCCTTTTTTGGTTAGGAAAAATCGAGGGCTAATCAAGCCCTGAGACAAAGTCAGAGTGGTAACGATTTTGATTTTTCTTATTTTCCTAGCTTTTTCAGATGTGTTTCCCCATTTTTTACCAGCTAATTTATGTTGTCTATAGAATCATGTGTTGAGTTTATTCAGGACATCAGAGTTCTAGCATAGTTATAGAATAGGTTGGACAAGTTGTTTAGCTGTAAGGATTTTTATTCAGAGTCCTAGGATCTCCTTTGGTTATTTTGAAGGTTGACAAGATTGCTATAAAAGAAAAGTTTTTCCACAGGACCTTGGCTTCATATATGAGATGACATAAGCTTGGCATAAACTAATACATATTTCTCTTAACATCAACTTCTCCTTTTCATGGTAAATATCTTAATTTCACTTCTAGAGTTTTGTTAAAATGCAACTTGTCGTCATCAAAGATAAAATCTCTTGCATGATTCGCCATGCTGCTTAAGTTCGAGCAATTTATCTTACTATAAGTAGCCTTTACATTTCCAAGTATATGGCAAGGCATATATTAAGCAAAATTTGTTGTGTGCTTTAACTGCTGTTCACTGACATTGTGCAACACCCAGCAGTTAGTGTTGACAAACATGATACACATGGTACATGTGTGATGCCTTTGTATTGTACTGGCAATTGTTTGGTAAGTTATACACTACATGCTCATGTCCATTTATACTAGTGTGTTCAAATGCTCTAGTGAAATGATGTTCCTTTCTTTTCTATAACTTTCCAGCTCAGCTAGATTCATGACCTATGTTTGCATATAGGATGTCTGTTGACTTGGGTAATTTGACTGTGAGAGAACCCAGCAATGCACGATTATCTTCTGCTCTTCAAGATGAGGTAATTAGTCCTCAGATTGCAGATGCATATGCAAAATTTGGAGTCCAAGAAAATAATGTATCATTCTTATTCAGGTCATCCATTGTATCTATACGTATGAAATAGATTCATATTCAGAAGTTGTATAATGAACTGTCCTCTGTTGTTCATTTTCAGATTGATGTACTACAAGAAGAGAATGAAAATATTCGGGAAAAGGTGAGAGAACAACACAATCAAAGGCACTTTATAAAGATGCACCTATCTGTTGGTTTAGCTTGTATTGCCATTCAGTAGCCTTCTTTTGTTTTTCATCTTCATTTTCTTCATGCTGATTTATCTCTTCTCAGCTTCGGCTTGCAGAAGAAAAATATGAAGAAGCAGAAGCAAGAGCTAGACAACTTGAGAAACAGGTTCTTTTTTAATTAGCACATGTTACAACCGATATTTTAGCAATGTGTGTGGCTTGGTTGTATTATTTGTTAGATTAGACATGCTTTATGTTGTTTCTGTTGGATTCGGAGTAAATAGATTCATTCTTATGCAGAAAACACAAATATGACTGCTTCTAGTTGAATGGATCAGTAGATAACAAGTTTAATTAATTCATACTGTTCAACATCATAAACTGGAATTTTGCATGACTAAGAGTGTCAACAGAGCTTCCATGCTATCTTACTGAAAGGTTCAAGAAATTGAATATGTTTGTACTTGTTGAGAAATTACTTTTTATTGGTTTCTCACACTAATGCTTTTGTGCACATGCTTTTATCAATCAATAAAGATCCTTGTGCCTTGAAGTTATTCAGATCTCCAATGTGAGGCCTTCATGGCAGATCCTGCTTATGAACATTAGCAAGAAAGCTCCCCTGTTTCCTTAGCCCATAAGGGGTAAGAAATTCAACAAGTTTATAAGTAAATGTGCATTTGTGGCCTAATGATGTCAGAAAATCATAAGCATTGGGTACTGGGTAGGATTATAACCCTTGTTATTGTAAGAAGCACTTAAACTGTAGCAGATGTGGAAAGTAAATTTTTTAATAACAATGTGACACATTTTAATGGTTCTATGGGAGTACAAGTTCAATTTCTCAAATTTATTTGATCTTTGTCTAAGGTTTATTTCCTTCTAAAGCAAGGTTCACAGGATTGGGATTGAGTTCAGGAAGGTCATATGATTTGCCATCGGGATTGATTATTTGGACACAAGTAAATCATGCATTCAGATCTTTTCCTTAATGATTGTAAATTTACTAGAATTGCTAGCAAATTGGTTTCTATTGGTTGAAAACAGCAGTATTGACAGCATTTCCTAAAATTCACTTGACTTGCTGGTATTGGCCAAATTGCTAGAATTAGCAGGATTTTGTTGGAATCGGCTTAATATCAATTTGCTTGTCCCAAGACCAGTCAGAATTTTGCGATCCTTCAATTTTTGAGATTTTTAAATCAAACTTTACAAATTCCAGTTCTTACTCAGCTGATTGGAATGATATTAGAAATTCATGGTTGAAGTCAATATCCTATGGTTTTCTTTACTATGATAATTACTAGTTTAATAAAAATTATTGCTTTAGATGTAGCACACCTTGTGTTTACACAATACATTTTACTAGTAGGGTATGTGGGAAATCATATCAACTTAGTTTTGATAACTAAAAAGAGGGATAGAGGAAAAGAAAGAATGAGAAATTAGAAGACTAGAGAAAGAAAAGGGAAAATATATACCTTATTGGTTCTCCCCTGTGTTAGCTCTTCTATTGGGACTCTTCTCTAACATAAGTGTATAAAAAGTGGAACCCATGTTAGAGAAGACTCCCAATAGAAAAGCCAATATTGTGTTCTTTGAACCAAGGTTCGCAATATCGTACCATACCGGTGTTTTGACCTGGGCTCGATATCAGTACGGTACGGTGTACCGAGCGATATACCCAGGTGCACCGAGCACTGTAGCACTGCTACAGTGCATTGCAACAGTGTACTGGTGCACTGTACTGCTACTATAACAGTACACTGCAACAGTGCACTGTACTGCTACAGTGCTACAGTGCACTGCTACAGTCGGACCGGTAGCGGGCGGTCCGCGCACCGTTAGCCTGTTGGACCGGTACATACCGCCCGTACCAGGCGGTATGATTCGGTATGGCAGACCTTGCTTTGAACAGGTATGTGTTTCTTTTATTCTCCTTATCTTCTAATTTCTTGTTCTTTCTTTTTCTCTGTCTTCGTTTTTATACTCATTAAATCTAGGAGGTGGAGGAATGAGACTATGCAGTAATAAGAGTTAGCTTAAACCAAAACCCTAATGCTTCTATCAAGGCCTTTAGAAATTGAGATCAATTGACTAATTTAAGTTTGAATTGTTCGAACCTCAAAACCAAAGAAGGGATCCTTTGGGAGCCTTTAGTAAAAAGGTCAGTCAGTTTGAAAAGTTGGATCTATTAAAGTGCGTTTGGGAATACATTTGAACTATGCATTGAGGGCCTAATACACATTTCAAATATGAATTGATGATTGGTAATTTTTTTCAAATCATATTTGGCATGAATGTTACATTGAAAATGCTCAAAACCTAATACTACCTTAAGGTAGTATCAACATTTCAACATTTGTAGGAAACTAAAATTTTTTTTAAAATTTTCCGAAGTACCATATGACATTCAGAAACACAATGGGAAAGAGGGATTCTGCATTAGGGCACAGCTCACGCGTGGTTTATAGCTTTCTGCGATAGAAAACTGGTTCAATCAAACCGGATAGGACTAGTTGGTTTGACTCAAGCTCGATAGATAACTAGTTAAATCAAACCAGATAGGATTGTTTGGTTCGACTCAGGTTCGACCTGCCCTGAGTTGAACCAAACGAGTGCCTAGGTAATACCCAAGTGAAGACACCTGCCTGGGCCACTTTGTTTATGATAAACAAAAGGAGAATTGAAATGTAATTAGCTGAATATTAGACAAATCAAACTAACGGTTATGAATATGATGGAGTTTTTATTTGAAACCAAGGATTTTAATTTGAATAATACCGTCTGTACCGGGTAGTACATATTGGTCCGCCAGTAGACCGATATGCGGACCACCCACTATCGAGCGATACCGTCGATTGGGGTTGTTTTCGCCCCATTATCACCTTAAATCGGTTGTCACCGCTTGTTATCAGGTGGTATTAGCCGAGGGAGAAGAAAGAAGAGGGAGAAGAAGAGGAGAACCTGGAGATCCGGCCCGCTCTCCCTCATTGTTTGAGGCGACGAGGCCTCGGCGTCGTTGGAGACTTCTCCTCATTTGCGAGGGGAGAAGAAACTGAGCATCGTCGAGGCGACATTTCTTCTCCCCACGAAGGTACAAGAAACGAGGCGTCATCGCCTCATCGCCCTTTTTTGCATGGGGAGAAGGAAACGATTTCTTCTCCCCACCCATTTTTTTACTTATATATAAATAAATAATATATATATATATATATATATATATATACCGAGTGGTATATCGAAATGTACTACTCGATATACAGTACCGTACCATACTGAGCGAATCTCGAAACTCTAATACGGTACGAAATTTCAATCTTTGTTTGAAACAACCATGAATCAGCTTATCAAATTATCTTTTTAATTAATGAAGAATTTCCAGTATATGGCCACTTCTGTTAGACCTTTTCTGACCATGAATGGTAAATATAGTATGTCCACTGTATAACAAAATTGGCAATCTTGATTCAAAGGTATAAGTAAAATTCACAAATCTTATTTTAGACGAACATGACTCTCATAATAACTTTTAATATTATAGATGCCACCTCTTTTTCCAAATTGCAATTAGCTTGACTTTCTTTCTTTCTTTTTCTTTTTTTTTAATCAGTACTAGTTTGACATACTTGTGGAGGCATGAGTGTGGAGGAATAGTTATGCAACATATCTTTATTTGTTGGGCTTATTAATATTTTTCATCTATGCCTTACCATTCAGTGTTTAAACAATTTTTATGTCATTTATGTGTCAGTCACATGCTTGCAATAAAAATTTGGGGTTAGTGTGCATGGTTACCAAGGAAACTTTAACTCTTTAATATGCATCTAAGATATTCTTATTCTTCCCAGTTCTTTGATGCAAGAGAATTCTATTTTCTTATAATAGATAGGTGTACTTTTTAGAAAAATTTTGGAAGCACAAGTACATTTAAGTTTTAAGCACATTTTTAGGTAGCTTCTCTTGGTGATGGTGTGTCAACAGAAGCTCATCTCTTGAGCAGGCAAGCAATAGATAGATGCATATCTTTCAAAACTCTTCTGGATTTTATTACTGGTTTTTGATGTATCTTACTTTTCAGGAAAGAGGCAGCCTTGCAACAAAGAGAGGTATGTTAACAGTTAACAGGCTACTCCATTTTTTCTAACTAGTATATCTGAGTGTTTTATTGCCTTCGACAGCAATATATATTTATATACACGTACACATATACATATATAATGTAATTTTCTATTAGATATACATACATCTTTCCACTCCAATACATGCCTAAATGAATGCATGACCATTTGATGATACTTTTAGAAAAATAAAGGTTTCTTTACATAGCTTGAAAAGTTTTCTGTTATCTTACATCTTATCTCTCCAAATACCTAGGTGAAGGAAAATTTGATCCAAGTGTCTCTTGGGTCTCAACCGGTTCACGGTTGTATTTCTAGTTGGTGTATCCATGATCATGATTAAACATTAACTTTGTCAATGCTGTTTAATCTTTACTACTGCTGTCAATTATTATTAGATTATTGCAATACAAAAGCTAACAAAATCAACATTTTATCTGAAGGAAGCTTTCTGATGTTTGTCAGCAAATTATATGATATATGCTGAACCCTGGTTTGGCATGGGTCTGGCACAAGCTTTCTGTCATCAGCAAATGTTCATGTACTTAGCATTATACAGAATATGGATCTTGTGCTGTATGGAGCATTGACAAGATCAAAACTCAAATCCATGTTTTGGATTTTTGCAGCATTAGGAAAAGTTATTTCTGAAAAATTTCAGAATAAAATGGCATGATAGAGAAAAATAAAATTTATAGGAGAGAGCTAGTTGTGTTTCTTGGAAATTTGTAACATGATGAGCAGTAATTTACATTTTATTTCAAATGAAGCAATTACTTGTATGCAAATGAAGTATGCATTTTCTGTGATAGTTTAGGATTTCTCTCATATAAAAACAATCATTACAAGTACTTACAAGTATCAGCATATAGAATGTACAGCATATTGACTAGTGATGGAGTACAATAAAGGTGCCTATAATTTAATTGATTGATTTAGAAATAAAATAATTGTGACTTTACCTCGATCTAATTCATTAAAGTTAATTTCTTAGCAGACAGACTTGCTAACTTTGGTAGGAGATCTCAAGATATCTCCTTATGGGGAGCTGAAGCTCCCAATTTTGTGTCTCTTGCTAATTTTGAGCCCTCTGTAATGGGTAACTAATGAAATGAAATGGTTTTTCTTTAAAAAATATTAATTAGAGTAGAGCCATATATGTAACGATACTATTTTTCAGAAGTACATGATACTCTGTCATAAAATGTACTGGATCATTGAGTATTGAGATCTAGATAACTTTGCAGGCTGCTCTGAAAGCTGCTGCACAAACTAGCTATGCTAAAAGAGAGATTTCATCTTTAAGAGAGGAAGCAAAGGTATAACTTACTGTTTCATGAGTATTACCTGATCTTTTATAAGTTTGATTCAACAGAGCTTTCTTTTGCTGCATTTTTTTCATGCTAGATTTACTATATTCATCTTAGATTGCTAGGGATGAGGCAGCCTCAGTATCTGAACAACTTCAGGAAGCAGAAACTGAAATTAGATCTCTTAGAACAATGGCACAGAAAATGATATTGTCGCAAGAACAAATGGTTTGTTTGTAATATTTGTTATATTTCCAAAATTTTCTGGATTTTGTTCGTTAATAACATTTTTGTTTCTCGGAATACTTTTTTCATAGGAGGAAGTTGTCCTTAAGCGGTGTTGGCTTGCTCGATACTGGAAACTATGCATTTATTATGGTAATAGAATTTTTATATGACATTTTTCCTTACGGAAAGATCTAACAGTTCAATATTTTCATAAAAATATTGTTTAATGGTTACTATTCTTTGAAGCATTCTTTTAAGGATGTCAAATGTTAATGACCTAAAGTCTCTATTATATTTTGAAACGAAACAACGTTAAATAGCTATAAACCATGAGATTGAGACCATAAAGTCTCCAACAAAAATCATGTTAAAGATATTTTCATCCTAATGTATGTATGACTTTGTTGATATTAATCTACACCATGAATTGCTGCTCCAACCCCCATTTCTTGGTATGTAGTGGAAGTATTGGCCTGATTAAATATCAAAACAGATTGCTATTCTAGGTGGTTTACCTAGACCAAAGTGGACCATGATAACTTACCAGTACAAATTGGTACAAGCCCGGTATGGATTAGTGCGAATTTGTTACTAGTTGAATCAAGTATTTGAGTAATGACTATTCAGAAAAGAATAGAGGCAAGCACACTATTAGGGCTCCAAATGAAACTATTAAGGTTTTGCTGTCCTGAAATGTTCAATACATATTGAAAGCTCGAAACATATAGTTTCTGCCAATAAGTACACGATGGTCTGTACATGAAATCAGGAGGAACATCTAGTCTCACATTAGAGAAAAGGCATGTTATGTAAATAAGAAAAAATAATTTAATAGTAAGGTAGGGTTCTTTGAGAAGCTGAGACAATGTGGAGACTCTATTAAGCCATTTCACATGAGCTAGTTCCAGCTATTAAGATCAGTTTTTTACATGTGATTCAATACCCAAAACTTTTGACTTTAAAGCCATGGAAGCAAAACCTGATGTGTGGTTCCTTGTGATGTGGTTGAGAAAGAGAACCTATTGTATAGAACATATATTTAAAATATATTGAATCAGCATATGCAGCAAATGTATGATGTGAAAATTCTTTGTTTTCTACTGGGCTTGAGTGTGCTAATTTGGTTGTTGGACTTCAAGAGCTGTAGTAATTCCAAGCTGGCCTATTATCTATTGGCTTAATGGTTGACAATATCTTCTAGGCATATATGCTGATATTGCTGAACCGAAGTATGAATTTTGGTCATCCTTCTCTCCACTTCCACTTGAAGTTGTCTTATCTGCTGGACAGAAGGCTAGGGATGGGAACTCCTCAGGTTAGATTTCTTTGGTGCTATGCTACTATTCTTAACTCATTGCCTCTTAGGAATCTTGCATCAAGTTCTCCTTCCACAATTCTTTTACTTCATATTTTAAATTCAATAGATAAATCCGATCTAGAAGAGAAAGAGAAGGTGTCATGGAATGCAAGCGATCTAGCCGGAGAAGGAAATATTGACAGCATGCTCGTGGTTGAAAAAGGCCTGCGTGAACTAAGTTCACTGAAGGTTTATTCCAAATCTCATTTCTTCATTTTTATCTGGCCATTCTCGACTAACAATTCTAAATGGTTTCATTTACATTATCTAATATATAACTATAGTTTCTTTTATAATTAAATAACTTGATCATCTAAATATCATGTTATGACAAGGAAGAAATTGTGGAGCTTGGTACTGACATTTTGCTCATTTTGTGAAACTTGGTCCTTTGTGTGTATATTTTGTCTGCTACACCATCGTAAGCCATCCCATCAATTGTTTCAATTAATTGGAACTGGCACCTTTGCCTAAAGCAGAACAGAGCATCATGCTTGGGCAGGAATAGTGTATGCTTCCCCTTTAGGTCACTTTTATGAGCTAATTTAGTCTGGCTTTAGATATTCCACTTTATAGTCTGAGAAAAAGAATAGTTGCAATATTAGTACATTTAACATATATTTGTTTACATCTGTGCAAAGGTTTACAAGTATGTACAGGAATTTTAACACTTGATAGTTAGTTTATTTTCATAAATTTGTTTTCCAGATAAATTTTGGATTATCATTGAATTGTTCATTGGGAATTTGGTTCATAGCCTATTCTTTGACTCTTTTAAGCTAATATAAGCTCTGTTAACTAATGCTGCACTCGTAACTGGTGTTTGATAATAAGGTACTACAGAAAATAAAACATTGCGTGGATATTTTATGGTCAAAATTTGCTTGATCATGCAGTTTAAATCAACTCAGACAGCTGAATACTTTTCAATCTAGGATCTCAGTGCCATTGGAATTTTCTGTGATCGTGCTGTGCCAATTGAATCATTGTGTTTGACGTAACTTTCTCAATAAAGAAGATTGAACAGTATATCTTTTTTCTTCCAGGCCCAAGTACGAAATTAGTTTATTCAATAGTAAAAAGATGAAAATATCAAATATTGTATTGTGAAGAAACCATACATTTAAAGACCCCATGGGAAGTGTGTATTGACTCTGGAGGCTGTCACGCATTGAGATTTTGAGGCAACTTGGTTTGGTTCACTATGTTCTTGTTAATGAAGCCAGTTAACTATTTTAAATACAGCTCCTTTAATTCACTATCATAAGATCCTGTTGATTAGGTTTGTTTCAAACCCTTTTTCTTACATTTACTTCTTTTTGTAAGTTTTGATTAGTCAGTCTATCGTAGACATTCTACATGCATCAACCAAAATAGTCACCTCTTGATTGTTGACCTGAGACGAAGTCAGGGCTTTCCAGATGTAAGGCTATTCTTCTCAGGGAAAAAAAAATAAAAAGCAGAGACTTAAATCAAAACTGTTATTCATATGTTTTCTGTTTAGATGTATATGTGTGCATCTGTCTGCTAATATGAACTAGGAAAATAGAGAAACTGCTGAAGACAGTTAAGCTGCAATCTATATTTTGGGCTTCTCAGATTTTTTGTTGCTTTGAAGGTAGAGGAAGCTGTCCTTCTTTCAATGGCTCAGCATCGACGTGCAAGCACCAAATCTGGTTATACACTTATATTCTGAAACTTCTCTTTTTTCAGATTTGACATTGTTTGTGTTAATTGATGAACACATATGAATGATCCCAAAAGAAGCTTAACTGTTGCAGCATGATATTGGAAATCATAATTATGTTATAATTACTTTCACTTAGCAACATATCTTGAGTGCACGAAAAATAGAAAATTCCTTTATTTTATAACTGCTTTATGCAATTATAATCATGGCTTTACGCATTCTTAGTTTCTCCTGCTTTAAAAATAAAGTATCTGCATCTTGGAATTTTTTTCTATATGAATAACACATAGTTCTAATCAAAGTTTTATTTGGATGTAATAGCCTTTTCTCATCTGATTATGCATTCCTATTCATGATTTATGAAACTAAATGTTTCTCTAGAAGATTTACTCATGTTGCTTATGTATGAAGAAGATTCATCTTTCACTTTCTTCCCTTTCAGAAACATCTACTTGTACTGTTAGGTTTCTGTATTAATATGTCTAGGCCAGCAAGATGTTGTCTCACATGCTGAAATTCTTAGTAGTGTTATTGGTCCATGCAAACTAGTTCCAAGACCATTATATTAATTGAATTAGAGCATATTAGTTTTCATTGTATTCCAGAGAAGCATCAATGTTTAAATCATTTTGTAAGTGATTCTGTTTTCTAGGAGATATTACTTTTGGTTGATAAGTAACTTTTTTTACAGCTCCATCACTTTCAGGGGAAGGTCAAAATCCGGCAGAGGCATTTGGTTAGTTTTTTGCTTTTTTTAGGTATACTTTTGGCTGCTCAAAAGCAAAGAACATTAATGAAAGTTCATAGTAAAAGTTAAACATGGTCCTCGTTATAATTGTGTTTCTCTTCTGTGTAATGCTTCCCAATTATTACTCAAACAACTTTGTGTTATTTCACCATGCTATTGTCATTGATTGTGCGCTCTTTTTTCTCTTCCTTTCAGAACTGAGTCAGGAGGAATCTGAAGATGTGCTCTTTAAGCAGGTATATGGAGTTCTTCTTGTAAGATTATGCATCAGTGAGTTTCATTTTCACTTGTTTCCATATTATTTTAGATATCTAAGCTTAATTGATCAATCATTTCCCAGTATAATTGGTCTGTGGCTTGCAGAAATACTTAATATTGTTGCAGCAGTATCAGATCAGCTTTTTACTATCTTAAACAATTCAATGTTCTTTTTTTCTAGAAAAACAAGGCTGATTTAAAAAACAGTCCTTGTTTTGGGGCTCATATGATCCTTATTTTACTATACATATATGCAAATCTAGTTCCCTATCATATGCATTCTTCTTAATGGCAATTAGCAACCAGTACTGACTATGCAAGTTTATTCCAACATGTTTAAGCCAACTTAGAAGCCTGATTTGGAGAATGAGACCATTGCATTTGGTCATGTGGTCTCTATCCTCAATGGACAACAGGATATCAATCTTAATCTAGTGATTTGAGTTGACCAGGGGCTAGCATAAGAGTGTGCTAAGCATATAATTGGTTATGTAATATGAGGAATCTCAAGGAGCTTTCTGTTGGAATGATTTTGGCTTGTCTTTATGTTCTTTTTACAATATATTACACAGAAATAGTTTTAAAGCCTTGAGTATTCTTCTTTTACTCTGTTTTAAGTCCAACCCTTCCCTACAAAGAAATAGTTTAAAGCCTTGGGTACCTTCTTTTGCTCTGATCCAAGTCAAGCTTTTTTTAAAACATACTACGAAGAAATAGTTTTAAAGCCTTGAGCACCTGTTTCCCTTAGATTTTGTTTTGATATAAGTAAAGCTTTTTGAAAGATATATGTGCATAAATATTTTTGTAGGCATCCTTTTTTCATCATATATGTTCAGAATCATTGGCGTTGATTCGGGTGTAAGTTTCTTTCCATCCAAAATTTGGACATGGAAGTGGAGTACTTTGATCATCTGCTGCTCTGTTTGTCATGTTGTGAGCAGAATAATAGTCATATGACATGATATTATTTTAGTTCTTGAACTAGGTTATAAATTGATTTTTGGAGTGATCCTTTTAGCAAATAGTTTTTCTTTTCTTTTTCTAATATATCATAGATGTCACTGCCATAAGTAGGAAAACCTACCTTGTGTTGCTGCCAACTCTACAACTTGTTTGTTTGACGATATAGGTTAATGCTTCATATTATTTAACAGTGATTTAAAAAGGCACTCAGGCGAGGCGAGGCAAGGCCCAAGCGCCTCGCTTCACTTCCAGGCGGCGCGTTTCAAAGAGGCGCCACCTCGGCGCTCGCCCGAGCCCAGGCGCTGGGCGCTTCGGGCGAGCGCTTGGGTTAAACCAGGCGACCGAACCAGGATTTTAGGTCTGGTTCAGTCTCCGGTGCTTTAGTTGGTTCAATCGAACCAACTAAAACCGATATCAGCTGTCGCTGCCCAACTCTAACCCTGCTCGTTGCCGTTGTCGCTTCTGCTCCCGCTGCTCGCCGCTCCCGCTCCCGTTGCTCGCTGCCGCTGTTGCTGCCTCCTTACACTCCCGCTGCTATTGCCGCTTCCTCTTTTCTCAGTCAGCACCCCCTTACACTCCTCTTCCTTCTTCTCCTTCTGTATACTGTTAACAGTATATTGTATACTGTTAATAGTATACTAATAATAGTATTTGTATTTATTAGATTAATAATATATTATTTTGATTCTAATACCGTTAATTTTCTTAATTTAATAGCATATTTTTATTTAAAATTTTAAATAATTATATTTATTAATTATATTATATATTTTTATATTTTAGCGTCTCGCTTCGCTCGGGCAAGCGCCTAGCACCTCGGGCGTTTTTTGACCTTAGTGCCTTTTGACGCCTAGCGCTTTTTAAATCACTGTTATTTAATGACATCAATTAGTTCATTTATTCTTGACAAAATTACATGGTGAAAATGACAGGCTTGGTTGGCATATTTCTGGAGAAGGGTAAAAGATCATGATCTGGAAGAAGATATTGCAGATGAAAGGCTGCAATTTTGGATTGAGCAAAGCAATCACTCTCCTACATCACACGATGCAGTAGAAGGTAATTTATGATTTATAATTAATGAGCAAAGATATTGTGTTTTTGTGTGATCAATTCTTGTGTTCTAAAGAAAATACTTTACCAGTGTTTTGATGCATCATTTCCTTAGTTCTATTTGATAGCCACCATGATGATCAATCATTTTACATAAGTTGGATTCAAGCATCTGCATTAACATGCAGTTTTCTACTTGCCATTTCTATCCACTCTCTCATTGATGTGTACGAGTGGATTAAGGTTTACTACATACAATAGAGACCAGAATTAGATTCACTTGCTGTGTCATAGTTGACTTAATGTAACATAAGGCAAATTTGTTATTACACCAAAGGTAAGGAACATCTTTCATTTCATGCTATTCTGAGCTAAGGCATGCATTAAGATTTATTCACGTTCAGGCAACATAAGCACTCTAACCTGCTTTTGTTGACATGAAAACATAGAAATAAACTGGTTGAATAAATTTGTGATTGGTTCTTCATTCTTTTGGGCATAAATAATGTGTCTTTGTTCTTACCACTGTAGTATTGTTAATTGTTGCTGTGCTGCAACTTTTCTTTCATGTGAAAGCTCAGAGGTCCTTTGATTTCATGTGAAATCTACTCTGTAGAATAGAACTCATTTAGTATGATTGCAATGGGCTCAAAAAGACTAGGCGAGGCCACCGATAATACACTAAGTAGAGATAAATAGCATGACCTTTGATTGATTTCTCTGAACAAACTGGAAATACCATATAAATCTACATGTTTATTGAGTTCCATAGCTTCATTGACATCACTGTTGCAGTTGAGCGTGGGCTTTTTGAGCTGAAGAAGTTGGGAATTGAATTGCAATTGTGGGAAGCCTGTCATCACAGAAGTGAAGCTCCTTCAGATACTTGAGTTTGTTTAGTAAGATCTTTCTCTCTGAATGTTCTGCCATAGCTTTGGACTTGATCAAATATAAGTTATATTTGATCGATAATTATTATTTCTTCTTCAGTTATGACTGAAGATTTTCCTCGTTGCACAATTTATTTCTTCCTAGGTATATTCTCATTCATCAATGCCAGACACTTTGTTCTTGTCTCTCAACACAATGTTTTGAACACCTGTTCCCTGTCAGTTTGGTCATGGGAATAAAAAATTGGAAGTATATTTTCAGTAGCCACCCTCTTGGTTTTTTTCTATCGGGAGACAATTCTAAATCAATTTGTGAAATCTTAAAGTTCAGGGTATGTAAATTGACATGAGAGAATTTTTAAAGAAAATTATTGAGAACCTCTCGTGGATTTGGTGATTCTCAGTCTGAAGCGGTTAGTTCACATACACGACTACCGCCGCTGCTTGATCATCATTTTTTGTTTTGCGATTGATTTGCTGCTATATTTTTCCTTTTGGACTATTTGATGCTATCGTCGAAGTCTTTGTGTTATTTCAAATACGAAGGTATTATTTGTTGCTGTTGTCAAGTGAACGTCTTTAACATCTAGCAAAAATATTTTAAGTATATTGCTGGATTTAGGTTACGTGCAAATGCTAATACACGCACCATGTCAAAGTTGTATACATCCTTCCTTAAAGCCTCCAAAATTAGTTATATTCGTTTCATATTGAGTTTAACATGTTTCGAAGACTATTAACACAATTTCAAATCTCTTTGATGAATGAAAATTTTAATATATGATAAATTTTATTTTTAATTTGACTAGTAAGCTTCCAACCTTTATAATAGTTTCTTGAGAGGAGTCTTTGAGTATCTGGGAAGACTGGTGCGTTCCACTTGCTAATTCGAAGCTTCACAAGGATGGATATAATTAATCCCCCTCCTTCATATAATGACACGCGCTCCACCGGGCGTTAAAGTACCACCCGTGTTCAAAATCCTAAAGCAATTCTGTGCATTGGATCTCCCATCCGACGGTGGCAAATGCCCACAGCAGTACAATGAGGTACGATCAGGCTTCTCCTCGCGTCTCTGCACATCCCAGGGCACGCACTATCGAGCCCTGTTTTCCGATCTTCGAGATCGCGTCTTCCTTTTCGCTCTCGCCTCCCACTTTAGGGTTTCGGCTGCGGGCGACTGCGCCCCCATCCATCGGCGAAGTCCACCCATCGGACATAGGCAAGAGCCCGCGCCAGTCCCCGGTGAGGGTTTTCTCGAACCCTCCACCTCCTCCCGCCTCTCCCTTTCAGTCTCCATCCCTAGGCCATCGGTAGGCTGCTAAGTCGGGGCAGCTAATGAGGTCAAGTTTGACTGGGTAGATGTTGCTGATCTCTAGGCCATCGGTAGACTGCGCAGTTGGGGCAGCTAATGAGGTAAGGTTTGAGTGGATAGATGTTGCTGAAGTTCACAAAAGAGAGCAGGATGCTAAGCTGGCAATATCCAGAACTTTTTAATCCAAAATTTTCTCGACTTTGTTTCAGGATTATAAGACATCAAGTTCTTCCCTATGTATGGGTAGCAGGAACTCTTCTGTTTTTCTTCAGAGTTTGCAGAACTCGATACTCAAATTACGACATTTCAGGGTGAAACCTTGACGGATGTTGTGCCATGCCCTAGTGTTGGAGGTTCGGATCATGGGGATGCTTATCTTGTTAGTGCTGTCTCAGCACCTAATCTACGGCGGCTGGCAATTTTGGCATGTTAAAACTTCATTGAGGTTGGTAACTTCTCACTCTTTCAATAGGATATAAAAAACTCCTCTTACTAACTTTCATTTCTCTGCACTCTATTGTGATAAAGTTTTTTTTCTTCCTTTCTGCTAAAAGTCAAAATTTCAAGTCTAAATCTTGCTATCCCAAAGAGTTTATCCATGGATTTGTTTCTTTTAACTTTATCTAATAAAACAATTTATATTAGGAGGTATGCCTTGAAAGTCCTGAGATGAAAATCACAAATATTACTTTTAAACAGTATAAACTATTATAATATCACAGGCCATATCTCACACCGTCACAACTGAATTGGCTATGACAACCATTGATATTGCAAGAAATGATAATAATAAACTTGCAAACAGAAACAAATCTATCAATTGATAAATGATAAAAAGAACCAATATAAGATCTCTTTAAAAGACAAAGGAAGGAGAACACTCAGAAAACAACAAACCTAAGACATCCGTTATTTGTCTTTCTATGCAGGTAACTTTTGAAGCCTTAGAAAGTTTTATGCCTACGGTCTGATCACAGCAAGGACTATAACCACGATGATTATGAGAAGGATGATTGTTGCTATACACATACATTTGCGGGAGTTCTTCTGCAATATCTTTGCCTTGCTTAGAGCATTAACTCCAGAGCTAACAAAGACACCAGCACGGTTAACCTGCACAAAAGACATTGTAATTGTACTGTTATAATTTCATAATCACTTGTAGAGAAGCCGTCGGACTCTTACCTGGTCCTCAATGTTATCAAGCATTTCACCTTGTGCCTCAATCAACACTGCCATGTCCAGGAATATCTGATGATGAAATTAGAAATAAAATAATGAATTCTGATACACTCCATCAGTTGCAAGGATGAGCAAAGCAAAGGAAGTCCGAAGATCATGGCCTTCTTGAAAGATGCAACATATGCCCTTAGTTTATGTGAAAGTTTATCTTTTAGTCCTCACAAAGTTGCTAAATTTCATCCAGAAATTTCTTTCATGTTTTCCAAGCAGATTTTAGAAGGAAGGAAGTTGTATTATGTGCAAAAGAGAATCAAAATCATCTCTGTTGTATGAATTGGACATAGCCGCATTGACCAAGAATGCCAATTCTTTGGATATTAAGTAACAAGTCTTTACTCTGATGCTACAATGATGCAGTTTGTTGAACTCTCACACACACATCACTGCTGTTTGTTGTGCAAATTGCATTCTTTTTATCTTCAAAATATATGCTTTTGGAATTCTGTTCTTTCTCCATCTCCATGCACCAGATTCTCCTCTCTCTTTGACTTGATGTAAAGCAAGTGATGCTGGACACAGTATGTCCATGGAGCATACAGCGGGATTATCATTGTGGAAGCATACAGTGGGAATTATCAGACTTGTGAAAGTGATGCTGCACACAGGTATCCATGTACTATAATGCCATTGACTAGTTTCATTTGAGTACAGTTTATAAAGGAACAAATAGAAAGTTATTTTCTGATGTTTCAGAGACGCATTTTAACTTTTATGAAGTGTGTTGCTGTTGAAAAAGATTCATGAGAGAAAAGCTAGAGATGGATTGAAGAATTAATCTTACTCAGCATCATTATGGTATTAAATTATAAACTATTTTGTAGATTTCTGCAAGTGAAAGTACCTGCTGCAACTCAAGAAGCTTCTTTTCTATGTCTCTCACTGCATCATGGCGCTCTTGGATTTCCGCAAGTGTGTCCAGTACCTGCAAATGAAAGACAAATAGAGTTCATTCCAAGCCTCTTCTAATATTTGCATTGTTCATGATAAATGGGAGCACGGCAAAATAAAGCCAAGGAGTAGAACCTGTCCACGTCCCTGCTCCTGAATAGCTTTTGCAAATATTTGATCCCCGTTTCCAGTTTCTATCAGTCGATCAATTGTCTGCAGGAATCAAGAAGGACCACATATGAACACAGCTGCTAGGGCCAAATCAACTTTGAAATATGATCTTCTTACCTCTTCATTAGCATGAGTGCCTGTTACTGTTCATATGGAATTTAGGAACAAAATAAGAGAAAATAAATCAGACAAATGACCATAACAACTGAGAATAACATCCAATAAAGCATTGGAGATAAGCTGTGAGAGTAATGAATGGTTTCATGGAGTTAGAAGGGAACCTGTGAAGACTCTTCTCTCGATGACCTCACGGTATTCTTTCTGTATCGTTTCTCTTAGAGTCTGCATTACACATTTGAAAATAAGAAAATGAGATTATCATTTACCAATTAAAGTGAAGATATTATATATTTTGCAGGAAAAAGATGATCATCACGTGCTTTAACTGAAGTGAGAATAGGAATATCATTTGTGAGTATGCATATTTTCCTTTAGTATTCATAGGCTCAATGGTTGATGAGGTTAAATGCATGGAAAAAAACCATAGTTTCGGCTGCAAAGATGGAAAATAACTTCTTGCATTATTTTTTTTGTTATTCATCTTACACCTCATTAGGCATATTCTTATGATGAAATCTTGTTATGACTTTTGTATATGATGAAATGAGACAGATCTTTTATGCCAGTGATTCTGAAGTTAATTTACCAAACATGACAAATCAAATGAAAATATGCATATATTGGGAAATTGCAAAATCATCAAGCATGTTTCTGTACCTGGAACTGGCTCATCTTTTCTTTCAGCTTCTTTTTCAATGCTCTGTGCATATTCAGAATGTAAGACATGCTTTCAGATAAAAATACTTATCAATTAAAAGACAAAACTAGAATCAACTTAGACCAAAATATTACACAGTAGTTGCAGTTCTAGATCGATCAGTGCTTGATCCCTTTCCGCATCCAGGCTTCTGCCTATTGGCCAAGTTCTAAGAAAATAGGTAATTAAAGGTCATGATCAGCTAATAAAGAATGTAAATGTGGAATTTTTGTTTTCCTACCCTGATATATTATTAGGAACAAGCACAAAGATTAAAGAGGATCCAACAAGAGAATTCACATGAGATTTAGCTATAAGATCTTGAGACAATAAAGTTCAGAAAAGTTTTCCCTTCCTCCATAGACAATATTAGATATAAAATGCAATTTATGGGTACATTCAAATAATGCAAGTACAAACAGAAGAGTTTATTTAGGAGCTGGAAATATGTCTTGTTGGTGTTAACAGAAGAGATAACAAGGTTGTCTAGAAAATTTTGGTGGAAAGTAGATGAATTATTATAAAAATAATAATCTAAAGGTTAAAAAAAATCTCAAAGTTTGTTTCAGCGTTTGATTCAAATTGAGGGGAAATCAATAATTGGAGAATTAGGGAAGATGAAGGTAGCCGATAAAAGAAATTAATATGAAAGTTTTTCTTCTAAAAAAAAAAAAGAGTTGGTTGTTGAAGTAAGAATATTTTTGTGTAAATAAAGGATAAGTTTGTTGGTTGAAATAGGACAATGATAGTCTTGAATATATTTGTGGAAGTAAAGGATGACAAAAGAACCTAAGCTTAGTTGACTACAAGTTCTTAAGCTCCTACAAGTTTGGCAATAGTTTTCTTCTTCTTTTGCTTGCTCTTAAAACAAAGTTGAAGTATTTTGATCACGAAGGCAAGACACTCGACTGGCTCGACTTCTGAACTGTGAGAGACCAGAGTGATGGAAAATGAAAGCAGCATACATCTCTGTCTAGTTCTTCAAGTTTTGTTTTTGTGGTGCGGGCAACTCGCAAAACTTCATCAATGTCATTCTCCATCCTGTGCTTGATTTCTGCACCCATGACGTAGAACATTAGGTTTCAGTGCATAGATTCGTGATAAGACGAAAATCTGATGAAGCATCTGTAGTACCTTTCATAGCAGCTGCTTTTATGACAGTTTTTGACTCTTCATTAGCATCCTGCTCATGCAACATGAAATTGATTACAGGATACATGGGCAAAAAGTGATAAGGCTAATGTGCCTAATCTGATAGTAAATTAGATTTGGAGAGCTTTCATTAGATTCGAATTCAGTTTCAGCAAAGATGGTTCTGCAATATCCTTACCTGAAGGTTCTGCAATAGCTTTGAGAGTTTCTCGATTTGCTTCTCAATATCTTGGACCTACACAGTGTACAGAACATTAGAGTCTAGCTCTCAATTGGGGTGAAGAATGTAAATATTCCTGTGTCTTGGACATTTATAAGATCCCCAAGGAATCCTGTGAAGAAATTACCTGTGTGAAGAAACCTTCAAAGCCCATTTCAGCTGAGTTTGTTGAAATTTGCCTTCCCATTTCAATGTCTCCATACCCTGAAGCCTCACCACGAGGGAGCTCAAAGGAATCCTATAAAAGATAAGGAACAAATGATTCAAAGGCTACAAATAAAGGTAAAGGAATAGAATATATATGAGAAGATAGCAAAAAGGTCTTTAATATCAACTATGAGAATAACCCAAATCTGGACCAACTAATACTGAAGACACTTATAATCTTACTTACCATCACATTAAGAACTGGCATAGTGTTTAGTTATATTGGCTAACATATCAGACAAATGACAAAAAGAAACCCTTGGTATAAGTCAAAACAAAAATAATCTGACATTGAATTTACTCCTCGAAGCTTTTTGATCATGCAGTTAAACATTGCTTTTGCATTTGACGCAAATTGAGCGAGTGAATTATGTGATGTATGAGACCACCTAATCTCTAATTTTCATGAGTAGCAGCTAATTAGTACTTTGCAGAATGTAGGATTGAAGCTCTGAAAGCCTCACGCACACCCCACCCCACCCCACTGACATATATCAATTTCTTAAAATAAAGACTGACATATCGCGTTATAAGGGAAAAAGAACCGGTAAAACAATACTGGCAAGTAGATATGCGATGTGAGAGAATTCTTACAAATTTGGAAGAAGTCAATTCCCAGCTCCATGGCTTAATAGCTTTTCTATTTAAGTTTAAACTACTGAACCAGGTGAGTTTCAGTTTTTTTTTTTTTTTTTTTGAGACCATGCTGTAGAAAGTATGTTATACTGGGTGGCACATATCGATCCCTTGATACATGGACTGTCCTTTATAGGGAGTACCGTTACATGATCCCATATCAAGTGATACGGATATGTACCAAGTAATAACGGTCAAAATATAACTAATACTTGACTTATACCCATTGGATTTTGATCATTGTCGATCTAGCGTTGAGATTGTCCTATTTCAAACAGTCAAAATAATCATTTGAACCATAGGAAAGAGTTTTTAAACTCTTCCCTACCCCCTCTTTCACTTATTTCTCTCTCTCATTCTCTTCAACATTTTCAATCGCATTCAACATCTCGCTCAGTCCAAAGACATGGTAGCGACGTAGATAGTAGTGCCTCGACCGATGATGGCGGTGATGTCAGGGAGTCGATGGTACCATCTACATAATTTGAGGGTGATGCATAGATCGAGAAGCAATATTTTACACATGTCATTCAAGATTCAAAGCATAGAACTCGATTAGGTACCGGTCAAGTTTATACATGGAGAAGGAGAAGGAAATGGATGACTTTGAACAAATGCGAAAGAAATTGCAAGATATAGACACAAAGCGAAGCTCATCGTATTCACAACCATTGTATCATGGAAAATCTTATGGCCAACAACAGTACGATGATAGTTGTTTATACTTCTCCGAGCAGTAGTGTGGTGATTGATCTTATGATATAGAACAACAAATCAATGACTAAAATAGAAGTTCCGACATTATTCTTCATGCTCTACACCGATACATGCCACAATCGTATTTGCCTCAAGAGTCGTCTCGGAAATGTATGATTCACGACGATTAGATTATGACCATCACTACAACAATATACTAATAGTATACAGTGTATCAGTATATTATGTTATGGGATTAATTTCACAATTGGGTCCGATAAACATATCAAATTGATATACAGATACACAGGATCGAAGGTCATGATTCATTGCCTGTGGAGTCCTATCGTTCTTTTTCTAGTAGAAGCAGATATATTCATCGATCGATTACTTATTTAAATCTTAAAATTTAAATTTTTAAAAAAATTATAATAATTCAAATTATTATTTTTAAATAATTTAATATTAATAGAAGGATGGTTCAAAATGTACCACAAAGTTTTCTCAAAGCCCAAAAAAAGTGTCATTATTTTTTCTAATTTAGATTATTTTTACCAAAATTATATTAAATTTATATTTATTTCTAACTTAAAAATCCTAATCTATTTTTTTTTTTTATTTTTTAAAATTTTTTAAAAACTATTTTCGATGATTTTGAGCATCGATATACTTTGGCATACCGACATACGATATATTGATACACCTCAATACATATCATATCGACTGATGAAGGAAACTTTTTCAAAGTCGGAGATTCCTCTTGGCATAATAAAGAAAGCATGTTCCTTGATAACTTTCCAATTTCAAGTTTAAACTACTTAGCCAGGTAACTTACTTTCAGTTTCTTTTCAACCCAACTCTGAAGAAAGTTTCGGTGACGTACTCAAGAAATCATGTTGTGCAATTTTTGTCCTACAGATGAAGAAGCACTGAATTCATTCATCAGATAAGTCTGGCAAGTCCTAAGATGGTTCCCTAAACAACCAGCAATCTTCTGAGCATTTTAATTGGGGTCATTTTGAGTCAGTTGGAACTAAACATGAATGGAAAGGGCAGCTTTTGAAGATAGACAGACAGGTATTGCATCTGAGCTCAACTATATCTATCTTATTTTTAGCTTTTATTTTTTGTTTCAATCTTATCAAATAGCTTATACAAATTGGGTCACAAACATTAGATATCATACAATAGTTTTTGAAGTTAGTTCTTTATTTGCCTGAGCAACTGTGACTGGAACTATCTATATCTAAAGAGAGGGAAGGAAAGAAGGAATCCATCAGAAGTTATGGATTATTTGATTTCACAAGGCAAATTTGCTCGTAGTTGAAACCAAAGCAACCTTTTTAATTAGAGCATAAATCCCCAAAGAAATTACATATGATTGAAGTTTCAGTTGTTTAGTTACTTACCGAAGAAACAAAATTTACAACTCATATTGCTGCAAATTTCCAATTACCATAGAAACTGTGATTGCCACTATTTATATTCACGTCTGATCGAGAAAGCAAAAGGAACAGACTCATCAAATCTTCTGGGAAACACTTGATTGTTCTTTGATAATCTGATTTGGCAAACGAATTTGGTCACAGATGAAGCTAAAACGATCTTTTTGATGAGAAAAAAGAAAGAGAACATAGATATGAGAATGAAGTAGCCAAGAAGAAACAAAATAGTTAGTTCATGCACTGTAAAGACTACTGGATCCTGATCGATATGCTTGCCCGGTAGCTCCAAATGGAAACCGGAAGGGGAATCAAACGAGTCGAGCTGATTTAAATCGAAGGGAAGGAAGGAAGAATACCGTGAGAAGATTGTTCATCTTGCGAGAGGCAAATCGATGATAGGGAAGCGCCTCAGGCGATTCTCCGATAGAGAGCCAGGAGTGGCCGGGGAGAACAAGTATCCTCCTCTGAGCGCACGGAATTGACCTGGTTTTGGAAGACCAGGGGGGGAGGAGGAAGCTTCCAATTCGGTAGAAGGAGGGAACGGGGGAGGTGGAGAAGAGGATTCGAGATCGGATGTCTCCTTTGAGGCAGGAAATAGCGTCTTCTTAGACCAATAGATTTTGGCGGCGCTGGGAAGACCAGTGGAAACGGTCAAAGCCAAAGAAAGATATTGACTTTTAGATATTTCCACATGTTTTTCGAATAGAATGACAATACTTAATTCTATAAAAACAGGCCCACAACATCTTATTTTGTTGGTGTATTTCCAACGAATGGGAACGCATCACAAAATTATTAGGCTTTTCTACGGACTTGACGCATTCTAGAAATCATGCTTTCCTCTCTCTCTCTCTCTCACACACACACATACACACACAGGGGGTCAAAAGGCAGGCAAATGGTCTACGTGAGCAATCCATCGCCTTAAGCAAGACAAAGAGAAGGATATGAATCATGACCGCAGCCAGCGAGAATGACCCATCACCGGTCCGGTCATCGGCTGCTTACCAACCGAAACGTGTCCATCCGCGAAGCATAAAATGAAGCATATCTCTACTTTGCTTAAACACACTTAACCTTCCACCAAGTAGCATAAAACTAATGAGTTAACCGGCTAGCGCCGGTTGACGACGACTAAGTTCAATTTCTTAACTATGTATTAAATTATATCGTGACATAACCCCAAGTAAATTAAATAAAATAGATATTTTATGGGAAAACACCCATATTATTATTTTTTTAATCGAATGATACCTCTTCGATCAGTTCTTACTCAAGGATATTTTTTTATAAATTAAAAAAATAGACATCCCATTTTTTTTCTCCTCCTCGTCTGTTTTTTTTCCCTCCTTTTTCTTTCGCTTCCTCCACCACTACCACCACCTCCTCTCCCTTTGGCATTCAAACATTGTCATCTATACATGAATGAGTCATCTATAGTCATAAAATCAGTCTATGCAACTCTCGATTCGAGATCACTAGCCTTTACTAACGATTTTCTTTTGAATAAGCGAAGATCAATTAATTTTGTTACAACTCTTTCTCCTTTTCATATGTTTAGGAGAGAACCTTCATAAATGGTATTGGCAGTACTACCGCTTACGTTGGACGGTATTTATAGTATTGCTTGGGCAATACTATTCGCTTGACAATCTAGCGATATCATCGCCTGCCTGAGTAGTACCACCGCTTGATTGGACGGTACATGTCACGACCCGAGTCTGATGAGCCAACTGGCCAATAACTCCATTTTGGTCCTTCAACCATGGACCAAAATGCTTAAGCGGGAGTTAACGTAATACACTCATCGGGCCCTTATAAGCTAATCATACACATTGCCCAGAGACATCCGATAAAATTGGAACGATACAGAGAAGATTAACATGGCCCCTACGCAAGGATGACACGCACAAATCGAGAAACGGTGAAAATTTTCTTTGATGCATTTTAGGAATCAAGGATGATGAGGCAATTTGGTCCTCCTATTTCAATTGTTTCTGATTAATTAAATGGGATGAAAGGGTTGATCGGGGATATCAAATCAGAGTGGCACAGTGAAAGCGTGGTGAACTTAATTTCGTTGGTGGCATAAAAAATGGATGATGCGAATGGAAAAGATATTTGATGTACGAAATTGCTTCAATGATCAAAAGATTTCTTTTGCCACCTTATATTGGAAGTAGAGGTTGATCATTAATGGGAACAATGAAAAGAATTTTTGAAGATCAATGGCAAGAATGACAAGGACAAGTTTACCAATAAAAATATGATTGGAAATGAATTAGAAAGTGATAACAAGAGGGTCGTGATATTTGGTATCAGAGCCGACCTAGCATTTGGGCAGGGTGAGAGGGCTCAAGTAGGAAAGGGCTACCCGTGGATGGAGTCGAGAACTCATCACGGCGTGGAGCCACCACTGAGTTAATCCTCACATGCACTATGCTAGGGTTCGATCTGGGATATGTTGGGCCTTGATGAGGACGTCAAGCTAATTGAGTTGGAGATATTGTAACATCACATTAGTCTCACATTGGAATTGGGCAATGTGTATGATTAACTTATAAGGGCCTGATGAGTGTACTACGTTAACTCCCGCTTAAGCATTTTGGTCCATGGTTGAAGGACCAAAATGGAGTTATTGGCCAGTTGGCTCATCAGACCAACTAGTATTGTAAGCTTAAGCAAAAGACATTTGGATTTGAAAATGGAAGTCACCACAAAAGACTCAATCATGTGTGATGCAAGTTTCCCGATCGTTTCTCCTCGTGCAAGTGTTCTAATCAGAATTATTAGTCTTTGATCTCATATTTATTCTGAATTATTCGAAAGATTTCAGCCTAGAACCTGATATTTCTCTTGTTAGATACAAAAAATCATGGATCTGAAATTTTTTGGTAAACTGACCCCTTTACATTGTTTCAGCCATAATTTCCAGCACCAAACGTGGATTTAGGCAGGACCTTGTTCATTCGAAAGTAGGCTCTGATACCAAATGTCATGACTCGAGTTTGATGAGCCAACTGGCCAATAATTCCATTTTGCTCCTTCAATCACGGACCAAAATGCTTAAGCGGGAGTTAGCTCTTATAAGCTAATCATACACATTGCCCACTTCCGATGTGGGACTAATGGGATGTTATAGTACAACCGTCTAACAACTTGGGAGCTTGGACTCTAGCGGTACTATCACTTGCCTGGATGATATCATCATCTGACAACTTCAGAACCTGAGCTCTAGTGGTACTATCGCTTGCCAGGGCGGGTTGGTCACCAGCTGATATAATATTGGATTCTAGAGAAATCTTGAGCCTTGTGATGTTTTGAGGTGTTTGTGCAGCCCAAATATTATATTATTCATTTGGAGAACTATTTCTTTGGTCATTATTGGCGAATTGACAAATATTTACAGCTCCATCGTACATATATTTTTTTTCAAGGTCATTAGAAGATTGAACACTCATGATAGATAATTTATTTCACTATAGCTATGCTCATTGTATTATGTGATAGATTAGTCACACAACATGCACATGTTTCATATATGCTCATATATGGTGGCTTTGACAGTATGGTCTCATTTAATCTTACCAAAAGTTTTAACAGTTGCAAAGTCAGTGGGTCATCCAGACTGCGTATGTTTTTGTTTTACAAAGGCAAAGAAACTATTTGCAAAGTGAAACATCTGAACGATGCGGGACAAAATCCCCATTCCAAAGAAATCAGATTTGATTAGTGGATAGCAATAATTACAGCAGGAAATCCATCACAGGTAGTCCTCTTTATCTCATCAAATAAGGTGAGAACTTTTTGCCAATATGGAAATGAGGAAGGAATAGCAGTTGCTATGCAACATTTCATTTCTATTCTTTCTAAGCATCCAAAGAGAGGTGGTAATAAAACATCTTTTAGCCAAGGACTCGAGGGCCAACTATGTAAGTGTCGGAACTGATGTTTCAGAGGCAAGATCCAAGTAATGCAAAGCAAAATGACATTTGAAAAAAAATGTGTTCAACGGAGTCAAAATTAGATCGATGCAGGAATTAGTGAATGATATTTGAAAGCTAATGAAAAGTGGAAAGATAGCTCCAAAAGAGTTTTCAAAGAAACATTATGATGCTTGAAGAACATTGAGGTTCACATAGTTATCCAGCTATCTCAGATCTCATCTAAGCCACAATGCTTGTCTCGTAAAAAAGTTGTAAAGGCTTTTCGAGGTAGCAATTCCATCTTTTGGCTAGGTGGGGTGAGGATAAGGTCAAAAGCACGAGTAAGTCATTCAAGAATGTTAAGAAAGATAGATAATTCGGAAAGAGGGATATCGGTAATTCATGAGTCTTTTTAAGGAAGATAAACCATTTGGAGAGAGGGATATTGGTAATTCAGTGGATGTTAGTGAAGCTGATAAATTTTTTAAGATTATATTTGACATTTTTCATAATTGAACATATATTTTTCCAAGTATAGGATGAGTTTTGAGAGAGATGTTCTAGGGGTGAGGAGTTCCATACTTGGTGGACATGATCTTAACCCATAAAGTGTGATCAATGCTAGCACTACTAACATTGAGGGTGAGAAGGATAGACACCAATAGAATTTTTGATTAGAAAATAGTCTCTAAGGAAATAAATGTGACATTATTTTAGCTGATAAGCCTTAACTTTTTGGATGCACTAGAGTCTCTCCAAAAGAAACTCTTAGAAATGTTAGAGATCTTATGGATAGTGTTGTTAGGGAGCTAAGTGTTAATCATAAGTGAAGAGGAAGGAGTTGAGAACAAAATTGATGAGTATTGTTTTACCCATCTTGGAAATCATATTCATCTACCAACCTTGAATTTTGGATGTGATTTTGTCAATTAATCTATCTTCGAAAGGTTGAAGGAGATGATCATAAGAGATAAAGTCCTCAAATAGCCAATTCCCCTCCCTAATGCCAAGAAGGTTATCATATTGAATCTCAATGTTTTGATAAGAGGGAGAGGCAAGGCATTTTGAGTGCTCCTAAGGGTGATCTTTAGGGTTTCTAAAAGGCATTGAAAGAAAAATTCTTTAGGTTTATATGAGAGGTTTATTAGAGGAGTCGTACTTATGTAGGGATAACTCAATAGCTTTATAATTAATCTCATATATTGAAGAATTTATTTGTCTCAACGTATGTAGGCAAAATTTGCTAAATCACATTAATCTTATGCTAACTAGCTAGTATATTCTTTAATAGTTGATAACTATAATTTTTTTTTTTTTTTTTGGTTTTTAGAATCATCTCTCCATCCCCCACTGGTGGTATCCGAGTCTAATAGTGTTTGGGGGTGAAAGCATGTTGATGAAATTCTTGGAAAGCTAGAAGAAAATAAGCTTTAAGAGTAATATAAAATTTGATCATAAATTTGTCAAGGCTCGATCTTTTTGTCTAATCCCATGGATTTGAGGATAGAGAAGATCTGGATGCAAGTAAACTCCTTCGTAATGGAGTCCCATTTATTAAGAGATATGAGAGAGATGAGGGTAGCAAGATTGATTAGAAGACCTAAGGAAGATACAAGCATCCTAAAGCTTGGTGTATACTAGGAGGCAAAATGTTCAAATATGATTAACATTTTATAAGATTTAACCATTCTCAAGTTGGATGATGTTGATGGAGTTAATATGATTTCTTATATGAGCAGTTATGAAAGAATTTTGTGTTCTTATTGCCTTGTTCGATCTATTTGGATTTGGATCGAGTCCAACAAAATAATTATAAAGGGCATAAAGCTTCAAGAAATCAACATAGTTGAGGGGATCATAATTTTCTTTTAGCAAGGGAGGAAATCTCATCAATAGTGGATTGAAGGTTTTGTTCAAGATTACTAATGAGTGATCAGCTCCAATGAGTTGTTCTAGGATCTACTAATGAGACTGAAGATAGACATTTGGGTATTAAATCCATAATAGTTTAAATTTAAAAGGTCAAGTGTTTTGATGAGGTTTAAGGCTATAATCAAAAGAAATAAGAATGTAGGATAATCATAAGCAATACGAGGGAGATGTTGATAGTAACATGTTTAAAAAGAGTGAGCGGAGGATTATTCACAAGAGCCTTGTTAAGATGAGTCGAGATACAAGAATTGCCTAAACTGTTGTTACATCATATAAAACAAGATCCAAAAAACTTTGTCCCCATGAGACTAGAATGTGAAAGAAATTTTGGTACCAAAAAATAAAAAAAATTAGTTGAAAAGCATGCATATCAAGCTCGTCTTTAGGACAAACAATACAATCTAGATCACACAAAGAATCCAAGAAGATCGAGAATTGCAAAATTTATTCATAAATCATTCCAAATGAAATCCGTCGATGCTTATATAAACCACAGATAGAAGTCATGGGGACTTAGTTGTTATGCAATAATTTGAAGCAATTGAGAATTCTTACTCATGGTAGTCATCTTGAAGAGGTCTGCTCTCCATGCCATCAAAAAGCCCTTCGATCTATATTGGGCTGGATAAAAATCACCTTTCCATTATTGTTTGAAACTTTTTATCATGTATATGAGTTTCCAAAATGGAAATAATATGAAAATTTTGTGAATAAATAATTTGATCTAAATGGTTAGTGTAAGACTTTTTATTAGCCCATAATAATTCTAGAAAATGATGTTCATAGCTAAAATAATGAGCGAGTGAAAGAAAAGCTAATAAAATGAGGTGATTTCCATGTCGTAGCTAGAACCTGAATTGTGAGAGTTTGTTTTCAATTCAAGCCATTTCTTTTTTTCTTTTGTATTTTAGATAAAAAGTAAGGGATCAGGGCTTACCTGTCTTTAGGAAAGAAGTATCTATGCTCTAAGAATGCAACATCTACCACCACTCAAAATATTGAATCTCAGATTTTAATGATGAAACCAATTGATAATGTTTATCTGATCTACGTTTTGAGTGACGCAGGAAGCTTCGATGAGGGAGAGATAATTAAAGCAAGAAGAATCATGTTGGGTCGGAGTAGAACATGTCAGAAGATTAGACGTCAAGCCGGAGGATCGGTCGACGTATCGATAGAAGGCCTCGAGCCAAGAAGAGCAAAAATTGGGCCAAGGAAATTAGAGTTACGGAGGTCAACTAGTCGATTAGGCAATAGGCCGCAAGAGAGGACGATGCACCGAAGTGTTGAATCTCGTATTCTGATGATGAAACTACTTGATATATGTTTATGATTTAATCTGCGTTTTAAGTGACGCAGGATGCCTCGATCAGGATGAGACAATTAAAGCAGGAAAATCATGTTGTGTCGGAGGAACATGTCAGAAGATTGGACGTCGGGCCGGTGGATCGGTCGACGTATCGACAGAAGGCTTCAGGCCGTGGACTCAGGCATCGGGCCAAGAAGAGCGGGTATTGTGCCAAGGATATCGGAGTTGCGGAGCCAACTGGCCGATTGGGCAATAGGCCGCAGGAAAGGACGATGCGCCGAAGAATCAGACGAAGCGTCGAGGGACCAATGACATGCCGGACAACTTGGTTAATTGCTTAGGATTAATTGTCTCGATCGAAGTTTTGTTTACATGTGCAAGATTAACTACGATGAAAGTAAGACATGCAGTAGGAGTTGCGCTGGAGTCAAGACAATGATCACGTTCGGAGTTCGAGAGTTCGATGGAAGTTCGGACAATCGTCGGAGGTTCCGCGGGAACAAATCCGAGAAGTCCATAAGCTTGCCAAAGAAGCTCGTCGAAACTCACCAAGTGGATCGTCGCAAGTCCAGGAGTTTGCCGAAAGTCCGCAGGAGCATCACCGAGGGTTCATCGGATGATCAACGAAAGTTCGCCGGAAACTCGCCGGAAGAAGCGATTGATGCACCGGAGCAAGCTACAGAAATTGTCTTAGGATTTATCGTAGTTAGCACAATGATTAAGTTGGAAATGGGAGGTGATCCCATTAGCTTAATCTTGGGGCAATTGGGCCCCTAAAAAACCCAAATTGGGCCGAATGGATCAACCCATTCGGACCCTGATTGCTGTGGGAGGTGCAACCGCCCAGGCCAGGAGGTAGCATCGCCTAGGCTAAGTCTTCGAGTGAGACTGGGCGGTGCAACCGCCCCAGCCAGGAGGTAGCACCGCCTGGGCTCAGTCTTCGAGCGAGACTGGGCGGTGCAACCTCCCCTGACAAGAGGTGGCACCGCCTGAGCTCGGTCTTCGAGCTCTGCCAAGCGGTGCAACCGCCTCAGTCAGGAGGTTGCACCGCCTGAGCTCAGTCTTCGAGCTCTGGCAAGAGGTGCAACCACCCCTGACAGGAGGTGGCACCGCCCAGAGGCTCAGTCTTCGAGCTCTGCCAGGCGGTGCAACCGCTCCAGTCAGGAGGTGCAACCGCCTGATCCCGGAATTCCGAAAATTAACAGTTTTGAGCTCCAAATTTGAACTGGGTTGGGGCCTATAAATACCCCACCCATTCAGCACTGAAAGAGCAAGAACCAACATCGAAATCTTGATCTTTTCTATGATTCTTAGAGCTCAAAATTGTTGTAAAGGCCAAAAGTTCTTCTCCCTCTGTTCTTCCAAGTTCTGAGTTGTAAAGAGAGGAGAGAAAATTCTGTAAGGGTTGTCTCCTAAGCCCGTCAAAAGGAATGAAACTGTAAAAGGGTGGTTGGCCTTCGCCTATTGAAGGAAGGCCTCTAGTTGACGTCGGTGACCTCGTCGGTGGAGGAAGCCAAAAGTGGAGTAGGTCAAGATTGACCGAACCACTCTAAATCTCGGTTTGCATTTACTTTGAGCAATTTATCTTTACTGCAAACCTCCTAAATAGCTACTACCTTCTGCGCTTTTACGAACGAGTTTCTAAGTTCAGGGCTTTCCGAATCTGCGTTTAGACGTAAATCGGCTTTTTCGTACGATCATTACATTTCAGTTTACGTTTACGTTTTGATTTCAATCATAACTGTAAACTGCCTTCTACGCATTTATAAAACGTATCTCAAAGTTCAGTATCCTCAAAATTGGCATTTAGACGTAAACCGGTTTTATCGTACGAATGTCGCATTTCAGTTTGCGCTTGCTTTCTGATTTTCATCATAAACTGCAAACTGCCTTCGTAGATTTACTTTAACGTCATCTCGCTTAATCTTAAGTTAAAGTAATCTTAGAATCAGATTTTACATCGAAATCGTTTTTATCAAACGAACGCAGTTTTCGATTTTAATAGTGAAAGATTTCCGCTGCACTAATTCACCCCCCCCCCCCCCCCCTCTTAGTGCTCTTGATCCTAACAATTAGTATCAGAGCCCGGTATTTCTCATTTCAGATTTACACCTGAGAGAAATGACTCTTCAAGAGGGCTTATTGGTTGTTCGTCCACCGTTGTTTAATGGATTAGACTACACTTATTGGAAAACTCGAATGAGAGTTTTCTTGATTTCTATGAATTTGGATTTATGGAATATCATTGAAAATGGTTTTCAACTTCCCTCCAAACCGATGAACGAATGGTCGGATTTGGAGAAGAAGTATTTTTCTTTAAACGCAAAGGCTGTGAATGCCTTATTTTGCGCTTTGGACAAAAATGAGTTCAATCGGATTTCTACGTGCGTAACGGCTTTTGACATTTGGCGAACACTTGAAATCACGCACGAGGGAACTAGTAGAGTCAAAGACTCGAAAGTTAACATTTTATTGCATGATTTTGAACTTTTTCGAATGCAACCAAGCGAGACTATAGGCGACATGTACACCTGTTTCACGGATGTCGTCAATAGTTTAAGAGCTCTTGGAAAATATTTTTCGGATTTTGAACTCGTAAACAAGATTTTGCGTTCTCTTTCTAAGAAGTGGGATTCAAAAGTAACTGCAATACAAGAAGCTAAAAACCTAAACAACTTACCACTTGAAGAACTAATTGGTTCGTTGATGACATATGAAATGGTGCACAATGCACATGATGAACATGTTGAACACAATCACCTTCCAAAGAACAGGAAGGATTTGGAACTCCGGACAAATGAATGCCACTTGAGCGATGACTCAAGTGATGAGGACAATGATAAACTTGAACTTCGAACACTAAATCTTAATAAGTTTATTAAACAAAAATCTAAAATAGATAATAAACTTGAACGAAGGAAGAGGCCAAAGAAGAGGAAGGCAACCAAGGATGAATCAAGAACTTCCAAAGGTGAAACGGCGAATTGGGCTTTGACGGGCTTCGACTACAAGGTAAGTAACTCAACTCTCTTGAATTATTTCGAAATTACATGATGCTCTTCATAATACATTTTCTTTTTAATATAGAATTAATTTTCTTGAAAATTACATGTTAAATAATAATAATAATAATATATGATGAAAATGCAAAATTTATGATCATGCTAGTAGTTTTGAAAATAATCATGAAAAATACATATTTTATGATAAACAAACAAAATGATTTTGATTGAAAATATGAAATCATGCTTGATGATATAATGATGTTTTGATACCATGATTTTATTCTATGCATGAGATTTTAAAAATCGTGTTTATTGGTTTTATAATTATGGATGATGAATCTTGCGATTTTCGATTTTCACGGTAATGAAAGTGCCTTATTGATCTTTGTCGTAATAAAACTTGCACTTTCGATTTTAAAACATGCTACATGTTTGGCATAGATGAAATAAAATCATATGAACTAAAACAACTAAAAAGAGAAAAGTATTTTTCTTGAAAATTTATTTTTCTCTACCGTATTGACTTTTTCACTAAGAGATCAATAAAATTATCTATGCCATTTTGAATCTCTTGAAAGTAATGTTGAGATTTTGAGGATGAGTTCTTATTGAAATTTATTGAAATGAATCGTGATTTCTTGGAATTATAACTTGAGAATTCTTTTTATAAATCAAAATAACTTACTGTGATTCTTTCTTTTTGCTATTTGAATTATCTAAAAAGAATCATAATATGTCTCTTAATATTCATAATTTGTCTACATGATTCGTAAATCTCATTACCAACTCTTCTTGATATTCCTTATGTGATGATATGAATACATGAAATATTCATTAATTTATTTTGATGTATACAAATGAAAAGTTATGATCATGCATGGTAAGATATAATTTGACAAAATTGATACCATCATGATATGAAGCATTTATGATTTGCAATGATGCATGCAATACTTGAGCTTTTTAATTACGATGTGATGTATTGCGTATGATGTAAATCATGATTTAAAATGCTATGAGTTGTTACTAAAATGATGTATGTTGATTTAATGTCATGAATACTCTAAATGATGAATGTTTGGTATCATGATCAAAATGTTGATAAATAGTTAAAAATTTAAGTATCATGTATGATATGCTCATAATATTGATTGATTTATTCAATATCATGCATGAATGAAATATAAGGTTTTTGAAATTGTGCATGTTCGAATTTGAAAATATAATGATGCATAAATAAGATTGAAACCTTCCCTTGTCATGATTTAGAAATTAATGTAAAGGGTCTTCCCTTCTCTTTCCCAATGACATAGGGGGAGAAAGAGTTGCTAATGTGCACATCTCAAAGAGAAAATTGCTAGCTTTCGTGTCTTAAAATGTTGAAAATTTTTTGCTAGCTTGTATATTGTAAACTTGCTATCGTACTATCATGATGATGAGCATGTCTTATCTTCATAATTGTATTTGAAAAACTATGGCAAAAATATGTCCGAATGATTGAACTTGTTAAAATTAATTTTCGGACTTTCTTGATTGAATGATCAAATCACTCGACTGCCACGATGATTTTACACAATTACATGCCCTAATAACAGGTTGGAAATTATGTGCTTTGGATACAAAAATTTTCATGATAATAAGCATGTTTTGTCCTCATGATTGTATTTGAAAATCAATAGCACAACCTTGTCCGAATGCATGAAAGTGTTAATTTCATTTTCGGACTCTCTTAACTATTGGCATCCTAACAATTGGATTTTTGAATTATCCTCTTCTAGACTTAATAAGCATATGTCATATCAAGTTTAATTCATATCATTAATTTTTGACATATGGAATCAATCAGCAAATACATCTCTTAAACACTTATCATGTGAACAATATTTTGTTTGAATATTTGGTATAAATTCCTTCTTGAAAAAGGAAGTCATTTTTACGTACAAGGATTTGATACATATCTTGATACTTGTAAAAATGAAGCGTGCTTTAATATCTTATCGATTTTAACTTCATTCGAGTAAGCTCAGAAATAGCTTTCCTCCGTCATGCAAAAAGAAAATAACAAATAAAATGGAAGAAGTTTTCAAAGCTATCTCCATGTCATGTTTTCCTTGAAATGTTTGAATATTTGGTATCTTATCACTTTTTGTTGAAAAATGACATGAACCTGCTTATGGCATTGCACTTATATTTAAAATTTGCTTATATCGTTCTCCTTTTTGTTGACGACAAAGGGGGAGAAATATATGAATTGATGCTATGAACACTGATGCTATGATTGCCAAATTTGCATTATGCCATGTCTGCATCATGTGTTAAGATGTCAAGAACTTGTATCGTAATTTTACGCATTGATATCTTACCATGTGATGAAATACTACAATTGATAAACACTTGAAATGTTTGCGTTATGATATCAAAAGCTTACATCACAATTTTACATGTTGATATTTGATAATAGCAAACTTGCATGATGATAAAACTTGATATTATGTTTTTCATGCAATGAGTTGAACCAATATCACAAACGCTTGATTGTGGTACTTCTCCTTTTTGTTGATGACAAAGGGGGAGAAGTATGATGTTATGAATAAGTTTATGCATAAGTTCATGATGACGTGTTGCAAGTATTCATGATGAATATTGTAATGACTTGAATTCAGTTTGAATTCAAGGTTTTATCAATATGATATATTGATAGGGGGAGTTTGTTTAAACTCCGGGAGATAAGTTTAACTCCGTCATCAAGTGGTTGTCATCATCAAAAAGGGGGAGATTGTTGAATCTCGTATTTTGATGATGAAACTACTTGATATATGTTTATGATTTAATTTGCGTTTTAAGTGACGCAGGATGCCTCGATCAGGATGAGACAATTAAAGCAGGAAAATCATGTTGTGCCGGAGGAACATGTCAGAAGATTGGACGTCGGGCCGGTGGATTGGTCGACGTATCGACAGAAGGCATCGGGCCGTGGACTCGGGCATCGGGCCAAGAAGAGCGGGTATTGTGCTAAGGATATCGGAGTTGAGGAGCCAACTGACCGATTGGGCAATAGGCCGCAGGAAAGGACGATGCGTCGAAAAATCGGACGAAGCGTCGAGGGACCAATGACATGCCGGACAACTTGGTTAATTGCTTAGGATTAATTGTCTCGATCGAAGTTTTATTTACATGTGCAGGATTAACTACGATGAAAGTAAGACATGCAGTAGGAGTTACGCCGGAAATTCGAGAGTTCGACGGAAATTCGGACAGTCGTCGGAGGTTCTGCGGGAACAAATCCGAGAAGTCCATAAGCTTGCCAAAGAAGCTCGTCGGAACTCGCCAAGTGGATCGTCGCAAGTCCAGGAGTTTGCCGGAAGTCCGCAGGAGCATCACCGAGGGTTCATCGGATGATCGACGGAAGTTCGCCGAAAACTCGCCGGAAGAAGCGATTGACGCACCGGAGCAAGCTGCAGAAATTGTCTTAGGATTTATCGTAGTTAGCACAATGATTAAGTTGGAAATGGGAGGTTATCCCATTAGCTTAATCTTGGGGCAATTGGGCCCCTAAAAAACCCAAATTGGGCCGAATGGATCAACCCATTCGGACCCTGATTGCTGTGGGAGGTGCAACCGCCCAGGCCAGGAGGTAGCACCGCCTAGGCTAAGTCTTCGAGTGAGACTGGGCGGTGCAACCGCCCCAGCTAGGAGGTAGCACCGCCTGGGCTCAGTCTCCGAGCGAGACTGGGCGGTGCAACCTCCCCTGACAAGAGGTGGCACCGCCTGAGCTCGGTCTTCGAGCTCTACCAGGCGGTGCAACCGCCTCAGTCAGGAGGTTGCACCGCCTGAGCTCAGTCTTCGAGCTCTGGCAGGAGGTGCAATCGCCCCTGACAGGAGGTGGCACCGCCCAGAGGCTCAGTCTTCGAGCTCTGCCAGGCGGTGCAACCGCTCCAGTCAGGAGGTGCAACCGCCTGATCCCGGAATTCTGGAAATTAACAGTTTTGAGCTCCAAATTTGAACTGGGTTGGGGCCTATAAATACCCCACCCATTCAGCACTGAAAGAGCAAGAACCAACACCGAAATCTTGATCTTTTCTGTGATTCTTAGAGCCCAAAATTGTTGTAAAGGCCAAAAGTTCTTCTCCCTCTATTCTTCCAAGTTCTGAGTTGTAAAGAGAGGAGAGAAAATTCTGTAAGGGTTGTCTCCTAAGCCCGTCAAAAGGAGTGAAACTATAAAAGGGTGGTTGGCCTTCGCCTATTGAAGGAAGGCCTCTAGTTGACGTCGGTGACCTCGTCGGTGGAGGAAGCCAAAAGTGGAGTAGGTCAAGATTGACCGAACCACTCTAAATCTCGGTTTGCATTTACTTTGAGCAATTTATCTTTACTGCAAACCTCCTAAATAGCTACTACCTTCTGTGCTTTTACGAACGAGTTTCTAAGTTCAGAGCTTTCCGAATCTGCGTTTAGACGTAAATCGACTTTTTCGTACGATCATTACATTTCAGTTTACGTTTACGTTTTGATTTCAATCATAACTGCAAACCGCCTTCTGCGCATTTATAAAACGTATCTCAAAGTTCAGTATCCTCAAAATTGGCATTTAGACGTAAACCGGTTTTATCGTACGAACGTCGCATTTCAGTTTGCGCTTGCTTTCTGATTTTCATCATAAACTGCAAACTGCCTTCGTAGATTTACTTTAACGTCGTCTCGTTTAATCTTAAGTTAAAGTAATCTTAGAATCGGATTTTACATCGAAATCGTTTTTATCAAACGAACGCAGTTTTCGATTTTAATAGTGAAAGATTTCCGCTGCACTAATTCACCCCCCCTCTTAGTGCTCTTGATCCTAACACGAAGAATAAAATGAGACGTCGATTAACCAATAATATATCGGATAATATTTGATTAGTTTAGTAATAATTGTCTAGATCGAAGTAGGTTTTAAGTGTGCAGGATTAACTACGATAGCGATCAAGGCATAAAACAAAATGAAGTCTTTGAGTCAAGAATGAGATTTTGTTGGGAGTTTGAAAGTTCATTGGAAGTTCTATCGGAATTGATCGAGAAGTCTAGGAGCTTGAAAGAAGCTCGTTGGGACTCGCTAAGAACATTGTCGTGAAGCCTAAGAGCTTGCCTGGAGTCCATTGGAACATTACCGAGAGATCGTCGAAAGTTCACCGGAAGATCGCTGGAAGCTCACCGGAAGAAACCTAGACTAATCGGACTTGACTTGCTTAGTGTATGCCTTAAAATTCATAGTTAGCACATAATTAGGTTAGAATAACTCAATTAGGAAACAATTGGGCCTAAGTTTGGGTTGTGTTGGGGTAAGTGAAAGGCCTAAACAATGATCCAACAGGTGGCACCGTCAATGGCTCAGTCCATAAGGCATAATCTCTAAGATTATGTCAGACGGTGGTATCGCCAGACTGGGCGGTGGTATCGCCAGACTGGGCGGTGGTATCGTCCAGTGTTAAGCAATGGTACCATCAGTTTGGGTGATGGTACCATCCAGACATAGTCTTCTAGGCGGTGGTATCGCCCAGTGTTAGTGTTGTAGGCGGTGGTATCGCTAGTACCCCGAAAACTGGGGATATGACTCTTTTAGGCTCCAAGTTTGAATCCACTTAAGGCCTATAAATACCCCTCCATGGTTAACATACACAAGAATTAAAACAAAAACGCTGTTGTAATCTTATGAGAACTCCTCTTAAGCTCTAAGTGTTAGTTTTGTTTAAGAGAGGAGTGAATGGGGTTGTAAAGGTTCTCTCATGAACTGTCAAAAGGAGAATCAAGTTGTAAGAGTAGTTGATCTTCTCCCATTGATGGAAAATTGTTAGTGGATGCTAGTGGCCTCGACGGAAGAGGAATCGGGAGTGGATGTAGGTTACGACGATCGAACCACTATAAAACTTGGTTTGCATTTCTATTCTTGCTATTTACTTTTATTGTCCGCTGTACTAATTCACCCCCCCCCCAGTGTCGACTCAATCCTAACACAAGAAGCCTTAGAAACTTTTTTAATAAGGGTGTTAAAGTTGTCTCAAGAAGGGGGAACTAGAGAACGATAGTAGCTGAGACATGAGCACTAGTTCAGTAGAGAACTCAAATGAGATATTTATTGTGGAGCCAGGATTTGTGCCAAGAGCATGCGGTAGGTTGTTGGTGGAGGTCTTGAGGAGTAGCATAAAGGGAAGAAGAGAGAAATGCCTCAATTCTATTAAGGCATCCGACCCTGTATCAATTATAACAATGAGAAAGAGAGAGAGAGAGAGTGACAATGATAGGATAAGGAAAGGGAGACATAGAGGTGGTGAAGACTATGGCTTAATGGGTGAATAGGCCTCACCAATAGCTATGTCAAGGGGTGTAATAAAGATGGATTGTGAGATAATTTTGAGAATCTAGAAAGATGCCCAATTATCACTCTTCAGGATTTGAAGCAGGGGGCGATTACATAAATAGGCCATTCAAGGGATTTAAATTGATTTGAGAGGATTTTTTATGATATAAAACCTATAGAGATTAATTGGATTAGACATAAGATGCCCTCCTAGGTTTCTAAAAGATTTATGAACTTGATCCAATGGTCGAGTTGGATCAACTCCAAAAGGGCCAAAGTAGGGATCATACTAGAACCATCTTGGACATTAGGGACAATATGTATATTATGGCCTAGTCTAAAGCCCAACCTGATTAGTTCAATCATATTGCTTTTGGGTTTAGTCCAACTGTGCCATTGGACCTTGATCCATGGTCTATATAAGGTATCATCTTCCTTATGGGTTTGTGTGGATGACATTGAGGTTGGAAGGCTAGTGGTTGGAGCTTGTACCATTAATGGAGGCGACGATAAAATCTTCTATGCACATATAAGCATATCCACATCTTATAAACAAAAGTAGGAAAGGCTCCCTATAAGATTGATTGATTGGAAACTCATAAAGATTTTTAAAAGTTTTGGGAGAGTATCTTTGACGCCTTAAGGGGAGGTTCTATCAAAGAACTTTCTATAAAGGCTATACTTCTAAGAGGATCTAGCGTTGTTGAGTTCTTTAACATCCAAGTGATAAAGAGTTTTGAACTATTTTGTAATATGAAATTTGGCTTCCAATATAGGGTTTTGACTCCATAAGGAAACACCATAAGCTTGTCGGAGGAGAATAGCCCAGGAAAGAGAGGTTAGAGTTTTGGAAACGAATTGAGGCTGCTATGTGAAGGTTATTTAGAAAGCGGTCGAGACGACCCTTAGTTGGGAAGTAAGGATTTTGGAAGTAGACTAAGACAATGGTTTGAGGGTCGACTTGGAAGGGTTCGAGGTAACCTTAAGCAAGGAAGTAGAGGCTAGCATAGAGGCAGGGGTGATGGGCATTATCGTGCAAGAAGTCAGGGTGAATATGGTGAAAGAGGGTGAGGGTCCAAAACCATATGTAGAGAGGTGATGGGAAGGTGAGAACTCATGGGAAGCCACCTTTCTACCGAGTTCTTGTTACTTGTACATTTGATTTCATGCCTTTTAACATTCCTACACAATCTTATAGTTTGATTTAAATTTTTAAAAATTTTAGTTTCGTCAAATATGTATAATATTAAATTATTTTTGATTATAGTAAATTTTATTTTAAATTAAGTGATCATAGATGATCTTAATAACACTCAACCAAATTGGCCAACCTCCATTGACTTGAAGACTTGAAGCATTGTTTGGCCAAGTAAAGCCCAAAATATAATAATCCACTAACCTCAATCCTAGTCCTAGTTAGTCTTAGAGTAGGGTAACTCTCACTCAAATAGGAGCAGCCATAAGAAATGAATAGTGCTAAGTCTTTATAGGAGTAGGACTTCCATGCGCCAACCCTAAGTAAGTCCTAATAATATTAGGACTTCCCAAATCTTAAATACATTATGACTCTCCAAGTCCTAACCGAGTTAGGACTCTATTCATTTCTCAACTATAATTGGAGGAGAACAGACCCATCCAAGGCATCCTAAAGCTATCTAAGTTATGCCCCTTCTTGAGAAATCAATCGGCCCTAGGCTAAGATGAGAGGGGAGATAGAGAGGAAGTGGTTTGCAAGTTCTATAGCCCTTCCTATTTGCAACCACCTTACTATAGAGATCATTTTCAACTTGTTGCCAGCCTTAATAGCATCGAAAGAGGTATTTGGTAATATCAAGAAGAAGAAAAGGAAGCCAAGAAGTCTCATAGATGGTCCTAGTTCTTGCTTGTGCTGAGAGTCGAAAGAAGAGGCATTCAAAAAAGGGTTCTGCCCTTCCGTCGCATCCCCTTCTTCCTCAAGTTGTAGTAGTCCAAACTCTACGTCAAAGCTTTATCCAACAATTTTGAGAAGTTCCTAATGTCTACCATTGTTGTACAAACTTTAAGAGAAGGTTCTAATAGCAAGAGCAGAGACTGAAACTAAAAATAATGCATAATTTGTTGAGAGCACCTACATACTGTCTAAAGGCAACCTCTATTCTTACGCACCCATAAGCTTTTTATCATGCTTTTATTACATTATTTTTTTAAAGTCTTGTAGTTAGTACTTTGACTTTAAAAATAATAGAGTTTGTTATTTCTTTCGGTTTTACAATTGGCCTTTCTGCGATGGTTCTCTCCTCCACCAAAATTTTATCTGAAAAGCGATATCGAGTTGATGAATCGTTAAACTTGAATCCCACTCAGATCATTAAGAAAGAAGAGAAATATTGAATCCTCTTGCAAGGGTTCTATTATATGCCTAATAATAGGTTCACTAGTGGTTCCCTTGTGTTTCCACGTCATGAAAGACTATAACATAATGTAAAAATATTATAATTAAAAATTTTAAGATGAATCCTATTTTTTACATTGTTTTTATATTATGTTATAGTATTTTCAATCATATTAGTAAAATATTATAGTGTAGTACAACAATAATATGATTGGAGAATTTTGTGTCAATTTTTAGTATTATTCTACAACGACTATGAATTATATGTTTGTGAAAATATTAGGATTCAACTTCAAAAATCTCATTTATAATATTTTTATATCATGTTGTAATATTTTTAGTAATACTAGGAAAACATCACAATAAAGTACAAAAACATTATAAGTGTGAATCGCTCCATAGGAACAATGAAAATTGGTCTATTGGAATCCTAAGAATCGGTCCATATGAAAAGAGAGGGAAAGGGTGGGAAATGGGGTAGGTTTCAACTTTAAAACACTTATTTATAATATTTTTGTACTGTGTTATAGTGTTTCATCAATACTATGAAAACACTATAATAAAGTACAGAAATACTATAAGTGAGAACTAGCCTATAGAAACAATAAGAACTTGTCTATAGAAACCCTAAGAGAGGGAAAGAGAGGAAAAAGGGGTAGGTGGTTTACTGTCAAGTCAAGGGTATTCCATGTATTAGGCAAAGAAGGGGCATTACTCGAAAATTCTAAAAATGGGAGTCACTTTCTTGGAAAGCCCAAAAAAAGAGGTATTTTTTGAGAATTTATCTAATTTTATTATAAATTAAGGATAAAGAGAAATATTAAATCTCCTTAGGAGAGTTTCATTATATGCTCAACAATAGATTTGCTAATAGTTCCTTTATGTTTGAAGTAAAAATTATGGGTTTCGACATCGCGAAGATCTTGCTTAGGAATGCCATCAATGAAATGAAGGCATGCATGTTCGTCCAACCACCATAATCACAAACTCATCTTTTCTCTCACAAACAGTTTTGTTGATCGCAATAGAGGGTCCTACTATAGTATCTATATGATCAAGGGATTCTATATTTTTAAATTATGTTAGACCCAATGTTATGATGTTGACCTTCCAAGTCTTCTCCATTGACTGACTAATCTGGACCCTCGTTATTTTATGTTTGATCTCTTATATCATCTTCTCCCTCATAGATAGACTTTTTGGCAATGATAGAAGTCTATACTAAGTGATCACCACTCTAAAGGCTTTATAAGTCTTCAACTTCATTGGCACACATGAGGACATGATTGAGTTGTTGAGAGGCATGAGAATATATTATTTGTGAGGTCAAATGACATGCATCCCTCCATCTGAAATTATTATTTTATCATATGATGCTCATTCATTAAAATATAGAGATATATTGGTATTTATAATAATAAATCCTAATACTCCAAGTAATTTGAATATAACACTTGCCAACCCCAATATTGAACTATATTTCTTACACCATAATATTCATTATTACAAATCATAATTGACTCTTATCATAGGGTTACATGTTTATGATTATGCATAATCTTAATTTTTTAATGAGAATTTCTGAGGATTATCCAAATCCTAGTTGCAACCATTTATATATTCTCTCGCATACAATGGCCCCTATTAAGAATATATATAGAGTTATATCTCATATAAGATAATACTCTTTTTATCTCTTTATATATGAGTACTATTCACTATAGGAATGAGTTCAGAGTTATGCCTCATATATCATATATTTTAAAAGAGTTCACAAATGTGCTTATAGACGAACCAATTAAATATACTCCATCAAATAGGGATATCAATAAGTTAGGGCAAGAGCGGAGAGTGCTTCCCCGATTCCTACCTCATTCCCCATTTCCCATTTAGACGGGATAGGGGAGGGGATAGAGAATCTCTACTAGGGACGAGAAACATGTGGATTCTTCGTATTCTTCTAATTAATTAAATTTATTTTTTTAAAATAAAATTATTATAAAAAATAATTAATTATACTAAAATTTATAAATAATAAAAATAATATTTATAAAGTTTACATATTACAAGAATATTAAAATATAAATATATCCAAATATAATCACAACCAAATAAATACAAATATGTCCAAATAAATCTATACTTTAATAATTTTCTTCATTAATTTTATATTTTTAATGTCCATGCTCACATATCTATGCAAGATGAATCCTACATAAATAAGAAAATATATAAAGTGTCTAGCAAAAAAAATAAAAAATATATAATATTATTAAAAAATAAAATATATATCAATTACCTCACAATCATCTTTATCCTCTTCAAATGATATGCAACATTTCAAATAAGCTATTAAATATTAATTTATTACATAAGAAAGAACATATAATAATTAATACTAAAAAATAGAAATTAAAGTATTTTCATTCAAACTAAAGTTCATACCATAACTAGTCTTGAACTTTTGATGAAATGTTTTATTCATTTATTTATTATTTATTTATATAATTTATAAATATACTAAAAATTATATACAAGATTAGTTTAGTGGTTAATGTTGGAATGTTGTAGTTATAGGTATTTGGTTCAATTCTCAAATATATAACTTTATTTATATTAATAATGATATTATATTAGAATAATGAATGGGCAGTTCCCCCTCCCTAATGCCAAGGAGATTTTAGATATGCTGACGGGTGCCTGGGGGGTTGTATCTGGGATAGGAATGCAGGAGAGGTGTCTAACTTAAACCACTGATGATGACCAAATGTAGCTTAAGTGAAACCAATAACGAGTCCTAATATCCTCTCACTTATCACACCTTTCTCGTTGCTCATTCTGATCATTGCCAGTTCTTTGATCATCCACCCGACTACAACTACCTGACTGTATGGTTTGACCTTGTTTGCAAAAAGAGCAAAATGTACAATATATTTTACACTTGATGTGATTCAACTTCTCAAGCCCTCCAAACATTTGTTTGGGTGTTTATCAAGGGGAAGTGTTATTAGAGATTGAGCCATGGTGTCCCGATTGGAAAGAAGTGGAAGAGCATGGAGACATTTGCATTGAACACCAGCAACTGCAAAATTGTGTCACCAGTATGTACTAAAGAACGGACTAACATCGCTAAAGTACACACATCATTGATGTCAGCGAATATGCTGTTGGGAAAAATCTGTGAAAACGGAATATTCTTTTTCCTTTTTTTTTTTTTATCAAAATGAATTCCTCGTCAAAATGCCAACTTGATATCCAAATAAAAATATCAATCAGCACAACATAAACAATAAAGCAAATAATCAATCATATAGTGAGACCAAATCTTTTTAACGTGAAAAACCAAATATGAAAAAATTCACGGGACCGTAGTCCACCTCAAACTTCGACTATCAATAATAATGATAACATGTTTACAATAGGTCTTCTCTAGAATAACTAGAAAATCACAATAACCTCAAGATCATAGATCTTGGCTCAAGAATAACATATCTTCATCACATACGATGGATCTCCTTTTAGGTCTCACAAAGTGAATATAATATGAAAGTACCTTAGAGAGGGTAAACTGTAGATCGACACCATTAGGATTGTAGAGTTTACTGCAAGGATTCTCCGTATAAGATTTGGACCAAAACTGACAACGTTTGGCCACCGATCGTCAAGCAGAAAACTCAAAAAACCTTACTTTCTCTCTCTATTTCTCTCTCCTCTTTTCTCTGCACGTCGCCGCACGCTGCAATCTCACCTTGCTTATTTTACCCTTCTCTCTTACTTTTTAATTTATTTGATTTGAGCTCAAACGACCTAATTGTCCAAGCCCATATATGGGCTGGACTCAACAATTCTCCCCCTCCAGCTCATATGGTGGGCTGTATCAAGCCCGCTCTTCGCATACATGATTCAAGTTTCTCCTTAGGCAAAGACTTTGTCAACATATCTGATCCATTCTCATTAGTATGCACCTTTTCTAACTGTAATTCTTTCAACTCAAGCACATCACGAATCCAGTGATATCTCACATCTATATGCTTGGATCTAGAATGGTATGTTGAATTCTTGGAGAGGTGAATGACGCTCTAACTGTCATAGTAAACAGTATATCCTTCCTGTTTCAAGCCCAATTCCTGTAGAAACTTTTTCATCCATCAAGTTTCCTTGCAGGCTTCAGTAATTGCTATGTATTCTATTTCTATGGTTGATAGAGCAACACACTTCTGTAACTTAGACTGCCAAGAGACTGCTCCTCCTACAAATGTCATCAAGAATCCCAAAGTGGACTTCCTGGAATTAGTATCACCTACCATGTCTGCATCTGTGTAACCTTCTAACACAAGTTCATCACTGCCAAAACATAAACATAACCTGGAAGTCCCTCTTAGATATCTTAATATCCATTTCACTGCTGCCCAATGTTCATTTCCAGGATTTGAGAGAAATCGGTTGACAACTCCAACTGCATGAGCTATATCTGGCCTAGTACAAACTATAGCATACATCAAACTACTTACTGTAGATGAGTAAGGCACTCTAGACATTTCTTCTTTTTCTTTCTCACTTGTAAGACATTGTTTCGAACTAAGCTTGAAATGACTTGTAAGTGGAGAACAAATTGCTTTGGCTTTACTCATGTTGAATCTTTCAAGAACCTTTTCATTGTAAGTCTCCTGAGATAGTCAAATCTTCCTTTTCTTCCTATCACGAAGAATCTTCATGCCAAGTATTTGTTTCACCGATCCCAAGTCTTTCATGGCAAAAGACTTACTTAGCTCTCTTTTAAGCTTTTCAATTTTTCTAACATCATGACCAACAATCAGCATATCATCAACATATAGCAGTAAAATAATAAAATCATCATCTAAATTTTTTTTCATAAACACAATGATCATATGTGGTTCTATCATACCCTTGGCACATCATAAAGGAATCAAACTTCTTGTACCACTGTCTAGGTGCCTGTTTGAGTCCATATAAGCTTTTCTTAAGCTTACATACTATATTTTCTTTACCCTTGACTTTGAAACCTTCTGGTTGCTCCATGTAAATTTCTTCTTCTAAGTCACCATGAAGAAATGCTGTTTTCACATCAAGTTGCTCAACTTCTAAGTTCAGGCGGGCAGCCAAACTAAGAACAACTCGGATAGAGGATATTTTCACAACTGAAGAAAATATTTCTTCAAAGTCAATACCTTTCTTCTGACTGAATCCTTTCACAACTAGTCGTACCTTGTATCTCTGTTGTGAGCTATTATTTTCAGTTTTCAATTTATAAACCCACTTATTCTTGAGAGCTTTCTTCTCTTTAGGCAACTTTACCAAGTCATAGGTGTGGTTCTCAAGCAAGCATCTCATCTCTTCTTGCATGGCTTTAACCCACTCATTCTTATGCTCATGAATAATAGCTTCTTGGTAAGTTTCTGGCTCTCCCCCGTCAGTAAGCATAACATACTCATGTGGAGGATATCTGGTAGATGGTTGTCGCTCTCTAGTGGATCTTCTCAATGGAATTTCAACTGGTGGTGGAGGTGCTTATTCAGTTGGTTCAGCATCATCAACTGTAGGAGTATCATGACTTACATTCTCACTATGATCTTCTTCTTCATCTCCCCCATGATCATCATGAACTACAGGTGAAGGAACTAGACCCAAACTCTAAGGAATATAAACAGAGGTTTCTGGCTTCTCAATATTATCACCATCATCAAACAATTGGTCTTCAAGAAATACAACATCTCTGTTTCTAATAATCTTCTTGTTCACTAGATCCCATAATTTGTACCCAAACTCTTCCTGACCATATCCCAAGAAGATACATGCTTTTGCCTTATTATCAAGCTTGGACCTCTCATCTTTGGGAATATGAACAAATGCTTTACACCCAAAGACTCTCAAATGATTATAAGATATATCTTTTTCTCTTCATACTCTCTCTGGAACATCACCTTGCAGAGGAACTGATGGAGAAAGATTTATCAGGTCAACTGTAGTTCTCATAGCCTCCCCCCAAAATGACTTCGGTAACTTGGCATGAGAAAGCATACACCTAATCCTTTCTTCAATAGTTCTGTTCATCCTTTCTGCCACACCGTTCTGCTGAGGAGTTTTAGAAACTATTTTCTCAAGCCTGATACCATGGAACCTGCAATAATTATCAAAAGGACCCCTGTACTCGCCACCATTATCTAATCGAATACACTTTAGTTTTCTGCCAGTTTCTCTTTCAACACTGACATGAAACTCCTTGAAAATATCGAGTACCTAATCTTTAGATTTCAAAGCAAAAGCCCATACTTTACTAGAATGGTCATCAATAAAAGTAACAAAATAAAGAGCACCTCCAAGAGTTTTAGTTTGCATAGTACAAACATCAGTATGAACTAAATCAATAACATATGATCTTCTAGATGATGGATATGTCTGAAATGTAACTCTATGTGTTTTTCCAGCTAAGCAATGATCACAAGATTTAAGAGACGTACCTTGCAACTCTGGTAAGAACTACTTTCTAGCAAGAGTTTGAAGTCCCTTCTCACTGATATGTCCAAGCCTCTTATGCCAAAGATCTATACTTTCACCTTTTTGAATTGCATTAATCTCTCCTTTGTGTAGCTTAGCTTCTATGACATAAAAAGAGTTAATTTTCTTTCATTTTGCCACAATTAGAGAACCTTTAGTGAGTTTCCATTTGCTTTCACCAAAATAGTGTGCAAAGCCCTCATCATCAAGTCTACCTGTAGATATCAAGTTAAGACAAATATCTAGAACATGCCTTACATCTTTGAGTATCAATTTGCTCCCAATACTGGTCTCCAAGCAAATATCTCCAATACCCATAATCTTAGATGTACCATTGTTTCTCATTCTGACATTACCAAAATCACTAGTAGTATAAGATCTAAAGAAATCACCATGAGAAGTAACATGAAATGAAGCACCAGAGTCAATTACCTAATTACTGTCCTGAGCTACAAGACTAACACAACCTTCATCACAAACAATAGTGATATTACCTTCATCAGCAACTGTATTTGTCTCTTTCTCATTTTTCTTCATTTCATTATGTTCTCGCTTCCAAAACCTACACTCTTTCTTCATATGACCTGGCCTGTTACAGTGAAAACATTTGATATTTCTTCTAGACTTGGATCTTCCTCTATATCCATGTGAATTTCTGCTATGACTTCTTCTACGTGTTTCTTGTTTTTCAATAACAAATATCCCAGAAGAAGATTCATCATGTTCTTTCCTTCTGGCATCTTCATTTAGCAAACTATCTTTAACCATATCTATAGTTAGAGTCCCCTCTGGCGTGGAGTTGCAAATAGTCACCACATATGTTTCCCAACTTTCTGGTAAAGAGCTGAGAAGTAATAATCCTTGCATCTCATCATCTATATTCATTTTCATAGCAACCAACTTGTTTGCAAGACTCTAAAACAGGCTTATGTGCTCAACAATGTTACCACTATCTTTATACTTCAAATTTACAAGTCTTCTGAGGAGAGAAATTCTATTTCCCACTCGCTTTTTCGCAAAGAGATTTTCTAACCTTTGCCAAACAACATCAGCTCTGGTTTCATCTGAAATATGCTCATGCAAATTTATATCAATCCATCTTCTAATATAGGCAATGACTTTTCTATGTTGAACTTCTCATTCTTCATCGTCCATAGTAGAAGGTTTATCTTTAACCTTGATAGGCTTATATAAATCTTTGCAATATAGCAAATCTTCCATCAGATGCCTCCAAGTAGAATAATTTGATGAGTTCAATTTAATCATACCATCTGACTGCTCCATTTCGATCACACAAGAAAAACTAGCGCCAAACAACCTGTTGCTCTGATACCACTTGTTGGAAAAAACCTGTTAAAGCGGAATATTCTTTTCCCTCTTTGTGTATTAAAATGGGTTCCTCATTAAAATACCAACTTGATATCCAAATGAAAATATCAACCAGCACAACATAAACAATAAAGCAAATAATCAATCATACAGTGAGACCAAATCTTTTTAACGTGGAAAACCCAACGTGAGAAAAACCACGGGACCGTAGTCCACCTCAAACTTCCACTATCAATAATAATGATAACAGGTTTACAGTAGGTCTTCTCTAGAATAACTAAAAGATCATAATAACATCAAGATCAAATATCTTGGCTCAAGAATAACATATCTTCATCACATACGATGGATCTCCTCTTAGGCCTCACAAAGTGAATATAGCAAGAAAGTAGGGTAAACTATAGATCAACACCGTTAGAATCGTAGAGTTTACTGTAAGGATTCTCCACATAAGATTTGGATCAAAACTGACGACGTTTGACCATCGATCGTCAAGCAAAAAACTTAGAAAATCTTACTTTCTCTTTATTTCTCTCTGTTCTCTGCACGTCGTCGCACGCTGCAATCTCATCTTGCTTATTTTACCCTTTTTCTCTTACTTTTTGATTTCTTTGATTTAGGTTCAAACGGTCCAATTGTCGAAGCCAACGTATGCGCTGGACCCAACACATGCTTTTCTCCGACGTCTTCGGATCCTCGATCAGCAACGTTCTCTCTACATCGCGAAGCTCTTCCCCATCTCAAGTTCTGTCCCAGTCTTTCTTCACTGACCATGTTAGTTGCTATGATTCAAACAAGTGATTGGCCTTGGCCCTTACCATTCTATGCGTGACCTCCTGCATCATCTTCTCCCTCATCGATAGTCTTGTTGGCGGCGATGGAAGTCTCTACTGCATGTTCGCCACTTTGAAGGCCTTCTGGTATTGAACTAGGTTGGCATAGATGATGACAGAAGCAAGGTGTTGAGGGACATGAGGATAGACTTACTACAATTTAATTACTTAACAAAATATTGTCATATTACTGTTTCCAAAAGAAAAATATCAAACTTTGTATTGAATAGCCAACTTAAGTGTATCTAGATTTAGTGAGTCAAAAAAATAATCTTTGAGACTTTTTTTTACTATTCTTTTCTAGAAAATTAAAACAAGTTACTTACTACATCTATTATCAAGAAATTTTTTAAAAATATCTTAATTTTAAACTTTGATAAATCTTTTCTTGAAACAGTTGGATAATTATTCTATCTTTGAAAAGGAAATCCCTATATAAAATTTACAAAATTTCTGAATTTTAAATTAAAAAGTTGATTTATTTAATAATCAAAATAATAATACATTTTAAGTTTCCAATTTTCTGATATTTATATTTAAAATAAATCAGGCAATTTTTTTGGGAAAATTATTTCGGGTTTCAATTCCTATTGTTTGAATTTGAAGTGAAGTTTTGGATTTTTCTAAATTTTAGAAGTAAAAAATAAGAATTCTTTAAAGATGTTATTTGTTGTTTTGTTTTTGAATATGTTTACTTGTTAAAGACATCTTTCTTAAAACAACATTATAAACAATGTTACCATATCTAAAACTGCTACAAATTTTTTACAATCATTTTAAAATTAATTCTTGTTTTTCTTAAGACAAACAATCTTGCATTTGCTGCTGTTGTTCTAAATCGAATATTCGATACGTTACTGTCCAAACTTGTTGGTTATTGTTTTAAACTATATACATCTGATTCTATGGATTTTAAAAGTTTCAAAGATTTGTCTTACATTTTGATCTTTAGAATTTTTGTTTTGGTCCAGTTAAATACAATACTAGATTGTTTTCTGTATGCAGTAACTATTGTTCTAAGTTAAGGAGGAAGGGGAATATCCAGGATCCCCTTGTAAGAGTCCAAAAAGATCATGAACTCAGCTATGAACGTTGTCATTGGAAGGCTTTGCTCAACAATGCCACCAACGAATTAAGGCATGTTGACTATCCAACCTTCAAAGTCAATACTTAAATGTATAAAGAAAATTAAATTATTTATCATGTGAAATCAATTACAAATACGCTTGAGTTAATCCCGACTCAAACACAAACCACTTGTATACCCTTTTATTAGTGTAGAATTTAATTGTTTAATCTATACGAAGACTTCGAGCTAATTAAAGTTCCTTTCACATCTGTCACAGTTCAATCTCAATTGACACCACACTTATTTGACCTTGAGGGTATCGAATCCTTCCGACTCTATAGAGATCGAACCCTGTCGACTCTGAAGAGGTTGAACTTTAATAACCCCGAAGAGGTTGAATCTTGTAGAACTACATCACGAGCATTCTTGACAAATGTCATTCCAATACTTAAGTTAGTTTTGTATTTAGAGGATTCAACCAAGGGCTTGAATAGCATTTAAAAAAGTCCTTAGGAGTACATATAGGGAGCTCTTTTATATCGGATCACAATTACTTCTATAATCAATATTGATTATAAGGGGCGGTTGTTGAGGTATAAGTCATGTGTCAATCATATGTTGGTCATATGCCGACCATATGTTGGACGTGCTGACAATCACATGACACTAAGGTGGCAGCAACATGATATTGACGTTGCCATTTGGTACTAATGTGGCAGTCACTAGCATTAATGTGATATCCACATTATATGGATGGCATCCACATGGCACTGATGTGGTGGTGAGGTGTTAGCCCCATCATCCATGTAATTTTCCTATACCCCCCACTTTTCGAGTTGGGGAGCAAAGCGAAATCAGGTTAGGAAGTACTTGCTTGATTAGTTGTTAGCACTAAAGTTTGGATGGATCCTTATGGCTGATGGCAATGCTCGATGAGCTGATAATGTCATGGGCTTGATTAGGCCACATGCGATGGTGTCTAGTGGGTTAGGCGAGGTAGCGCGCGATGAGCCTACTAGGCTAAGCATGATTATGTGCATTGGGTTGACCAGGTCAAGTATGGTGGCGCACCATTGGTCGACTAGACCTGACATGGTGGTGCACGATGACCAACTAGGCAGGGAGCGATGATGCACAATGGGTCAATTAGGATAGGGGTAGTGGTGCACAATGGGTTGACAAGGCCTCACACATCATTGATTTATATGCTATGGGTTGTTCTGTCACGAACTTAGTTGATTTTGTCTAAGTCATGTGGCACCCTTGCATGTCCATCCACAAAGGTCAACCTTATGTCACAAACTTAACGATTTTACCTAAGTTGTGCGGTACCCTTGCATGTCTATCCACAAAGGTTAGCCTCCTCGAAACCCCCTATGGTCCGTTAGGACCTACAAAAGAGAAATGAGTTAGAGAAAGCATTTCACTCGGGATCTATAAGCAACCATTTTAGCAAACACTTTATAGCCAATATAATTTACAAACATAAATTTCATAAGCTCTGAACGGTCACACAACAAAGGGTCCAAAATGGTCAACTACAAACCGAAATACCCATAAGTGCCCATAAGACACAACATTCGATTACAAGTCTAAAGTGGCCACCAAAGCCAATAAAAATAGGGTTGTTAAGCCTACGATCTCAAATACCTCATGTTGCTTGAACTCAGTGAGCATCGCCTCACAGACTTTAATTTTTTGGGTCATTCCTCCACAAAATCAGCCCATCGACTTTTCTTTCACTTAGTTGCCATTTCCAAGTAAATTCATATCACTTCTGCTTTCAATTAATATTCTGTTGGGAAATGAAGCGGAAAATCTACTCTTAATAGCACCAATCACTGTTGGTGAGGATTTGACAACTATTGTCTTCCATTAGGTTTCTTCGAAGGGTCATTAAACTTATACCTACTCATGTTCCTTGACACCTCACCTATTTATCATGTAAAATATTTATATAGTTTGATACTTATTGGCTAAATGTATAAAGAAAAGTAAACTATTTATCATGTAAAATCAATTATAAATACGCTTGAGTTAATCCCGACTGAAACACAAATCATTTGTATACCCTTTTATTAGTGTAGAATTTGGTTGTTAAATCTAGATGTAGACTTGGAGCCAATCAAAGTTCCTTCCACATCTGTCACAGTTCAATCTCAATTGACACCACACTTAATTGACCTTAAGGGTATTGAATCCTTTCGACTCTATAGAGATCGAACCCTGTCGACTCTAAAAAGGTTGAACTTTACTGACCCTAAAGAGGTTGAATCTTGTAGAACCACATCAGGAGCATTCTTGACAAATGTTATTCCAATACTTAAGTTAGTTTTGTATTTAGAGGATTCAACCAAAGGCTTGAATAATATTTAAAAATGTCCTCAGGAGTACATCTAGGGAGCCCTTTTATAATGGACCATGGTTACTTCTATAATCGATGTCGATTACGATGGGTGGTTGTTGAGGTGTAAGTCATGTATCAATCATATGTTGGTCATATGCCAATCATATATTAGTCACGTTAGGAATGAGTTGACACTAAGAGGGGCTGGTGAATTATTGCAGCAGATAAAATTACGTCGGTTCTAAAATCTTAATCTTATCATAAGAGAGAGAGAGGTTCGAAATTCATATTGCATAAATGAGAAACCTTGATCTTATCAAAGGGAGGTATAACATTAAGGGAGATATTATTACATGCTATATATAATAAGAGAGAGGGAGGCTCGTAGGCCTCAATAATAATCACATACATATATGCACATCATCACACGTGGCTCATGATCATCTGTCCACATCATACATCACATGTATATGCATATATAGGATTAACTATATAATAATTAATTAAACTATTTAATTAATACTTGAATTAACCCTTAATTCAATTTTGAAAACTTTACAATTTCCATACTATATGGTATCCTAAGAGGTAAGGAGCCCTGAGGGCTATAGAGGCCCAGTCCCCTAGGCTATCCTTGACATTGTCGAGGGCGAGGTAGAAGCGTAGGGCTGTTGAAGCTTGGTATATTGGGCTATCCTTGGCACTGCCAAGGATGAAGCAAAGATGCAGGGCTGCTGAAGCCTGGTCAAGCGGAGGCACTAGGCATACCAAGTACCCTTGGCACCCAAGAAACCCTGGTCGCTAGGGTCCCCTTTGCGGCCAAGAAACCCTGGCTGCAAGGGCTCTGCTTGGCTTGGTTAAGGGTAGCAAGGTTACTCTCGGCCATGTAGCCCTTGGCTAGGTTAAGAGCAGCAAGTGCTGCTCTCGGCCAAGGCTTCAAGCAACCTTTTGCTAGTGCTATAGGGCTGCAACATTTGCTGCCCTTTTTTTTCTAATTTTCTATCAACTATTTTGATGACAAACTAGTGGTCAATGAAACCTTTTAAAGTGTTAGAACATATGTAGTTCAAATATGCGATTAGTAACAAACACAACTACTTTAGGCAAAAACCAATTCTATGTGATTCAACACAAGATGCAATTAATGATCGATCTATGCATGGACAACTTAGCTCTAATACAACTATTAGGAAACTGTAGAGAGTATCACATGTGTAGCATAAAATAGAAACAAAAACTAGTTTTTCAAAAAAATAGATTTATCAAATCATCGTGCGAAGATCGAGAGCATAAAACTTCAAAGCGATAAAAATCATGTAACTGCATATAGTAGTTGAGATGTTTTCATATAGGAGAAATCATATATCCCCTAATCTATAGATCTCAATCTGTGGATAAAGGAGTTCTCACAAACTCCTCTCTAGTGGTGATCCACATAGCAGATGTGGTGACAACGCACCTCTACACGAAGCATGCTTTTTCCTCGTGTTTGTGCACCACCCCACTACAACAACCAAGGAGGGATCGATCCCTCTACTGTCCTCTCACACTAGAGAGGGGATAGTTAACTGAAGGAAATGGTAGGGAGGAGATGTAAAAGGTGGCAATAGTAGGGGTCTAACCTATGACTCTTTAAGCCCCAACTCCTATATATAAAGAGTTTCATTTAACTAACCTTAATAGATCCTTCTTTTGGGTATTGGATATCTATCTAATAACCCCTAGCTTAATGGATATTAGATCACCATCCAATAACTATTCTATGTCTTATTGGGTCTCACTCAAGAATCTATTAAAACAGGAGCTTAGTAGATATCTCATATTGATCCTCTATTCATCGTATTGTCCACTATATGTATACGACCCTCTAGGCCCAATATTGAGCTGGTCATAATGTGCATCTATCAGAACTCTTTCTGACTCAGAACTATTGGGAAACCTAGACAAAGCATGCGCAAAAGCCCACAAAACCGAAAACTACATGTATGTAAAAGATATATTATCAAGGGAGATCATATATCCCTAAAAACCTATAGATCTATGAGAGATAATGAAAGAGGTGCCATAACCCAATCCTAGTTTAGCCCACTGATTTGGCCTCCTAATGGGCCCAATTCGGCTTGGCTTTATACCCAATGGCTTTCTTGATAAGTTTGTATTATTTTAGCCCAATACAAACTTAACTTATAACGACCTCAATCAATACTTTGATAAATCAACCAAACATTTGGCATATTTATGAAGCTTTTGACATGTTATACACTCTTCTGGCATATTGTCGAATCTTTTGATACTTCATTTGAACCTCTAGCATATCACTCTTTCCTTCAACATATTATCTATTCCACCAATATGTCGACTTTCCCACGATATTTAATCTTCCAATACAATATTTGATCCTTGCGGCACGATGTCCGATCCTATAGTACGAAGTTCAATCTCTGGCACAACGATCAATCCTTTGGCTCGACGTCCAATTTTCAACATGATAATTTTTTGACATAACATCTGACTCTCTTACTCGACAATTGGCCCTTTGATAGTTTAAGTCTATAATCGAAGTATTTCCTGCATCACTTATCTCAAAAGTATATTAGTCCAATAAACTCATCAATTAGTTTTATCATCAAAATTCAAGATTCAATACCCTCATCCCCACACCATTCCTCATTTAGATGGGACAGGAGAGGGGATAGAGAATCCACATTATGGGCGAGAAATTGATAGGTTCTTCATATTCTCCTAATTAATCCATCCTATTTTAGAAAAAAAATAAAAATATTATCGAAACTAATTAACTATACAAAAATTTATAAATAATAATAACTATATTTATAAAGTTTGCATGTCATAAGAATATTCAAATACAAATATATCCAAATAAATCTATAAATTATTAATTTTATATTTTCAATTTTCTTCATTAATTTCATATTTTCAATTTTCATGATCACATATCTATGCATGATGAATCCTATATAAATAAAAAAAATATAAAGTGTCTAGCAATAAAAAATTAAAAATATATAATACTATTAAAAATAAAATATATATCAATTACCTTATAATCATCTTTATCTTCTTTAAAGAATACACACCATTTCGAATAAGCTATTAAATATAAATTTATTGGGCTAACTACATATTACTCCCTATAGTTAGTTGTCTTTAGTATTATGGTTCCTATACTTAAAAAATTATATTGACATCCCTGTAGTTATGAAAGTGAAACGATTATGTCAATTTACCTTAACAATATCAGTTTTTATCAATAGAAACATAAAAATAAAGGAGAAAAAATAATTTTAAATTTGATGGTGGACAGTGTTGATGGCAAATGGTAGCGCCACTAGCGTCGGTGGTGGCGAACCCCTCCCTGTCCCCTGTTGTCCTCGACGTCAAGTGGCCGCCACCCTTCGCCTCCTCAACCACTTCCTCACCGCTGCCCCTCCACCTCCCCCCTTGTCCTCTCCTTCTCCTTCTCCACCCTTGCCCTTGGCATTGAGCAAATCTGCCACCTTTCCTACGACAACTCTATCACCGCCCTCATCCATGCCCTCTCTTCCCTCTGCCCTACCATCGTCTCCTGGTCCCATTCCCTCACTTGCCCTCCTCTCCAACTTCTTAATCGACTTGACCCACTACCTCGCCGTCGACCTTGGTGAGCAAGAATTAGAAACGAGAGGAGTTAAGCTTAGTCCCCAACTCGATCACTTTGTTAGGCAGAAACCTCAATAGCTTCCAAGTGATACACGTAACATCATTGGATTTGACATCATTAGTAGTGTCGTCCCTAGTGAGTACCTTGCCAATGGTGGCATGATCTCCTTGAATAGCACCAGATTGCGTTGCAACAGGTTCAATCACATCTCCACCAGATCTACCAAGCATCGACCGTGATGATATAGATGTCCAAGTTCTTCATCATTATGTAGTTCGGAGATGCTAGGATCTAGGTGCATAAGAGAAAGGTCAAGTTCATCATCACCATGTGGTCCGAAGATGCTAGGATTTGAGTGCGCAGGAGACAGGCTACGGCGTGCTATAGGTCTAGCATCCCCCTCTATAGTTTGTCAAGTTTGGCATCCACCAATGCCAGCTCATCCATTAGGATCATCTAGCAATGGCCATGCCCACATTCCTGACACCAATCATGGATATCTTAGTGTGACACTGAGTGGAAGACGATGGCACTACTTACTCGATGGGGTGAAATAGGGTCCTTTGTATGTCATTAACAAAGTCGAGCTTCGAGAGAGATGACACCTTCCTCATCTTCTTAGGCCAACGCTATGAATAGGATGGTAGCGGAAAATATAGTGGACGTGTTCAACGCCAGGGGTGAGGGTGGAGAAGGAGAAGGAGAAGGGGAGGACGAGGGGGAAGGCAAAGGGGGTAGTGGCGAGGAAGTGGTCGAGTAAGTGGAGGGCGATAACTGCTTGACATCGGGGATGGGGGGGAGGGGGAGGGGTCTACCACCACCGATGCCAACGATGTCACCGTCCACTATCGACATCGTCCACCACCAAACTTAAAATTACCTTCTTTTTTATCTTTTATTTTTATATTTCTATCAATAAAAACTGACGTCATTAAGGTAAATAAACTTAATCGTTTCACTTTCGTAACCATAGGGATACAACTTTTTAAAGTATAAGGACTAAGACGCTAAAGGTAGCTAACTACATGGAGCAATTTGTAATTAACCCTAATTTATTACATAAGTAAGAATATTTAAGAATTAATACTAAAAAATAAAAATTTAAGTATTTTCACTCAAATTAAAGTTTGTACCATAACCAAGCTTAAACCAATAGGAGGCTCCATATGGTAACAATAAGTTGATTCCTTATTATTTGTCAAGACAAATATAGAAACTTATCTTCTCCAAAAAGTTAAAATATAATTTATTTGATTAGCCTTGATATGATTGTAATTTCTTGGTTCTTATAAAAGAGGCCAAAATATTGTGATAGAATCATTAAAAAATCAATAAATTGACATTTTGTATATGTGGCATCGAGCCATATCTAATTCTTCAATGATATAATTTAATTGTCCATGTACCTAAAGATGTGAAAGCTTAATCCTATGATTTCGTAGTTACCTTTTTCTTTATTATCTTATCATTATTATCTTTCTCTTCTCCTCTTTCTATTTTGATATTATAAAAAAATATTACTTCCCGTTGTCAAGTTTGGTATTAAAGCTTTTGGTTTAGTCAAGATATTCTGATCTATATATCAATCATATACACTTAAGAAGATTTCCTATGTAGCAGTAGCAAATTATGTTAGGTTTCATTAAAAAAAATTCTATTTGTTGAAGGAATCTTTTACAAATTCTATAAATTACCACATGGTGTTGTTTCATAGATTGGCTATGATGAAGACAAAAAGAAAGTAATTTTAAAAAGGGAGGAAAGAAATAATCTAGCTAAATAAAAGGGAAAACAATTAAGTATCAAGAAAAGGAAGATCATTTGGTAAGATGAACCTAGAAACTTTTCTTGTCCGAAGAGTGTAAAAAAATTATTCATTTGATTAGTCTTGACTGTTTAGATTTTTTCTTATTAATCCTTCCTTTTCTTCTTATACATGTGTCTATAAAAGGAGATCAAAATATTGTAATGAGTCATTAGGGAATGAGTTGAAAAATTAATTTCTTTTCTAACAGTAGTGTAAATGGTGCAAAGTTATGTTTATTTTTCAAATAGTGTAATTCTACATCCACACTTAAGATGTATGAAGTTGTGGAGTCTTTATCGTGAGAGTTCTCTTCTTGTGCATATAAAAAGTCTAAATGTTATTTTATTTTTTTTCTTATAGTCTTTCTATTATAATCTTTCTCTTCTTCTCTTAAATTTTTTTATAAAAAATATTTTACTTTTATTTATATTTATAAAATAGTTATCTTATTTTTAAATTTATTTTCAAAGGAATTTACAAGAGACTTCTTTATCATCTTTGATATTGCCAAGAAGTTGTCTGATAGAGATCAGAATACAATCACACCATTACAATGGTCCAAAAAGTTACTGAGAGCAAATGATTATATTGGAACCATATGGATATAAATACTTCTGGAGGACCCATGCTATATATATATATATATATATATATATATATATTATAGTAAAATTTGAATATGTGACACATTTGTATTCTGCTTTAAAAGATTCATAAAAAGGCCGTATAGGATCCGTTTTGAGCTTGAGCTTGTATAGAATCATTGTATAGGATCATAAAAGGAGATGTCATACACAACTTAAAAGTGCATATGATAAAAATCTGAAGGTGATAGAAATATCATACTTTTTATCACACTAAAATAAGATTTAAAAGATAATTTCTTAACGTTACAAATTAACAGACGAGGCGGACGTGCATTCTTACACACGATGCGTGACTCGTGCGCTTCGTTACCTCCACGACGTGGCCGGAGTCGTCCACTGCAACGTGAAGGGCCGAAACATCCTGTTAGGCGGAGTTCCCGTCGTCGCGAATCTCACGGATTTCGATGTGGCGGTGAGGATTTTCGGGGGCGATGGGCGTAGTTGGGTGCGGGGAACGCCGGTATGGATGGAGCCGGAGGTCGCCAGGGGAGAGCGGTCGAGGCCGGAGTCAGACGTCTGGTCGCTCGGGTGCATGGTCATTGAGATTGGCGACCGAAGCACAGCCGTGACCAGACTGGAGACCTAAAGATGCTGCAGAAGTGATGTTTCGTATTGGTCACAGCGACGAGCTGCTGGAATCTGCTGTTGGAGGTCGCTCGTGATTTTCTCGACAAGTGCTTGAGAAGGGATGCAAGCGAGCGGTGACTGCAGAGCAGTTATTGCAGCACCATTTCCTAGGCGAAGCGGAAACCTCGATGACGGAGAAAGTTGGAGTTCCGTGACGGCCCCGATGACTGAGAAAGTTATAGTGAGTCACAGTGACCTTTCTTTCTGATTCCACCGAGTTGGTGTCTAGTGGAAGAGAGAGTAGGACAATTAGCTTCATGCGGGATAGTTTTGGCCTGGGAAAGTGATGACTGGGAGGAAGTAAGGAGGGTTGAGGAGCTCAATTTGCAGGGGAACAAAGCAGAAGAGGAGCGAGGAACGTTATGGGAATGTCCTAGTTTGGGTTCGGCAGACAAGCATGGGGTGTCAGTGAGGAAGAAGGGGATGATTTACCCAGTGGTATGAGATACCCTGTTTCTTTTCCTGCTGCCTCTTGTCCCTGGTGCTTTTGCAAGGGTGGTTTGGTCGTCTTACCATCATGTGAATGGGCTCATTACGGTATTGTTCTTTGGTTGGTGCTTTTGTGGCGTGAAGAATGGGAGACAGACACAAGTGATGCAAACTAATTAAATGGAGGTCCTAAGTTAAATTTTTGTTGCTATTGATGTAACATGAACAACATCAACCAAAGAACAACACCCTAATGAGTCCATTCACATGGCAGACCAAACCACCCTTACGCCCTTGCAAACTCAACAAGGACAAGAAGAGGCAGCAGAAGAAACAAAGCATCACATTCCACTAGGTAAATCATCGTCTTTTCCCTCACTGACACCGCATGCTTGTCTGCCGAACCCAAACTGTTATAATCAGGACATTCTGAGAATGTCCCTCGCTCCTCTTCTGCTTCGTCCCCCTGCAAATTGACCTCCTTAAGCCTCCTTTCCCAGGCCAAAACTGCAACTTTCTCCGTCATCGGCGATATCGTGGAATTCTAAGTTTGCCCATTCGAGAATCGGAGTCTCCGCCATGGGGGTTTCCGCTTCGTCTTGGAAAGGGTGCTGCAATAACTGCTCTGCAGTCCATCGCTCGCTTGCGTTCCATCCCAAGCACTCGTCGAGAAAATCACGGGCGACCTCCGATAGCAGGGGCGGGAATTCCGGCAGCTCGTTGCCATAACCAATACGAAACATCGCTTCTGCAGTGGTCTCCAGTCTGGCCATGGCTGCACTCCGGTCGTCATCCTCGATGATCGTGCACCCGAGCGACCAGACGTCTGACTCCGGCCTTGGCCGCTCCCCACTGGCGACCTCCGGCGTCATCCACAGCGGTGTTCCCCCACCCAGCTACGCCCATCTTCCCTCGGAAATCCTCATCGTCGCATCGAAATCCGTGAGCTTGGCTACGCCGACAGCTCTGCCTGACAGGACATTTCGGCCCTTCACGTAGTGGACGACTTCGGCCACGACGTGGAGGTAACGAAGCGCACGGGTCATGCAATCACGTGTCAGAACGCACGGCCGCCTCGTCCGTGGAGCAACCCTTCCGCCCCATCTATTAATTTTTAACCCTACGAAATGAGTTTTAGAAAATCAAATCCAATGAGTTTTTTTGCTGGATTTTTTCTATACTAACTTTGTTACTTAATTAATTTTATATTTTAAATTTCAAGAATTTGAAGATTTTTTAACTACCAATTTGGAAATATTTCGTTTTTAGAAAACTTTAAATTCCAAAGTTGTTAAAAAGCTCCATTTTAAATTTAATTCCTTAACAAATTTTCCATATTGCTACTTCAATGAAAAATCAAACATTTCTATTTTAGGAACAACCAAATTAAGTGTGTCAAATTTTGGTAAGTCAAAACGAAAGTTTGAAATCTTTTTAGAATTTTATTTGAAGGTATATTAAAAATTACCTTCTAAATTTGATATAAAAATCTATTTTTAAAAAGTAAACTTATTCTCAAACATTAGTAAATCTGTTTTTAAAAATTTGATTATTGATTCTATTTTGAAAAATCAAAACAATGATAAGAAATTATAATATTTCTAATTTTTAAATTTATAAACACCTTTATTTCTATTAATAATTATAATAATTATAATATTTCAGATCTATTAAAATTTTAAATTTTAATTATAATAATTAGCGATGTAGTTCTTGGTTTGCTAGTGAAGAACGATGAGAGGATTTGGAAGACTAGTCCCGTGATGTTGGGGAATAGCTTCACAAGTTAGTTCTTTACTACTGCACTTAGACTTGCTAGTAAGAGATGACTGAGGTTTCCTGCAAAGGAGTATCCAATCCCCTAATGAGATTAGAAAAACTATATAAAAAAGCTAAAAATGTTACGCCGATAATTTTTTTTAGAATCGTAATAATACTAACAGAAGGATAAATTAGTATTATAGTAAATTTTAATCGGTTTTAAACTTTGATCGATAAATCCATATAAAAAATATGATTAAACAAAAATGAGAGTAAAGGTTGCGAATAAAATAAATTAGTAACTAACAACAAATCAAAAAGTAAGAAAAGAAATACAAACAATTTATAGTGGTTTGGTCTTTCCACATATATCCACTTTTGATTTCTTTTCTCTTGAGACCATCAGTTTTTACTATCGATCTTTTTTCTAACAAATGAAGATCAACTACCTTTGTTATAACTTTTCTCCTTTTAACAGACTTAAAAGAAGACATCCACATTCACTCTTTTATAAGATCTCTCACATCCAACAACTTAGAATCAATTCTACACTCAATAAGGAGGAAAAAACTCAAACAATGTTCAAAGAGAGTTTATAACACGTTTGTGCTCAAGAATAGGTGCTCCATCAACCAAGCCTAAGTGGGGTATTTATAGATCCCAAAATGCTTTAAGAATAGAGCCAAAAATTTAAACCCCAAAATTTTAAGGTATTGATGGTACTATCATTACACAAGGCAGTATTATCACTATAACGAGGCCATGAATCATGACTTTAGTGGTACTACCGTCGGCCTAGGTGGTACTACCATTAGAATGGATGGTACTATCGCTTGAAATATCCAAAAAACACTAATGGCTGACTTAGGTGGTACCATTGCTTGGGCCTAGTTTAAGCCACCGATTTGGCCTTCTAACATGTATAATTTAGCCTTAATTCAAGCTTAATGGGTTCCTTGATAACTTGGCATAGTTACGACCCAATACCAACTTAATTTGGCCAAGAAATATCTCGATCAAGACTTTAACAATCCAACCATATATCTAGCATAATTAAGAGGCTTTTAGCAAATTGTATGCTATTTCAGCATATTATCTGATCTTTCAGCACTTCATTCAAACTTCCAGTATATCATCCTTTCCTTCGGTGTATCGCCCGATCTATTGGCATATTGACTTTCCCACGACATCCGATCTTTTAGTGTAATACCCGATCCTTCCAACATGAAGCCAGAACTTATCCAATCTTTAGCACATCGATCAATCCTCTAGCTCGACATTTAAATTTTGACATGATACTTTTCTCAACACAACATTCGATTCTCTTCCTTCGACAATTTACCATTTGATAGTCTGAATTCATGATCAAAGTATTTCCTGAGTCACTTATCTTAAAAGTATATTAGTATATATATTCATCAATTGATTTTATTATTAAAATCTAGGATTAAATAATCTTCCCCTTTTCGATGATGACAACTAATTAATGATGGAGTTTTAACAAGACTCCCATATCTATTTATTATTTTAAAATATTATGATAAACTTAAACTCGAATGATCATATATACTTTAAAATCATATACTAAATTCAAGTTGAAAGAAATGATCTTGTTGATATTATGATTCAATCATTCAAGCCTAAAATCAATGCTTAATCAAGTTTCAAATTTCAATAATTATCAATATGTAATATCACTCTAAATATAACTATAAGTTAATTATTTATATAATAAAAAATTATAAGATATTATAACTCTTCCTATTCATACATGAGTTATCACTTCTCGCTTGTGGTTAACAAAAAATATGCTTCTCCCCCTTTATTGATAAAAAAATATGAGTTATTACTTCTTTAAAGAGAGTGATATTAGGATCAAGAGCGACATTAAGAAGGGGGGGTGTGAATTAATGCCGTGAAAAAAATCATAGATTTTTATAAAATATTCGTTCGTTGAAAACCAATTTCGGAAAGAGCTTGACTTTAGAGTAAATGAACTTGCAATTAACTTAGAAAGTAATAGCAGTAATAAAAAGCAGAATGGAAATGAGTATACCGAAATTTATAATGGTTCGATCATTATGACCTACATCCACTTTTGATTCTTCCTCCGTCGAGGTCACCGACGTCCACTAATTATCTTCCTTCAATAGGTAAAGACAAACTACCCTTTTACAGCTCTCTTCTCCTTTTTATGAGTTTAGGAGATAACCCTTACAAGATAAACTACCCTTTGATTCGATCCTAGTTCAAGCCCAATGGGTTCTTTGATAAGTTAGCATAGTTATAGCCCAATACTAACTCAATTTGACCTAAAAAGATATTGATAAAAATATAACAATCCAACCACAAATCCGGCATAATTATGAAGCTTTTAGCATATTGTATGCCATTCCAACATGTCATCCAATCTTTCAACACTTCATCCAAATCTCTAGCACATTGTTCTTTCTTTTAGTATATTGCTCGATCGATCGGTATGTCAAATTTCCCACCACATCTGATATAACACCCTTGATTAGTCCCACATCGAAAGTGGGCAAAATTAAGATTGACTTATAAGGGTCTGATGAGTGTACTACTATCAACTTCAGCTTAACTATTTTAGTCAGTGGTTTAGACCAAACGAAATTGATAGGCCAGTTAATTCATCAACCCAAGTCATGACATTTCATTAAATTTGTCACATCCCGAATTTATAAAAAATAAATAAATCATTAATTTATTATCTATAATTTACATAATAAACTCCCTCTTTTTTCTTTTCATTCGTTTCATTCGTCTTTGAATTCAGATCTAGTCTAGTCACATCTACTATATGATACTTATCATATCAATATCATAAACATAAAAAATCAATAATCATTTTCAAATGACACATTCAAATAAAACCTTTAAATTCATCAAATCATAAAAGTATTAAACATCAATATCTTAATAGTCATCAATAAATCAAAACCCTAATTGGAATAGCTCAATTGACTTAAACCAAACTCAATTCGATTATGATCTAATGGAACCAATATCAAATCCTTATGGAACCGGTCTGGAATTACCCTAAACCGGTCTAATTTAGATTTGATTGATCACGATTAGGTCAAATAGGTTTGAACTAGTCAAGTTAGTTTAGAATCACCCTAAATCACCTTTAACTGATCAAACCTGTTTGATTTCATCAATTAATGAGCGCAAACCAATAGAGAAGGAGATTGGACTATGTCGTAGTGCTACGACGGGCTATATAAAAGGAGTGACGATATGTCTAATACCAATCGTGTAGTTGGGCAAGCTTAACTTCATGGACTAGGCTAAGCCTCACTTATAAGTTGGGTTGGGCCTTACCATTGAACTAGGCCATACTTGGCTCACGAATTGATCATAGACACATGAGTTGAGATCGTGTTTGATCACCTAGACTGAGTTGTACCTAGCCGCATAAGTTAGCTCATGCTTAGCCACATGGTTGGGTCGTACCTTACCATATGAGTTGAGTTATACATGGCCACATGGACTGGATTGTACCTAGCCACATAAGCTGGCCCATGCCTAACCACATGATTGGGTCGTACTTTACCGTATGGGCTAGGTCATATATGGTCATATGGATTAGATCGTACCTAGCAACATGGGTTGGGTCATGCTTGACCACATGGGCTAGTTGTACTTAGTTGCATAAGTTAGGCTGTTCATGACCACATGGTTTGAGTTGATTCGATCTGATCGATTAACTTGACTCAAGTTAGACCCCAATTAGACTCCTCTTATCAAATTATATTTCAATATTTAAAATTATTAAAGAATTACTCAAATACATTAATTAAAACATGATTGGGTCATACTTTACCGTATGGGCTAGGTCATACATGGTCATATGGATTAGATCGTACCTAGCAACATGGGTTGGGTCATGCTTGACCACATGGGCTAGGTTGTACTTAGTTGCATAAGCTAGGCTGTTCATGACCACATGGTTTGAGTTGATTCGATCTGATCGATTAACTTGACTCAAGTTAGACCCCAATTAGACTCCTCTTATCAAATTATATTTCAATATTTAAAATTATTAAAGAATTACTCAAATACATTAATTAAAACATGATTGGGTCATACTTTACCGTATGGGCTAGGTCATACATGGTCATATGGATTAGATCGTACCTAGCAACATGGGTTGGGTCATGCTTGACCACATGGGCTAGGTTGTACTTAGTTGCATAAGCTAGGCTGTTCATGACCACATGGTTTGAGTCGATTCGATCTGATCGATTAACTTGACTCAAGTTAGACCCTAATTAGACTCCTCTTATCAAATTATATTTCAATATTTAAAATTATTAAAGAATTACTCAAATACATTAATTAAAACTTTAAATTCATGATCTAAAATTTAAAACTAATTATATTACAAAAATTCACACATAATTCTTGAAACATAGATATAACTAATTAAATAAATTAGAACTATTATACTAAATAAGAATTTTAATAATTAAATCAATATTAAAATTCACTTAAGCTTAAAAGATCAATACAAATCAAATAATCAATCTAACATCACAAATCAATTATTATTATTTATAAATCATAAAATTTTGAAATTAAAACATCATCATTCATTATAAAATTGTAACAATCTCAACGTCAAGATTTCAAAACACAAATCAAAGCTAATTAAAAAGAAAGGATCTTACCTCTCTTCGATTATCCCTTCCTTGATATCATTTCCCTGGAAAGTTATCTCCTCAATCCTCCTATTGTTAGGCTTAGTAGAGAATGAGGGATGAGTAATCCTTTTATATAGGAGAAGATGAGATCTCCCTGAAAGGTAAGTAATAATTTAATTTTTATTTTTAATTTATTTTACATTTGCTTTCACACACAAAAAAGTAATATAATATTCTTTTTTATAGTTCACACACAAAAATGGAATGTAAACTATTTACTTCCTAAATATCAAATCACTTATTAGGAAATAAATCAATTAATAATTTAATTGATTAGTAGAATTCTTAACTTATCCACGTGATTAAGGAAATTAAATTTAATTATTTCCTTAGCTATTATACACAAATATAGAAGTTAATAATAAAGTAATATATTATTTATAGTAATTAATTTATGTTAAGGGAGAAATTATCGGTGATTACATCTGATCTATTAAAGAAATACCCGATCCTTCCAGCATGATGCCTGGACTTATAGTACGAAGTCCAATCTTTGACACATCTACCAATTCTCCAGCTTAATATCCAATTTCCAACATGATACTTTTCCTAACATAACATTCTATTCTTCTACTTTGACAATTTATCCTTTAATGATTCGAGTTCATAATCAAAATATTTTTTATATTATTTATCTTAAAAATATATTAATCTATAAATTTATCAATTAATTTCATGATCAAAATATGAAATTCAACATCATGGTTCTGGCCTTCTAAACCCTCTTCTCGTACTTCGACCAACTATGGAGATGTTTGTAATTTTCTGTGCAATCTCTTACGTGATCTTCTCCCTCACTGATAGCCTCATCGACAGTGATGGAGTCTTCATTATGGGATTGTCACACTCAAGGGATTCTACATCTTCAATATCATAGACAAAGATAGGAGAGAGGCCTTTAGGAACATGAGCAGGCACCGGTTGCATTTGGACATTGGACCATGTGCATGCCTCCATAGCGATACTCACATTCTTGAGCATAGCATTTCGTGATGTAGGGTTATAGAAATGCTTCTTCCCCGATGCAAGGCCTATCACTCGATGTGAGGATAATTATAAATTTTAAAAAATTTAAAACTTACCCTAAAACTTTCTAATAGAATTTAAATTTTTATAAGGATCCTCGCATCGAGTGGTAGATTCAACAGGAGATCTTTCACACTAGGCCTTGCATCAGGGAAGAAGCATTTCTAGAAACGTGTATCACAAAATGCTATGCTAAAAAATGTGTGCATCACGATTGAGGCATGCATGCGATCCGATGTCCACATGCAGCCGATGCCCGGTCATGTTTTTGAAGGCCTCTCTTCTGTCTTCGTCTATGACATTGAAGATGTAAAATCTCTCGAGTGTGGCAATCCCTTACAAACATCGATGAGGCTATCAGTGAGGGAGAAGACCACGTAGGACGTTGCACATAGAATTACAAACATTTGCAATGGTTGGTCAAGGATGAGAAGAGGGTTTAGAAGGCAATATAGTTATTGGCTATTGCACTTGGTTGTTGTTTTTCCGGGAATTGGGATGACGCTAGAGAGTATCTAATCCCCTTGCACGATATTTGAAAAACCACGTAAACAAAAGCCATAAAAATGTTATACTCAACAACAGATTCAATAGTAGCTCCTTTGCATTTGAATTTGTGTTATGATGAAGCATAGAAAGTAAACCATGGATGTCGTCCTACTTTTGTTGCAGATGCCTACTCATATTTTTGAAGTTCTCACCCCTATCCTCATCGGAACCAATGTAGTTGAAGACGCTAAAACTCCTTGAATGTTGAGATCCTGTAATTCAAGTTTCCATCTTCACTGATGATTTTGTTAGCGATAGAGAAGACAACACCAAAGATGCCAAATGCTCAAGGTGTTTGACGTCTTCAACTATGCTAGCTCCACCGAGGAAAGGAGTGAGACAATCAGGGTTATGAGTAGGTATCGATTGCGGAAGTTGGATAGCGTACATGACTTAGGTTTGTTGGTGACAATCATAAGCATTGCATTCCGTGATGCTACTAGACTCTAGAAGTGCTTACACAAATCCGAATGCAAAGGAGCTACTAGAGAATCTGTCATTGGGCATAGCATTTTTGGCAATTATTTGTATGGTTTTTCTAATCTCTTGTAAGGGGATTGGATACTCCTTGGAGTCAATCTCGGTTATCTCTGTTCGCATGCCAGCAAGTGGAGAAGTCAAGAACTCTACCTCTTTGAAGCTACTCCATAACATCATGGTATTAGCCTTCCAAATCCTCCCACTATCCTTCACTAGTAAGTCAAATCAACTACATCTCTAAATATTATAATTAAAGTTTGAAATTTTAATAGATCTAAAATATTAGAATTTTTAATTTTAAAAATTAGAAATATTATAATTTCTTATCATTGTATTGATTTTTTTTTTCCAAAATAGAATCAATAATCAAATTTTCAATAATAGATTTACTTATGTTTGACAGTAAGTTTGCTTTTTTATATTAGATTTTTATACCAAATTTAGTAGTTGGTTTTTTATTATACCTTAATAGAAAAGTCAAAAAAGATTTCAAACTTTCCTTTTTGACTTACACACACTTAATTTGGTTGTTCCTAAAATAGAAATGTAAGATTTTTTTTATTGAAGTAGTTATATGGAAAATTTGTTAAGGAATTAAACTGTAAAATGGTTTTTGTTAACATCTTTGGAATTTGAGGTTTTCTAATAATGAAATATTTCCAAATTGGTAATTAAAAAATCTTCAAATTCTGAAATTTAAAATATAAAATTAATTAATTAACAAAGTTAGTATAAGAAAATTCCAGCCAAAAAACTCATATTGGATCTGATTTTCTAAAAATTTCAATGAAAAAATCCAACCAAAAATAGTAGAATTTTGATTCTTGCCAAAAAATCATACAAACAATTTTTCAGGATTATTTTTATCAGCAAAATTCAATGGATAGATTATTATTTTATCAATATGAATAATTTAATTTGTTTAATAAAATGTTATGTTAGTGTGGTGCATGAACATCATGGCGAAATATAAAAGATTAAGAGTTAGCAGAATATTAACAAATACAGAACTATAAAATATAGCGTGGATTAACATCAAAAATTATAAAATGATGCATGATTTCATCATAAGATAATCCAATTATATATATTATTTATAATCACCATGAATCAATTAATCAGTCAAATATTATGGTGTGATTAATTTTAAAAGTGAGTTACCTCCTTGGGAGTTTCTTAACTAAAATTCGGTATACAATAGTTTGTCCTAGATTGTTGGAATATAAACTAATATTAGATTGCATTTAATAAAAAAATCTAACAAAATTTGATTTTCAAATATAAAAGAAACTACTGGAAATCACTGTCCTAATGCAAAGTGAGAAAGAAAATTTGGATTATTAAGTTACTAAATCAAAAGAGGGATCCGTTAGTTTTCATAAACTTATTTTTGGTCAATTACAAACCCAAAAGATTAAATATCATGAATAATGTTATAAATGTCAAATCATTCAGAAAAAGGTAATAATGACAAGAGTAATTAAAATTTTGATTTTTCCCCCTCAATGTTAAATTATATTTTTGAAACATAAAATAATACTAGACTATATTTAATTAAGAAATCATATAAAATTATATTTTTAAATATAAGATAAAGAAATATAAATGAAATGCAAAATTGTGTTGGATGACCTTAGGTCAAAGTCTTTCTTTTTTTTACAAGTTGACTTCAAAAAAATACCCAAAGATACAAGAAGGAAATCCCTTCCTAGGAAGAATAGCATGGATGGTTGATAAGATATGACATAGAACAAATAATAATGAAATACTTTTTATAAAAAATGAGTTATAAGAGAGAAAGAGAAAGATTATAATAAAAAAGATTATAAGAAAAAGAACGAAATAACTATAGGCTCAAGCAATGAACTCTCGCGATAAAGGCTCTAGACCTCTACACATCTTGCTTGTGAACATGGAATTACACAATCTGAAAAACAAATATAGCCTCACACTATTATGAGAAAAGAAATTAATTTACCAACTTATTCTCTAATGACCGATTATAATGTTTTGACCCCCTTTTATAGGCCCATGTATAAGAAGAAAATGAAATAATTAATAAGAAAAAAAATCCAAGCATATCTAGACTAATCAAATAAATAATGTTTTATATTCTTTGGAGAAGAAAAGTTTCCAAGTTCGTCTGGCCAAATGATCTTCCTTCTCTTGATACTTTATTATTTTCCTTTTTTATAGCTAGATGATTCTTTCCTTTTTTTTTCTTAAATACTTTTTTTTTTCTTCTTCATAGTCAATCTAGGAAACAACATCATGAATTTTATTTTAAAAAAATAATAATATTTGCTTTTCCTACGTAAGAACTTGTCCCAAAAGTTTGTAAGATTGAAATATAAATCAGCTTTGGTGATACAACATCTTAGATGCACCAAAAACTATGATACCAAACCTGAAATATGACAATTAGAAGTTAATTTTTTATAATAATAAAATGGAAAGAGGAGAAGAAAAAGATTGCAATGATAAAATAATAAAATAAAACAACCAGATATGCTCCTTTTTCTTGCAAAAAATAAGTGACAAAAGCAAGTTATGAGATCAAGACTTTATGATATGTTGTGAAAGTATTTACCAACTCAACTAACTAACACCATCATAATTAAGGAGAAAATCTTAGAATTAAGGTCTTGCATTTTCACATACTTGGATTGTGAAATTATATCATTTAAAAAATAGATATGACTTTTTCTCATACAACTCAATTTAGTAACTCATTTTCTAATGATTCTGTTACATTCTTTTGGCCCTTTGTATAAGCCTTAGGTAGATGGAGAAGAAAATAATAATAAGAAAGAAATTGTCATCATATTAAGGCTATTCAAATAAATTATATTTTGAATTCTTTAAAGAAGAGAAGTTTCTAAATTTTCATTCTCAAATGTAAGGAATTAGCTTGTTTTTACATTATTAAACCTCCTTAAAGCAATGGGTTGAAGGAGCATATTTAATTAGTTGGCCAATGAGCACATTTGTGAACTCTTTTAGAGTGCATGATATATGAAGTATAACTCTAAACTCATTTCGATGGGGATTAGTACTTTTATATTAAAATTTTGAAATAGTACTATGTTATATGAGATGTGACTCTATACATATTCTCAGTCCATGTCCTCGTAGATAAATATATATAAACAATCAAAAAGGGATCTAGGAAATCTTTAAAAATTCTCATAAAAAAGGTCAAGATAATTGTGCACGATCATAAACATGAAACATGTAATAAGATAAACAGTATTATGATTTGTAATAATGAATGTTAGGATCAAAAGAACATGGTTTCTTGGCAAATGTTTCAGACTCTTTATAGGATTCAAATTACTTAAGAGGATTAGAATTATGAATTCAACTAGAAAGAAGAATCTTTAGTAAATTATTATTGCCTATACACACTGATGTATCTATCTTTTAGTTCGGGAGCAAGATGCAAGAAAATACTTTGAGCGATCATGGATTTCTCTCTAGTGAATCTAGAAAAGATGAGAGAAAATGTGTAAGAAATTTTTTTAAGTTTATATGAGAGTGTATACAAGTGGGTTTGTGTTTGAGTCAAGATTAACTCAATGGTACTTGTAATTGATATCATATGGTAAATTTTTTCTTCATGGATGTAGCTAAATATTATTGAACCATATAAATCTTCTTTTAGCTTTCTAGTATATTCTCTAATGCTTGATCTTTGAGATTTCTCTTTTGGCTTTCAAATCTTTTCGACCCCTAAGATTCAAAACCTGATAAGAGTGATGTGTTGGGAAGGTTCGAGGTCATTCAATTGACGAAATTCTTGAGTTAAGCATTCCATGACACTGATCATGAAGTACTTCCTTAATGGAGATTTGAATGCATGGTAACTAGTAGTGAGCTGATCATTCATATTTTTTGAGTTCATGATCATTTTGAACTCTTGCAAGAGGACTAGATATATCCCTTCATGCTTAATTTAGAATAATATTTAGCATAATTAGAAAACAATCTAGTCTTGTATTTATTTGGGCCAAATCAAGAATTCTAAAAGATTTTGATCAAATTGTAAGACTGTCTTGGAAACTTTTCAAATGTATGAAATTAATCCAATGCCCTTACAAGAGATTAGAAAAACCAATATAGACAAAAGCCAAAAATATTATACCAAATGATAGATTCTCTACCAGCTCCTTTGCATTCGGATTTGCTTAAGCACTTTTAGATTCCAGCATCACAGAGTGCAATGCTCATGAATGCTACCAAAAAAACTAAATCATATATATCATCTAACTTCTACCATCGATACCTACTCATAACCTTGAACGTTTCACTCTTGTCCTCGTTGGAGCTAGCATAGTTGAAGACGTAAAACCCCTTGAGCATTTGGCATCTTCTGTGTTGCCTTCTCTATCACAAACATAAACATCAGTGAAGATGGAAACTTGTATTACAGGATCCCAACATGCAAGGGGTTTTATGTCTTCAACTGCACTGGTTCCGACGAGGATAGGAGAGAACTTCAAGGATATGAGTAGGTATCAACTACAAATGTTGGACAATTTACTTACTATGCTCCATCTCGACACAAATTCGAATGCAACTGAGTTACTACTGAATCTGTCATTTTTTGGGTTTTGTTTATATGGTTTTCTGATTATAGTAAATATTATTCTTAATTAAAGAGTTCAAAAAGATCATAAACTCAATCCAAATAAATACAATACTCGATTGTATTTATTTATTGAAAATATATGGATGATGTGCTCAATAGTAGATTCACTAGTAGTTACCTTGCGTTCCATTGTGCAGCTTTGCTCAAGAATGCCACCAATGAAATGACCTTGCTAACATGTCACTCTTGTCATCATCGAGTTTTGAATGTTAAGGGTTGAGAAGATTTCAAAGCCAAAAGAGAAATCCCGAAAATTAATTATTGGATTGCCACACTCAAGGGATTCTACATCTTCAATGTCATAGACGAAGGCAAGATAGAGGCCTTTAGGAACATGAGTAGGCACCGATTGCATGTGGACGTCGGATCGCGTGCATGCCTCCATCACGATGCTCACATTCTTGAGCATAACATTTCATGACGGAGGATTCTAGAAATGCTTCTTCACAAATGCAAGGCCTAGCGTGAAAGATCTCCCATTGAATCTATCACTCGAAGTGAGGACAATTATAAAATTTTAAATTTTATTAAAAAAATTAGAAATGTAAGTTTCAAGTTTTCTAAAATTTAAATTTAAAAATAAAATATTTTGTTATATTTATCAATATCTATTCTTGGAGTAAATTTTCTTTTTTTTGGAAATGATTTCGAGTTTCAACTTATATTTTTTGAATTTGAAAAGAAATTTTGGATTTTTTAATTTTAGAATTAAAAATTAGAATTCTTTAAACATGTTATTTGCTGTTTTATTTTTTAATCTATTTACTATTACAGGGTCGTTTCTTAAAGCAACACTATAAACAGTGTTTTGTATGTTACAAATTTATACAATCATTTTTAAATCAACTTTTGTTTTTCTTTAAAGAAACAATCTTGCATATGTCGTTTCCTATTGTTCTAAATTGAACATCTAATACGTTACTATCCGAACTTGTTGTTTATTATTTTAATCTATATATTTGATTTCATGCATTTTAAATGTTTCCAAGACAGTCTTACAATTTGATCAAAATCTTTTAGAATTTTCGATTCGGTCCAAATAAAAATAGTACTAGATTGTTTTCTTATTATACTAAATATTATTCTTAATTAAGGAGTTCAAAATGATCATGAACTCCAAGACTATGAATTATGTGCTCAGCAGTAGATTCTCTTTTAAAGCCAAAAGAGAATTTTCAAAGATAAACAATTAGAGAATATACAAAACAGATTATATAAGATTTATTTGATTTAGTACTACTTAGCTATATTGATGGAGAAATTCATCACTATGTGACATCAGTTACAAGTACTACTAAGTTACTCTTGACACAAACACAAAACCACTTGTATAAACTCTCATATAAACTTATGAAAATTTCTTACATATCAGAGAAACCCATGACAGCATAAAGTATTTTCTCACGTCTTCCTCCCCCCACCCCCTCTCCCCACTAAAACATAGATACATCAATGTATAGGCAATAATAATTCATAAAGATTCTTCTTTTTACTTGAATTCATAATTCTAATCCTCTAAGTAATTTGAATCCTATAAAAACTCTCAAACACTTGCCAACCTGTTGAACTATGTTCTTTTGACCCTAACATTCATTATTACAAATCACAATATTATTTATCTTATTATGTGGTTTTACATTTATAATCATGCGTAATTATCTCGACTTTTTTAATAATTTTTTTTTAAGATTTCCTTGATCCCTTTATGATTGTTTATATAAAAGACTCTACTAGGAATGTCCATAAAGGCATATCTCATACAACATACTATTATTCCAATATTTCAATATAGAAGTACTAATCCCCATAGAAATGAGTACATTTTAAAAGAGTTCACAAAGGTGGTTTTTGACCAACTAATCAAAAGTGCTCCTTTAAGCTTTCATATAATAGTGTGAATGTTGTGAGGCTATATTTTTGTTTTAGATTATATAATTCTATGTCCAAAAGTGTGGAGCCTTTTATCCTTTAAAGTTCATTTCTTGAACCTACAGCAATTCTAATAGCTATCGTGTTCTTTTTCTTATAATCTTCTCATTATGAACTTTCTCTTTCTCACTTATAATTCATCTTTTATAAAAAAAATATTTCACTAATATTTATCTGTGTCATATCTTATCAACCCTCCATACTAATGTGCATAGGAAGGGATTTTCTAGTTGTATCTTACTTATAAGAAGGTAAGATTTTGCCGTAAGGGTCCAACATGATTCCATGTTCCACAATTATTTCTTTATCTTAGATTTAAAAATATAATTTTGTTTGATTTCTGAAGTAAATATAGTTTTTTTCAGTTTATATTTCAAAAATATTTTTTTTAATTGAGAGGGAAAATTTAAAATGTTCATTACTCTAGTCATTATTATATTTTTCTTAATATTTTGACATTCATAAAACTATTCATTGATATACAATCTTTTGACATTCATGGACCTAAAAAAACTTATTTACGTGGGTCTTTTGTATAAACGAATATGATCCCTCTTTTGATTTAGTCACTTAATAATCAAAATTTGCTTCTTGCCTTGCTTTAGGGTAGCATCCATTTCTATTTTTTTCTCTTATATTTAAAAATTAAATTTTCTTAGATTTCTTGATTAAATCCTATCTAATATTAGTTTACTTTATAATAATCCTAGACAAAATATTGTATATAACAAGGAGGCAACCCTATTTTTAAATTAATCACACCATAATATTTGATTGATTAATTGATTGATGATGATTATCATTAAACAAAACATAAATAATTGGATTAGCTTATGATGAAATTGTGCATCAATTTATAGATTTTTTATGTTAATTCATGCAGCTTTTTATAGCTATTTATTTATTAATATTTTCCTACCCGTTAATCTTTTATAATTTGCTATGATGTTCATGCACCACACTTTAGTAATCTTTTGTACATTTTGCTAAATAAATTAAAATTTTCATACTAATAAACTAATATTGTTTCCATTGAACTTCTACTGATAAAAAAAGCCTTAAAATTTTGTTTGTAGGTTTTTTGGTAATAATTAAAATTCTTATATTCTTGGTAATTTAGGTTTAGAATTTTTTCTAAAATAAAATACAATATGTGTTTTTTGGCCGAATTTTTCTATGCTAAATTGGTTATTTAATTAATTTTAGATTTTAAATTTCAAATTTTGAAGATTTCTGAATAGCTTGGAAATATTCCATTTTTCGATAACTTTAAATTCCAGAATTGTTAAAAAAATTTCTACAATTTAATTCCTTAACATATTTGCCATAAAACTACTTCAACAAAAAAATCAGACTTTTCTATTTTAGGAGCAACCAAATCAAGTGTCTAGAAATACATTTTGAGTTTTCTTTTATGGTATATTAAAACAAATTAATGACTGAATTTTTAAAAAATATATTTTATAAAGGGAAACTTATTCCCAAGCTTTGGTAAATCTTTTCTAGAAAATTGGGTTATTGATATCATTTTGAAAAGGCAAACAACATTAAGAAAATATAAAATGTCTAGTTTTTAAATTCAGAAAACGTTGATCTTTATCAATATTATAATAATTCTAAGATTATAAATTCTATTAAAACTGGAAATTTTAAATTTAAATTTAAATTCGAAAATATAATATTTTTATTTATATAACTATTTTTGAAATTATATAATGTTTTGATTTCTATTTTTTGAAATTTAAATTCGAAAATATAATATTTTGATTTATTGTGCAAGTTCTATGCTAGAGATATCTTTTATTTAACTTGAAAATTATCTCAGGTTTAAGTTCATATTTTCTGAAATTTAGAATTGAAAAATTAGTATTCCTTAAAGAACACTATTCCATGTTTTATTTTTGAATATATTTTCTGTTACAGACTTTTTTTCATAAAATAATGTTATAAGCACTATTATTGTATGTAACTATCACAATTTATATAATAGTTTATCAAATCAATTTTTTATTTTTGTTAAACAATATTGCATTTTGTGTTTCCTATTCAAAATCTTACTAATCCAAACTTAGTGTTTTCCCACAAAGAACCTTGGTTTTGTTTATTTGACATCGAGCATCCTTATTTTCTCAATTGAAAAAAATTACCCACAAGCACTTTTTTTCCCTCCCTTTTAAATTCAATCCAAATGAACTAATATTCATTTGACTGATTTAACATAAGCATAAGGTCCAAAGTAAATAAAAATAATTAATTAAATAATATTAATTTATGTGATGAAACTAAAAAAAAATAATTATATCAATTAAATATTAATTATTAAAATATTAGAAATATATTTTGTTTTACTGGAAAATTTTTTCAGTTTAAGTTCATATTTTCTGAATTCAGAAAGATTTTCAAATTTTCCAAAATTTAGAATTGAAAAATAATTATTATTTAAAAACATTATTCTATGTTTTATTTTTTAATCTATTTTATGTTGCAGATATATTTCTTAAAAAAGTGTTATAAACACTATCATTGTCTATAAACTATTACAAATTTATGTAACAGTTTTTCAAATCAATTGTTGATTTTTGTAAAAAAAATATTTCCTATTGTAAATCTTACTATCCAAACTTTATGTTTGTTGTACATCTGATTTCATGCCTTGTAAGAAGGAATTTTACAGTTTGATTTAAATTATTTTATGATTTATGGTTTGGTCCAGAAACATACAATAATACTAAGAAAAAGAGTAAACTTATTTGCTTTCTGGTTACTGTAACTTCTATTCTGAATTAAGTAAGCTATAAATGAAAAAGCTGTTCCCAATAGCAGATTCACCATTAATTTCCTCATATTCGGAATTTGCATCAGGGAAGAAACAGTTTAAGATTCTGACTTCACGGAAGGCCATAATCAGAAACGCCGCCAACGAAATGAAGCCATGCACGCCGTCCAACTTTCGCTGCCACAGCTTATGACCCCAAACACCTCACTTCTATCATGGTTGAGGCTTGAAGACAGAGAAGCACTTGAAAGTAAGGATCCCACAGTAGTGCATTATGTTGGCACCCATGAATCTATTGGTGAGGGAGAAGACGATGTTAGAGATGGAATCGGGTGAAGGTTAAGGTACTTGTTGGAATCATAGCACTTGTCATGGTTGGTGAATGACGGGGAGATGGCTTGTAAAGCCACACTGTGGAGGTCGAGCTTCACGAACCTCGTGAGACTCCCCTCGCCACCTCAACGATGCTGGTCTTCTAAGCTCTATCCCTGTCATGCACCAACCATGACGACTGATACAACTCCAAAAAATGCCTCACGTCAACCCTTGTCGTCTATGTTCCATCAACTGCATCGTCTTCTCCCTTACCAATAGACTCGTTGGTGGTAACGGTAGGCTCTGCTATGGGATCCTACATTCAAGGGCACGTCTTCAGGAACATGAGCAGGTACCGGTGGCGGAGGTTTGACGATGTGCATGCCTTCATTTCATTGGAGGCTTTCTCAAGCATAGTCCTGCTTCTTCCCCGACGAGGATGCTAATCCGAGGAAACTACAGGCGAATCTATTCATAGGCACAACCTCTCACAAAGAGATGATGATATAAATCTGTTCATTTTGGCCGTAGGCTGCTGTATATAATCTTTGGTATTGTTGATTACTCCTCAGATGGTATGATATTGACAAGCTGTTGTTTGTGATGTTATGGTTGATGTTGTCGTACGATGAGTTTTCCTTCTGAAAACTTCCTCGTCTAGAACTCCTATTTGTCTCTTTCCATCCACTATGTATAATCTCATGGCGCAATACTTGGGAGACATGGCAAGTAATCTTACGGTGTGTATGCGGTGTGAGTTGCAAGCATACATGCTGCACCTGTATCTACCAGTGGGCAATCAAATACCAGCAATTGTTTTTAAGGTGTGATATACTTTTGGGAGGCTCATAATTTTCTGAGCGTAAACATTTTTCTGAGGTGATTCAATAGTAATAACAATTCATATAACTTAATTTTCAAAGTAATAGGATTTATTCATAGTGAATATTTTTAAAAAAAATTCGTACGGAGTCATGAAGAGGGAAGAATTTTGTACACACAATTCTTGTTGATTTATAGACAAACTGATCTACCGAAGAAAAAGGAGATCTACAAATGCTTGAACATACACCACGATGTAAGAGGATAAATCTAACAAAAGTACACATCTAGCGTCGACAAATTCCGACCTCTTCTTACCGTCTCGGACATCGAACAAATTGTTCAGTTAAACCCGATGAAATTGATGAAACAGATGGAGATAAAAACACAACCTGGAAGACAAAACTTGGATAAAAATGGCAGAAACAATTAAAGTTGGGAGAGGATCAGATTTAGTGTTTCTTGTGATATGTCATAAAATCAGATTGCTAAAGATGAGGCCGAGCAATTTTCTAAATTCCAAAAGGAGAGGCTGTTTAGAGTGAAGCAAAAGAAGAGGATTAGTATCTAATAAGGCATATTTTAGGCCCCAATCATGTCACAACCAATGCCGCATCATGCCCCTGCCAAGTCAGCATGAGGAGTATTTTTATGCGTTAAGATACGATCCGTACTAAGGTACCTCTCGGTACATCCCGTCCCCGAAAGCTCGGGACGGCGCTGCATAGCATCGTTCTGTGCATTCCAGGATGGTGGCCACACAAAGGTATCACCTCGCTACTCGGGGAACGACCGCCGCGCCAAACCCACGTATAGTTGATCCTCGCATAGTAGTATAAAAGCCCCTGATTGGCATCTGACCAGGGGAGGCAAAAAAGGGGAAACCAATCACTAAATCGTCGAGGGGCCAAAGTCGGGAACCCCCAATGAGGGTCTTCTATGCAGGAGTGCGGCCACCCCCGAAAGTGCGACTGTCTCAACCGAGAGATGCCCTCCTCGAGGACAACACCAGTGTCCCGACAGAGAGGCACTTTCCCTTAGACAGCATTGGCATCCCGACTCGCAAGGGTGATCAACCTCGACACCTACCCCAACCGATCGTGAACTCCCGACATCGACCAGTGGACCAAGCCATGCTGACGCATCGGCCACGGTACACTCGTTCATCAATATTTTGGTGTTAGAAGGAGGGCCGATGTCACAGAAGCACCCCGCAGGAGTTCCCCCCACGGGAGAGCTACCAGTTGACCGCCCCCCATTTCGGACTTGGTGATCAGCCCCTCCCTGTCCTTAGGGACGGAGGGATTCTGGCTCCGACGTCGGATCGCTACTGGCATCTGTTCGAACATCCAGGGCTTTCTCCCCCCGAATATGCTACAGGACCCTCGGTCATTTCGCCCGAGGAGTTCCTCAGCCTGGCCAAGTAGGTACAAACCTTGGCAGGAATGATGCAAACAATTGTGCCGCTCATCCCGCAGACCATGTAGCTAGCAGCTCCCCCGATCGACCCAACACAACAGAGGCTGAATAGGGAACAAGTCAGGATAGGAGAAGTTAGAGAGCAGACAGTTAACCCAAGAAGCCTCCCCGAGCAAAGCATGCCCGCACCTTTCCAAGTCGTTCCACCCCTCCTCGAGCTCGATACCTTATCATCGGACTTAGTGGATGACTCATTTAGGGTCCAGCTATCCATGGTCAACCGACGCCTAGATGAGTTCGAGCGCGAATTCCAGAAGTCACGTGGCAAGTCGGGTGAAGGCAGCTCCGGTGGATCCCCATTTGCTCAAGAAATCCAAGACAAGCTTGTGCGGCTCAACTTTAGGCTCCTGGCATTGGAAACATACGATGGCGACTCCGACCCCACGAAACATGTTGTCGTGTTCTGGGCTCAAATGGCCCTTTACGGCACCTCCGATGCCTTGATGTGTCGGGTGTTCCCGACTACCTTCAAAGGACCGGCACGGGCATGGTTCAGCCGATTACGCCTGTCCTTGGTCTCTTCCTTTGACTAGCTCGTGAGAGAGTTTGAGCAAAACTTCCTAGCTAACGTGCGACCCAGGCCTTCCATGGCCACCTTGCTCGCGTTATCCCAACGCGAAGACGAGCTACTCTCTAGTGCTTTCATTGAGATGTTTTGCTCGAGACAATACATCCCTAAAGGGGTGTACACATTGCGGTCGAGACAATACAACCCAAAATTTGCCCCGACCAGGACAAAGGAAACAATTACATCCCTCAGTTCGGGGGACCCTCCAAGCTATCGTCGAAAGGGACTTCATCTGGCATCCTGAAGCTCCAGTCCTCAAGAAGATCAGTGAAGGGATCCGGCTCCACCTCCAGGTCAGGATACTTCACCCGAACACGCGCAAGGGCGACGCGGTACTCGAACTCATAGGTCACTTGGCCCGACCTTACCAGACCAAGCTGGAACCCCATGGACTTCTTGTACTCAGAGATAGCCTTCTTCACTCTTTCGAGTGCCAGTCAGTGCTCCTCAGCCAAGGCCTCTTCCGTCACCCGGGATGCGGAACGCACAGCTTTGATGTTTCGTGAAAGAGAGAGTAGCTTGTTGTCCAGAGCCCGAACCCGCCCTCGACACTCCTTCGGTTGATGCTAGGAGTCGACCAGTTCGGCCTTCAGTCACTCGACCTCGGCCTTTGATTCCGCAGCACACTGCTTGGCCGCTGCCACAGCCGTTGGGCCAGGCCCACCTTTCAGCTCCTCGATCTCTTGACGAAGGCTCAAGTTCACCTCGCCCATGCGCTCGATCACCCGACTAATGTCGTAATCGCGGTCGATCAACGCCATAGTGTAATGTTGTCCCTACAAGATGATCGACTTCAGTGCTTGTTCACCTAAAAAAATCTCACCCAAAAGAGGGACTTGGCCGCCCGATCCATCAGCACCATGGAGGGTGAACAGTATAGCTGCTTCGTTAGCGTCGGATACATCACCCCCCGCGAGAACTCTTGAGCCGCCGACCCATCAGACTATATCCTACTCTCAGCTTTGAAAGTGGGTCATGGTGCTCTAAGGAGCCTCGGGCTCCTCCTCCATGAGGACAACCATGCTAAGGGCCTGGAAAGGCTCCCCTTTGGAACGAGCACGGATGCGGCACAAGTCCCTCATCGACTTCGGGCGAGTTGTAGACCTCTCCGAAGGGCCTTCACCAGGAGAGCCGACACGCCCCCTCTCCCGCGCCTGCGCCGAGCCCTCACCCTGGAGGCCTCCACCCGACTCACCCATCCCCAGCATCGCCTTTTCGCGATTCGCCACACTTTTCAGAACCTTCTAGGTGCCGACCTTGGCTTTCTTCTTCGGTCGATCCGCCTCCGGATCACCGGGTGACTTCGACCCACGTGCCAGCATCCCCTTTCTTAAAGGAATCCTGGAATCGGATCCTTTGCGCTCTCGCGTTGGTTGCATCACGACCACAGAACGGGGCATCCCCTTCAGAATCTAGAGGTTCACCATCTTTGCAAAATAAAGGCATGATTAGTGAGGCGTCAGGAAAAGAGAAAAGAAAGAAAGCACCCCGGGCATGAATTTGATCGTACCCCTAGTAGTTGGACTTAGCCCCTCATCAACCAACCACTCCTCGGTCATCCCCTTGATGGCTCGAGAAGAGGACAGAATCTCCCTCAGTCGCTCCATGCGCTCGGCCTCTTCATGCGAAAGAAAAGGAGGAATGTTGTTGATCGCTCGGGGGGGTCCACCTAACATAAAATTCCCACCCTCGACTGCAACTCACAAAGAAGTATCGGGCCTTCCACCCCTTGTTGTTGGAGGGAGCCCCACTAATCCTAAACCCACTTTGGACTGTTAGATAATACCCGCCCCGCCCCTTGCACAGGCGAAAGCAGGCCAAGAAGAGAGTTCGGGTCAATTCGATCCCTGCCCCCCGACATTCCCTGAGGAAAACCACCATATAGCACCAAGAGTTTGATGCCATCTGGGATGAGAAAATCCCCCACCAGCGGAGGCATTCTCGGATGACTAGGTGCAGTGGGAAACGCAATCCCACCTCCAAAGCATCCATGGTCAGCCCGAATCTATTGGGAAACAGGTCATAAGGGTGCTGACCCGGACGCGGAGCATGAAGCTCATAATCCTTCAGGATACTGTAACAATCCTGGATCGGACCTAACAAGTTCTCGGGCATCGTCGAGTCCACATCATGCCATGACCTAATCACCTGCAGGGTCACAAAAGCCTTTGAATCCACCGAGGACGAGCCACCCGACGAAGAACTAATCATTTCTACCCTACAACTACCGGAGCCCGAGCTGTTGATCTCGGAAACTGATCGACTAGAAGAGGGGGGAGAAGAAGATGAAGACGTCCCGACCTCAAAACAACGAGTAGCAAGCCGAGTCGTAAGCAGGGAAAGCAGCAGCAGAGCAATGCCACACCCTTCCACAGTCAGGGGTTTATAAAGAAGAAACTTGCCACCCCCAAGCTGACGTTTGGGCTCCCCGAGGAAAGAGATGATCGCAGCACTTAAAACCCACCATAACTCCCAAATTCTCTAGTCTTGAAGCTACCGCCAGAAGCCGCTCGTGACAGAAAATCTCTCACTAGAAGCAGCTCATGACGGGAAGTTTCCCGCCAGGACCTGCATTGCCCCGCTCGACACGAGCACTCGGACACACGTGTACACTACCACACGTGCCCGAGTTGTCAGTCCCAAATTTGAGCCTGAGTTTAGTCGCTCGACCAACAAGTTCAATCTTTGCCCGAGTCGCACAACTCGGTCCCTCGACCAATGACTCGTCAATCTCAAACCCGAGCCCGAGTTTAGCCGCTCGACCAACAAGTTCAATCTTCACCCGAATCGCGCAGTTCGATCCCCCGATCAGCGACTCGTTAGTCCCAAACCTAAGCAAGAGATCAGTCGCTCGGCCAACAGGTCCAATCTTTGCTTGAGTCGCACAGCTCGGTCCCTCGACTAGTGACTCGTCGATCCCAAACTTGAGCCCGAGATCAGTTGCTCGGCCAATGGGTTTAATCTTTGCCCGACTCACGCAGCTCAGTCCCCCGACCAATGACTCGTCGGTCCCGAACCTGAGCTCGAGCTCAGTCGCTTGGCCAACAGGTTCAATCCCTCCCCAAGACACGAAGCACGACCCGCCAAGTAGTCCCGCGATAAACCAACCCGACTACCCCTCACGAGCAACCAATCCACACACGACACTCCTACGAGCTAGACGCACCCCTCGCCCTCTTACAAGGACCCATGGCACGCCTCGAGGGGGGGAGGGAGAAGTGATAAGGCATATTTTGAGCCCCAGCCACGTCACAACCAACGCCACATCATGCCCCCGCCAACTTATCACGAGGAGTATTTCTACGCGCCAAGATAGGATCTGTACCAAGGCACCTCTCGGTACATCTTGTCCTGGAAAGCTCGAGACTGCGTCGCACGACGTCGTTCAGTGCATTCTAGGACAGCGGCCACACGAAGGTACCATCTCGCCACTCGGGGAACGACCACGGGATCAAACCCGCATACAGTTAATCCTCGCATAGTAGTATAAAAGCCTCTGACTGACATCTGGCCAGAGGAGGCGAAAAAGAGGAAACCAATTACTAACTTAATCATCGAGGGGCCAAAGTCGGGAACCCTCGATGAGGGCCTTCTGTGCAGGAGCGCGACCAGCCCCGGAAGTGTGACCGCCCCGACCGAGAGACGCCCTCCCCAAGGATGACGCTAGTGTCTCGACAAAGAGGTGCTTTCCCTCAGACAATGTCCGCATCCCGACTCGCGAGCGTGATCAACCTCAGCACCTCCCCCAACCGATCGTGAACTTCCGACATTGACCCATGAACCATGCCGTGCTGCACTGGTCACGGTACACTCGTTCATCAACAGTATGCAAACATTTGTTAGTCTCAGGCAGAAGTATCGTGCTTTTTTAGGTTAGTTGAAGTATGCAAAATCTTGCAATTACTTGCATGCCAAAGGAAACAAAGTGATTTCAACTTTAGAAACAACGAAAGAAATGTCGATGTGCAGAAAACAAAATTTACTATCAGCATAAAAATAACATTGGTTACCAAAGAAAAAAACAGCTGCATATTTTATTTGCATGCAAAGAGAATTAAAAAAAATAAAAGAGAAGGTAATCAATAATTAGAAAGCTGTAAGAAAATTGTAAGCAAACTAACCACTCATTCTTATGGCTGAAGGTCAGTATAGAAAAAAAAAATTACAAATTCAAGAAAAGAAGTAGGTCAGTATGAAAAATCTTCACTCAATCTCTTTTCCTTTTCTTGCATCAAATTTCTGCCCAATTATGAAAAATTTTCGATCTCAGACTCTATTTGCACCAGATAAATCATCAGAACCATAACATGCTTCACTGTAAAACTTTTCAATACATATCCACCCACCTCAAGAAATAAACTTCTGATGACTAAAAACCAACGCAGATGTTCCATGTAGATTGACCAAAACCCACAATCTTCATGATTCATGTATGAAAAATAAGAAAAGAAACACTATCGTAAGCTACATGTTTAATATAGGACTGTATAAAGCTGATAATTCATTGCAAATGATTTTTCATAGCCAATGTCCTTTGTTTATCATGCCTTATTCATTTCCAAGCCACAAATTATTATTCCGAAACTTTAGCTCAGAAGACATGTTCGAGCTGATAGTCAGTCGAGCAAACAGAGACCCGCCGCTGAATAGGGGTCCTACAAGAAGGACAATCTTTCATACCCTTCTTCTCATGAAGCTCATTGCATTTTGTGCAAACAACTTGGTGAGCACAGGGAAGGAAGACAACCGACATCTCCTCTGATAGGCACATAACACATTCGCGTTCACGCTGTAGGTCTTCAGATGCCAAGTCCTGAGTATCCATGATCTTGGCCAATACATACGAGTCGTTACTTCTCTTTCCATCTGAAAGGCGGGATGCATAACTTTTATCTGTTCCCCACCTCAGTGTAGCAATATTTGACGAGTGTGTGACTAGTCGTAACTGTGCAATCTGCTGTTCAAGTCTACGGATATCATTTTTACATCTTTGCAAAACATTTTCTGCTTCCAATTTTAATGCATTTTCCTGTGATTTTGCAGAAGTCTCAAGCTGTTCCCGTTCTTTTCTTTCAGCATTGGCTTCTGTGAGTGTATCATCCTTCAGCTTCTCTTCTTGTCTCCACCTAGCCTGCAGGTTTTTCACGAGGCAGAACTAAGGAGAAATTCTTTGATCAAGTATTGCATAAAAAATACACAGCTTCTTAGTCAAACCAACACTAATGGTTAGAGCTAGTAAAAAGATACTGATAATTTAAGGAGAAAAATACTGAATTTTCAAAAAAAATCCAGTGAATTATATACAAACCCCATGAAGAATGAAAAAAATGAAGGTTATTAGATTCCTTTTCAAAATCTAAAAGTTTATTCTCAATATCTATAAACGTTTTAATAGCCTGTTCATGAAGCTGCAAATTACTTACTTTTCAGCGGAACTTTCCAAGAAAATTGACAAATTAATGTAGGTTAAGATCAAATCCAAACTGGAAAACAAAAAGATTATTCACCATATATAAGGCCCAAAAGCTAGGAAACAAGATTTAAAAAGCTTCTTAGGGCAAATTGGATGCTAAAGTGAACAGATTGAGAAGGATGATGTCAACTTTCAAACATATGGGGCATTTACATAAATTATCCAAATGATATTTGTATAATGTGGGCCTAGCCACAGTGACTTTAGCTTCCAACCATCTGCGTTCAGTTGCATAGATCTTTTCCCACCATTGAATTCTATTGAGAATGATGCACTATCCAAATTGAGATCCGTCAAATCTCTTTTCAATCTTTTTCTTAAGTTTTCATTTCTTTTTTTCTTCTCCCTCTCTTCACACATTTAATCCTGATTGTAATAATCTGCAATTCCTGTCAAGATGTAAACCTCTGTGCTTGTATTTCAGCATGCAACTCAATGACGAAATGTAGCTTAAGTGACACCAATTACAAGTCCTAATATTCTCTCAGTTATCACACCTTTCTCACTGCTCATTCCGACCATTGCCATTCCTCTAATTATCCACCCAACTACAGCTACCTGACTTCATGGTTTGGCAGTCTTGCCAACCACCAAATACCTGCACCTCTTTCAACCATGATCCCTCCTGCCATCCATCCCCAACAAAATCATTTGTAAGCTCTAATTGCAAGCAAACATATTAAATAGTTGCACTTTACAATTGCAAGTGCAAGAAAACCAGATGTTTCTGTAGCATATCCAAATACACGTTTCTAATTATAATGCACTTGTGATTGCCACTGAAACAAATTCTGGGAAATCAGACAGCCCTTTGGACAATAGCTAATTGTGGAAGTCGTATGACCAATTTGTACGGCAAGAGAACAGCTTAAACCATCATCAATAAGATGAATAAAGATAATTCATAGCCTCACTGTGATCAACAACACTTTATTTGCAAGTTATTAATCTCATAGCATGTGGTTGTTGACATCTTAATTTGATAACTTCTATTTATGTTGCTTGGCCTGGATATCAGTTCATATTTTATCTTATCCTTTGCAGGTGACAGCCTCTTTTGCAAAAAGAGAAACACTTACAAAATCTTTTACATTTGATGATATGGACTAAAACCTTAAACTATGTGTCTTAAGGGAACTGATTATACAGTACAATTACTGTTCAGGCAACTTTCTCTAATGCATTGCATGCACTTCCCCACTTGAAAATTTGAATGATACACTATCGAAAGAGATTTACCTCTGATTGATCTCTAAGCTTCTTGACTTGTTCAAGTTGCTGCTGCAGCTGAGACAGTTGATGCTTTTCAGTTGCAAGCTCCTCCTGAAACAGGACTTGCTGTTTTTCCCATGACTGGAACATTTTAACAGTCTTCATCTCTCTTCTTGAAACTTCTTGACAATTGGCTGCTGATTCTGCAGCACGTAATTTTGCAGCTTCCATTCCCAACCTTAGCTGAGTGTTCTCAAATTCAAGCCTGTGGGCAGCAGCGTTAGCCCTTTCAACCTGGGCACTTGCCTTTGATATTGCAAGTTCCATCTCAGCAAGCTTTTTCCTGGTATTTTCTTCCAAAGTTTGCCTCTCCTTTTCGAGACGAGCCACTTCTTCTTTTTCCTGTCTCAACGTTTGCAGCTCAGCCTTCTCCTTGCTCAGCCTTCGGGCAGCCTGCATCACTTTTTGCTGAGCCCAGTCAGTCCAGTCTTGCAACTGCGCCTGGAGTTCATGCATTAGGGGAACTAATACAAGCAACTTCTCATCCTTCTTGTCCTCTGGGACCCAATCTCTGCACATAATATCAGAATGGATTGGGCTATTATTGCTATAATTTGCAGCATTAACGTTAGGTTCCTGCTTAAGACTAACACCAGCATTGCTCTCAGAAGGTAGTGACAAAGAAAGTTCAGTATTTGTACTAGATGCTGGTAACTGACTGCTAATTTCTTTTGAGATGCATGATGGACTAGATGAGTGTCCATCACTAAAAGAAAGGTTAAGGTTAGCATCTGCTGTTGATTTGTTGATTCCTGCAGCTTTCCCAATCTTTAATGAGGAGCTCTTCAAACTTATGCTCGCAGAATCCGATACTGGATTGCATTTCCTATTTAAAATTAGGCTACTAAGCCCACTCTGTTTACATGCTCTTGAAGCTGCTTTAGAACCCAAGGACCGATAGCTCTTCTCAAAGTGAACTGACTTTTGTCGGAGGACAAATTCTCTTTTAGAACTACCTACATGGACCTTTCTACTGCCAACAGGCTTCTCTTCCTGTGAAGATCGAGAAACAACAATAGAAGATTCCTGAGCATGATTATATGACGAAATCAAGCTTTCCTTCACAGGTTTAGGTTTTGGGCCCATGCCATCCTCATTTGATGCAGAGAACCTTCCACAAGGTAGGCTCGGGATCCCTACCACTTTTGCAGTGTTGGATTTCTGCATGTTCTCAGGACAAGATATGATGCGATTCAACTTCTCAGGCCCTTGAACATTTGTTTCGGTGTTTATTGAAGGGGAGGTGTTATTAGAGACTGACCCTGATTCCAACTGGGAACCAGTAGAAGTGTCCAAGTATTCATCATATATGACTGTGTTTGACAAATTGCTATCCATCGCACAAGCATGGGAGACATTTGCATCGAACATCAGCAAGTGCCACATTGCATCACCTGTACTAAAGAAAGGACTGACATCCCTAAGCACACTTATCATATCGGCCAACACACTTTTCTCCAACTTCTTCAGATCCTCAGCAACATTCTCCCTACGAGAAGAATCCACCTCTTGCCCACTCCTCAGGAAAACCAATGCATTGTCCACAACATTAGAAACTGTATCCTTATAACCATAACAGAGCCCTGAGCTCAACACAGCATTTGTGGCAATTTCCTCGGTGTACCCATGCGAAGTGATCATCTTAATCGCGGTCCTAAAGACCATATCCAAATTACTCAACAAGATCTCCTCGAGCTGGGACTCAGTGAGGCAACTCCAATCGACATCCTGGAATTCATCCAACTCCAGCCCCTCTTTGTGCCCAAACATATGAGTCCTACACACATCACAGATGCCTGCATGGTTGTGTTCGGGGATGGGAATCTCAGTACTTTTCTCCGTTGGGAACAACTCGTAGTCCGGCAACTCCATATGCAATGCATCAGCGACCGTATTCGGGTCTGCCAGAGGCGGATCAGCTCGGAACTTCCTCTTGTTCCTGCTACTTGCTTCCTGGATCGGAATAGATGAGTTCAGAGGGCTACTGGCACTAGTAAGTACTGTGGCCATCTCGACTATGAATTCCTCCTCGATGAATCCTTGCTTATCACTAATGAATGCAGAGACAAATTACGGAATGAGAAGAGGGGAATCATGTAATTAAAATTATAAGTGGAATAAATGGAGAAATATGGTTCGTGGGGATCAAACCTTATCGATTTGGGGGAAAATGAATACAATCTTATTTTTCCTGCATCAAAGAGATTCAATTTAGTCATAAGGTCAAGAAGGAAAACCTAAAAAAGATAAAACTCTCATCAATTGAACAAAACGGTACCAGACAAAGAAGAAACGAATTAAAGACACCAAATTCCCTAAAAGAGAACAAACGAAGATGAGATCCATAGCATGCATGCAAGAAATTGAAGAGCACTGCAATGGATCAAAGGGTTGCCGTGATTGATCATAGAGGGTAGATCGAAAGGGGTGAAAGTTATTAGGGAGGAGAGCTAATGGGGATCCTGGCTAGAGAATGGGGTTCAGAGAGATCGATCGGCACCCACCCGATTGGAGCTGACGGCGAGTGGATCAATCGCAGGGTTGATCAGAGATCACGCGATGGATTTGGCGGCGGGGAAGGGCGAGTAGGAGCTCTCTCTTTCTGCTGCTGCTGCTGCTGCTTTGTGGTAGAAAGGAGTAACACCTTCCTTTTTTTTATTAATCTTTTTATTATATTATACGCATACATCACGACGAATTTTCCTCTAAATATTAAAATTCTCCACACATTTATTATTGTTAACCTGCATTTATGTAAATCATATTTAATATTAATTTATTTTATCAAATAATTTTTAAAATATAAAATACTTGATTTTTCTATTTTTAATATCATAATGTTTTTTAAGAGATATTGACAAAAAAAAATTAACTTTCTTTTCTCAAGGGTAAGCGATGAAAGTTTTAAAAATTATTAGACAGAATTTTAAGACCTGTCTTTAGTTTATGGGTTTGGTAAATCCAAGCAGGCTTTAAATTTCAAAACCATAATCTAATTTTGTAGCATTACTATACCAATGTTGTAGTAAATTCATCAGAGTACATTCAAATCCCAAACTCTACGGGGTGGATTGTTAGCATAAAATATGTAATATATTATATTAAATACGAAAATAATTTTTTATATCAGGGTTAAAATTAAATAAAATTAGATCTGATTTTACGATGCGTAGTCATCTGAAAAAGAGATCTCTATTTGTTCTACAAAAGTAGCATCTTTAGATTCAATATTATGTCAATTTGTAAAGAGAACCGGATCATTCTCCTCTTTTTCTATCCTTTCATAGGACTGTAGGGAAATCTGGGACCGATATCACATGTGCAACGGAAAAACATAAAAATAAAATCCTCAAATTTCTCATTAATGTGTTCGGCGTCGTGCGAAGAATGGTGCGCAAAATTCACAAAACTTAAAACTGCATATATTAAAGATTGTGTTACCTAGGGAGATTGTATATCCCTAAATCTTTACAAATCTCTAAGAGAATGTGAAGAAGGTCAAGCGTCCTCTTCTTTAGTGGTGATCCACATAGTAAAGTTACGACGATACTTCTCAAGTCTCTTGCCCTGCTATCTAAAGAGAAGAAGAGCAGAAGAACAGGAGAAGGCAACCCAAAGAAGCTTTAGCCTATGAACCATTTGTTCTCTCCTATTTATAGAAGTCTCTTGTCAGCTTAACCCTAATGGATCATGCCCTATTGGGTATTGGATCTCCATCCAACTATCTAAGCCTCTTATATTAGTGGATCTCTATTCAATAATCTATCAGCTTTTATTGGATTTCATCAATAAGATCTAATAATTCAGGGGCTTATTGGATATCCAATAAGATAGTGGCTCCGATAGATATCTCATATCCGAATGTCTACTCATCACAATGCCTACTATATGTGTGTGACCCTCTAGGCCCAATATCAAGTTGGCCATGAGTCATACCTGTCAAAACTCCTTCTGGCTTAGTGAATTATTATCTCCATAATAATTCACTTGACTTATCGTCTGTGGATGTACTAGGCTATTATGTCGTAGTCCCTAGAAGATACATGAGAATTTAATTCATTTGATATGTCTGTCTTTAGTTAATGTATACCTATAGTCTCTAATCCATCTAATATCCTAGAGACTATATATCGGGCATGGTATTGTCAGACCCATACGATTTATGCTTGAGTCTTGCTCTAATCGGATTCTCCCGGAGAACTTTTTCTCTCTCAATCTGAATGACCATAGCTAGGGATTTGTTTGAGCAAGAACACATGAGATATTCCTCTCATAACACCGAGAGTGGATGATGTTGAATCTCAAATTTTGATGATGAAATTAATCGGTGTGTTTGTCATCTAATATGCATTTAAGTGACGTAGGACTAGCTTCGATCAGAAAAGGTAAATTGATTAAAGCAAGAGGAATCAGATGTTGGGCCGGAGCAAACATGTCAAAAGATTAGACGTCAGGCCGGAGGATCAGTTAATGTGTCGCCAGAAGGCTTCGTGCCATGAATTCGAGCATCATATCAAAGGATCAGATATTGTACCAAGGAGATCAAAAGTTACAGGAGTCAACATGCCGATTAGGCATTCAACTAAAGGATCGAACAAAGTGCCGAATGAACTAATGATATGTGGGACAACATAGAATTCGCTTATAATTGATTATGTCTAGATCGAGTTAGTTTAGAATCTAATTGAGTCGGTCTAGAATGTAATTAGGTCAACTCAATTAGGGGCCAATTAGGCCCAAAGTGAGGTTGTTTTGGGCCAAGAAAAAGGCGCATTCAATGACCCAAAAGTTGGGTCAAGCGATGGCACCGCCAGTCCAGGTGGTGTCACCGCTAGTGGCTCAATCTATAAGACACAATCTCCAAGATTATGTCAAACGGTAGTATCGTATATTGGGTGGTGGTACCGCCTAGTGTCAAGCGGTGCTACCGTCAGTTTAGGCGGTGCTACCACCCAAACACAGTCTCTCAAATTGTGTTAGGCAGTGGTACTACTAGACTGGGTGGTGGTACCGCCCAATGTCAGTGCTGCAAGCGATGGTACCGCCCAACACCCTAAAAACCAGGGATGAGACACTTTTTGGCTCCAAGTTTGAATCAACTTAGGGCCTATAAATATCTCTCTCATCCCTGCATAGAAGACACAAGAATTGAGAGCAAAAAAGGAAGAAAAATGCTATTGTAATCTTGTGAGAACTCCTCTCAAGCTCTAAGTGTTGGTAAAGTTTAAGAGAGGAGGTAGTGGGTGTGTAAAGGTTCTCTCCTAAACCTGTCAAAAGGAGAATCGAGTTGTAAGGGTAGTTGATCTTGCCTATTGAAGGAAGATCGTTAGTGGATACCGGTGATTACGATGGAAGTGGAATCGGGAGTGGATATAGGTCATGACGATCGAACAACTATAAAACTCGGTTTGTAATTTTGTTTTAATTTTCATTCCTTGCAAATTGCTTTACTTCCTCATTACTTTAGCTGCACACTCTTACAAATATTTTCAAAGTTAAGTATTTTCGATATCGATTTTTATCAAAATAAAAAAATTTTGAACCGATGTCATTTTTATTGTAAGCACTAATTCACCCCCCTAGTGTCGACTTGATTCTAACATATGATCCTTTATCAACACTCAATAATCCTCATAAGGTTGGATACCACTCTTGATGACCAACTATACTAGATCTAGAATATTTAGACCTATAAGTCCGGTATCAAAGAATGGAGTACTCATACAGGACATCCTTGGTGTATTAAGTCTAAGGACTAGATACATATCACTAGGACTACGAAATTGCTATCTGACAATAAGATATTATCAACCATCCAACATTTCGTAAGCAGCTTAATTAGTGAACTCATTCTCAAATGAGCACCTATATTGTATCCTTAGTGTCCCCACACGAGTAGCTATAAGACTAGCTGCATCCATCATATAGACGGGTATACAACACACTAGTCTATATAGTTATCTCGATGTTCCTCTCGAGTAACCTATGACCGGGATTATTTAGGGTTTGTGTTTAAAGGTGAATCAGTCTCATTATCGTGATCTCATCACGATCCGATTCTCATTGCATAGATCCAAAGACATCACAATATATACATGTGTATATGCAACAATCAATATAAAGTGATAAAATATCAAAATATAATAAGTAAAAAGATTATGTTTCAAGTTACATATGCCATCACTCACGTGATTGGCTTGCAAGACACCTATGACTAGCAAGGACCACTTAGATTGATGATTAGGGAGAAGAGTTGAGAGAGAGACTGTAATCCCTCAATTGAATGCTCTATGAGATGCATAACCTCTCTTCAATCTAGTCCCTAGATGTCCTATCTATTTATAGGCGAGAGCATAGGGTCTAGGATAATTTATTAGGAGAGTTCCTCCCATTAAGGGCATCCCCTAAGGAATCCTATTTTAAATGGACTTCTTTTCTATTTGCCAATATCTGTCATCAGAATTTAATTAATTATATTATATAAATCTTATCCAATTATAAAAGGCCATAAAATCTACCATTCTCCCACTTGGCCTATTAATCGATAAGATATAAAAAGATATTTAAAATCAAAATAAATAAAATAAAATTTATTTAAAAATAATTTTATCTAATTAGATTCCAAAGAATTTTAAAAAAGCATTTTATACATGGTCATGAATTTTAAAATAAGTCAATAAGTCCAATAAACATAATAATACTATATTAAGTCTAACTATCAATGCGAGTCATAGCGATTGTATATCATCAATGTCATACTCCCTTCTATGTACTACAACATTGTTAGTCTTTCCTACTATAGTCCATAATAACCTCTGTAATTTATCTTGTCAAGACAATCTTGTTATTACATTCAACTATAATATGCATAAATGTAAATATAAATAAGATAACAGAAACAAATAACTTTAATTAAGTAAAAAAAATCAATAATAGCATCCATCTAAATATGCATCACCATATCTTTTATGACTTGCTCATAAGTCTCATTCTAAGAATATGTTCTTCAAATATTTTGCACTGCAAAGCTTTTATTAATGGATCAGCAATCATCATAGTGGTGTTTAGGTTATCAATTGACACTTGCTGTTTTTTTACTCTTTCTCTAATCACCAAGTACTTTATTTCGATGTTCTTGGAACCATTAGAGTACTTGTCATTCTTAAAGAATAAAATTGTTGTGGTATTATCATAAAATATCTTCAGCAGCTTGACAATTGAGTAGACCACACCAAGTCCTGAGATAAAATTTTGCAACCATCAAGCTTGATTTGTAGCTTCAAAGCATGTCACAAATTCAACTTCCATTGTTATGATGCAATAAGCGATTACTTTACACTTTTTCAAGAAATTGTCCCACTAGCTAACATGAATACAAATCCTAAAGTGGACTTCCTACTATCGAGATAATTTACAAAATCAGTATCTGAATATCCTGTCACTTCAAGCTGATCTGATCTCTTGTATATGAATATATAATCTTTTGTCCCTTATAGATATCTCATTACTTTCTTTACAGCTTTTCAATGTTTCATTCTTGGGTTGCTTTGGTATCTTCCTAACATTACAACTGTAAAACTAATATGTGGTCTTGTACAGGTTTGAGCATATAATAGATTTCCGACTACACACCCATAAGGAATATTCTTCGTTCGATTCTTTTTTAGGTTATTTTTGGGGCACTAGTTTTGGTTGAATTTTTCACCTTTTGTAATAGGTATATCATTGGCTGAGCAAAACCGCATATTAAATCTCTCCAAGATATGATTAATATATCCTTTATGAGATAATCCTAATAATCCTTGAGATCTATCCCTAAATATCTCAATGCCAATAACATATGTTACCTCATTTATATCAATCATCATAAAGTTCTTGTTGAGAAATATCTTGGTTTCATGCAATAAACCAAGATCACTACTGGTAAGTAAAATATCACCCACAAATAAGACCAATATAATAAACATACTCCCACTTACCTTTAGATATATACACTGATCAATAATATTTTTCTTAAATCCGAAGGAAGTAATGATATTATGAAACTTTGTATACAATTGTCTAAAAGTTTGTTTAAGATAATAAATGAATTTCTTAAGTTTACAATCCTAACTTTCTTTTCACTTTTCTATGAATCCTTCAGGTTGTTCAATATAGATTTCCTCATCTAAATCCATGTTCAGAAATATTATTTTCACATCCATCTAATATAACTCAAGATCATAATGAGCTACTAATGCCATGACGATCCTCAACAAGTTACTTCTAGAAACTGGAGAAAAAGTCTCATTATCGTTGATGCCTTCTTTTTGAGAAAAACCTTTGACCATAAGTCTGGCTTTATATCATACGATATTGCCCGTTGAGTCATATTTTATCTTAAAGATCTATCTACAACTAACTCTTTTATAGTTCTTGAGCAATTCAATAAGTTCCCAAACACCATTCTGGACCATTGATTTGAACTATTCTTTCATTGCATCATACCATTTTCTAGGATTGTTATTTTCTATGGCTTGTGAAAACGATAAGGGGTCTCTTTTTATTCCTATATCATAATCTGATTCTTGTATATATACACCACATAATCATTAGAAATGGCATGTTTCTTTTTCCTTTGAGATATTCTCAAAGTTGCAAATTGTGATTGCTCTACAAGTTCATCAACGATGACATCAACATCATATGAGAGTTCTTCAATGTTATTTTGATATTCACCCTCATTAATACTCGTTGATTTGAGAAACAACAATTTCTCAAATACGAGATGATATAAGAGAATTAACCTGAATCTCCTTAATATCAAAATTGACCCTTTGAGATTTTTCACTCCCACTTATTTCGTCATATTTTACGAATCTTACATTACCAGATTCTGCTATCCCTGTACTATGATTAGGGCAATAAAATCAATATCCCTTAGACTTTTCTGGATAATCAATAAAATATCCAAAAATAATGCTTGGATCCAATTTCTTTTCATATGGATTGAATACTCTTATCTTTGTAGGACACCTCTAAATATGTAAATATCTCAAATTGGGCTTCCTACCAGTCTACAACTCAAATTGAGTTGATGGAACTGACTTTTTAGAAACTCTGTTTAAGATATACATAGTTGTTCTAGGAGCTTCACCCCACATTGACTCAAGTATAGAGAAAAAACTCATAATGCTCCTAACCATATCCATAATAGTATGATTTCACCTTTCAGCAATACTGTTCTACTATAATACACATGGTAATATATATTAAGCATAAATACCCTATTGTTCTAAGAATCTAGCAAAAGGACCAATATTCTACCCAGATTCGTCATATCTGCCATAAAATTTTCTATCCCTATTGACAATTTTAACTTTTCTATCTAATTGTTACTTGACCTCATTTATGTACACTTCAAGAGGGTCGATGACCAGAGACTTTTTATGTATTAAATAAACATAGTCATATCTGGATAGGTTATCTATAAATATGATGAAATACCTTTCTTCACTAAAACAAGGAATATGGAGTGGTCCATATATATCAGTATGAAAAATCTCAAGGAGTTCTTTACTTCTTGTGACATTTTTCTTTATATGTTTAGTTTGTTTTCCCTTAATATAATCTATACAAATATTAAAATCAATGAAGTTTAAATGTTTCAAAATATCATCCTTCACTAATCTTTCAATTCTTTCCTTGGAGATATGCCACAATCGTCTATGCCACAATATAAAAGATCTTTCATTATTGAAACTACGTTTCAATCCAACACTTGCCACAATATAGAAGATATTTCATTATTGAAACTATGTTTCAATCCAACACACTTGCCACAATATAGAATATCTTTCATTATTGAAACTATGTTTCAATCCAACACTTGATTGCATGGTCAATAATGTCTTTGCAAACTCAAGATTCAAATTAATTCTATACAAACCATCACACAGAATTTTAAAACTAACTTTTATTGAATAATAAAATATATTGAGTTTACTATTATCAAAAGAAAGATAATATCCTAACTAATCAATTCTAGATATAAAAACTAAATTTTTAGAAATAGTAGGAATATAACATGTGTCAACAAGATCAATCAGATGACCCATCTCTAAGTGTAGATGATAAGCCTACACTGATATAACTTTTGTTTTGAGACAGTTTCCCATAATGATGAATCTTTCATATTCTTTTAGTTTCCGAATTGAAAATTTTTTATATATATTATTGGTAACATGAGTTGAAGCACCAGAATCAATCCTCCAAGTATTAAAAGGAACTTCTGTAATGTTTGATTCAAAACATACAAAGGTTAAGTTAATACATTTCTTTTCGAACCAAGTCTTGCGTTTAATGTCGTCCTTTTTTATATGTATTTTATTGCTATAAAAGAACCACTTTACTATAAAAGCTTTCTTTTCATTAGTCTGTTTAACATTTTCAGACCCGACAAATTTTTTGATGGATGATACTTCAATTTTCTTTTCTTGTTACCAACTCCTTGAGTAGTAGTCATAACATTATATAAACTTTTCTGCTCTTTCTGAACACACATATTAGTTAACTTATTCAAGTCCCACTTATTATTATTTGTATTATAATATATCTTGAATGGGCCAAACTGAGAAGGAAGGGAATTGAGAATGAACTGCACGAGGAAAGACTCATCAATATTCATTCCTAATGCTTTAAGTTCTATAACTTTATCAACATATTAAGGGTGTGATCTTGAATTCCTCGAGTGCCATCATATTGAGCTATAGTCAGTTCTTTCATTAGTGTGCCAACCAATAACTTATTAGCATATTTAAATCTATCTCCAATAACCTTTAAATATTCCTGTACGCTAATTACAATCGATAATGAAGTCTTTATTTTATTTGCAATCGTTATTCTTATGAACATTAAATTGAGCCTATCAGCTCTTTCTCAAGCCTTCATTCCATTAACTGGTTACATAGTACTTTCATCAATCAAGTCTATAGGCTTTTCAACAAGCAATGCTAAGTCAATATTTAATACACCCAGTGTAAATTATACGTGTTCTAACCATTCTGAATAATTTAATCCGGAGAGTACAGGGACACTAGAAGTATAAGAATATATGGACGAAAATACCACTATAAAATATAAAATAATATTAATGCTTTGAGTTTTTTTAAAAAATTTGATGAACTATTAATATCATCTATATTACACCATTGGATGAAATATTAACATATCTAGTGTTCACTCAAGATCATCTGTAAAGGACTGATATTATCCTTATGGAATAGTATTGTTACCTTTAGGTATACAACCCTAAACTACAAGGATATCCAAAACAGTATCATCCTACCCCATCACATAATTATTTGAAGTAGATTCTCTTTTGGGATTATATAAATATCCTAATTATGTGTGCCATCGTGAATATTACTTCCTTGGTGGCTACAAGACCAATACAATAATATAAAATATAATTTAAAATATCCTATAAATGATAAAACTTTTATTGTAATTCACATCCCAAAAGCATATCATCCTAGGCCACTTTGAAAGCTACAAATCAAATAAAACTTAGGGTATACTAAGCATTTCAATAATAGAATAACAATCATAATAATTATTAAACATTAATCAGCAAACAAAAAAACTCATATGATAATCATGTGTGTGTGTGAATATCCAAGAATAATGATTGGATTTTATTTACCAAAATTATAAAAGGGCAAAACTATAATTTAACAAAACCATAGCCTCGAGGGCAAAATTATAAATATGTAAAAAATCCTAGCCTCCATCGTCGTCGCTTGCGCATGTGCAGTTACCACGCTACGGCGTTGCCTCTGCCCGTGCATAGTCTTTGCCATCGCGGGGTTGCCTCTTCCCATGTGTGGTCGCCGCCTTGGCACGGCCTACCTACGCACAACCGCTGCTAGTGTGCAGCTCCTGCTTGCACGCGGTTGCCGCCTGAGTGCGGCCTATCGCTTGGGCGATTGTTTGCCCTCATGCAACCGTCGCATGGACGCGAGTTCTACCTGTGTGCGGCCGCCGCATGGGCGTCGTGATGCTTGCATACATGTGTCGCCTACTGCATTGCGATGTGTACGCTACCCAATGCAACCTCTATCGCTAGCAAATTCACTAGTTGTACACAGCAAGGTCGATGGTGACCATTGCTGCTTCGCGATCATTAGAGAATATTGATAATTCATGCATCGTAAATAAAAATAATAGATATAATATATTTAATCTTAAGAACCTAAGTTCTAATACCAATTGTTAGCATAAAATATGTAATATGCTAAATGCAGAAACAATCTTTTATACCAGGATTAAAATCAAATAAAATTAGATATGGTTTTACGATACTTACCTTTTGATGTCATCTGAAAAAGAGATCTCTTTTTTATCTGTAAAGGCATCGTCTTTAGATCCAAGATCGCTGTCAATCTACAAAGAGGACTAGATCATTCTCCTCTTTTCTTATCCTTTTACAGGATCACTTAGATTGATGGTCAGGGAGAAGAGTTGAGAGAGAAACTGTAATCCCTTAATTGAATCCTCTATAAGATGTGTAACCTCTCTTCAGTCCAATCCCTAGAGGTCATGTTTATTTATAGGCGAGAGCAAAGGATCTAAGATAAGTTATTAGGAGATTTCCTTCTATCAAGAATATCATCTAAGGAATCATACTTTAAATAGACTTCTTTTCTATTGACCAATATATGTCATCAGAATTCAATTAGTTATATTATATATATCTTATCAAATTATAAAGGGCCACAAAATCTAACATAGATTTGATAAATCACTTTTTATCATTATAAAACTAATAATTAGTTGATAATTAACTTATAATAGTTATAAATGATTAATTGAAATGATATATAAATAAAAATTTTGGGTTTTAAAAGGATATATATATATATATATATTATATGCAATTTTGTAAAACTATTTCATTGTCTTCTTTTATTTCTTTCTTTGACTTGCATAAAAGAAGATAGTTGGTGAGGTTAGTATATAAAGATGGTGCGAGGATAGGGCAGCATTTAGTGTTAGGTTTTCTTTGGAAATTCCAAAAAATAGTTGGTGATTAGACTGATCGGTTCAATCTAAATAAAAAATATATACAATTGACTCTAATTTGGTTTGATTAATTTTTTTTAAATAGCAAATGAGATTTCTATCTCGATGCTCGGTTGAGGAAAATCTCTTTCAACATATATAAATAGACACAGTATCAAACAAATTGATGTGTGTTTTTACTTTTACACTTCATTCTATCATGGTATCAGAGCATTTGCCTTAAAGCAACACTTATCTCTTCGCTATGTTCTTTGTTGCTAGGACTGTACTCTGCCACCACTCGCAACACCGGAGTAGCGATGCCATCACTCCGGTTGGAGCTTCGAAGGCTTCTAACCGGCCTCCTCTACAGCTCCAACAACCAGCACTGCACTCCCTATGAGAGTTCCCTATGAGAGTCCGAGTACGAGTGCTGCAGATGACGCTCTCTTCTCGTCATCATCTAATCCACCCAAGAGGCTGCCCTTCTTCTTCATTAGCAAAAAGTTGCTCTATAGCAGATTTGCAGCTTCTCCTCCGGCGGTTACAATCCATTACACCTTCTCTCCAACAATGCTGCAGCTCACTCCAGCAAACAGCATCGCACTGTTGAAGTTCTCTCTAGAGCAGTCTCCATACCACATCATTGCTAGGCCCAGTACTAGCAGCGTGGTCTCCAAAACCTTCAATTGATAGATCACCAGGTAAAGGTGCTGCAGCACCCTCCCACAGTGCTCAATTGATAGATCACCAGGTAAAGGTGCTGTATCACCCTCCCACGGCCAGCACTGCTCCCCCTTCTCCCTCACCTAATTTGCAACAAGCGGCTGACCGCCACCCCTCCTTCCCCTCCTCTGGACCAACTGCCATATTGTTCCGCTACCGCATCTTTGTCGAAGTTGCGATCTGCACTGATTGCAACAATTGTCGCCTGCTCTGCACCACGCAGCCGAACCTCCCTCTTCTGTGATTGTTCCCTAGAATTGTACTGTAGTTGAGCAGTAGTGTTTTCCTACCCAGCACAGCGGCAACATATCCCATCCCCATCATTGTCACAAGCACCGCTCACAACAGATCGGCTCCTCCAGGATGCACATTCAGCTGAACAAATCTACTCGTCCAACCGACTTCCAACGATCGCCACCTCTATGGTGGCTTCAACAATAGCATCATCAAAAATGTGGAGCAGCTCATCCGAGAACTCTTCGCCCTGGAAATCAACTACACCATTATCAGCGTGAGAAGATGGGCAATAGCTACTTCGCGTGTCACGCCAACCTCCTCGTCAACTGCTTCCTCAAGATCGATAGCCTGCCCACCACTAAGGACACCCAGGCCATCACGGACGATGTGTTCTCCCTCCTCGCTGTTCAGCCTCTCAAACATCATATCGACCCATCTTGAGTGTTATGAACTCTTCATTCCCTTTCTGTCCATCACTGCATCACTGCTGAGCAAAGTACAACAGTGATCTTCACCGACGAAGCACCTGTGCTGTTGGAGTTCCACGCAGCAATACTCTTCATGTTCTTCACCGCCTAGATCCCCAACCGCAATAACTACTACACAAAGATTTGCAGCTTTACTTAATATTGCACAACCAAACGAGCCTGCACAGAGCTAAACACTTCCTTCAACAAAGAACTTGTTTGCTAGCAACCCACCTCTGGCGATGATGGTCTCCGAAACGAAAAGAGATGTTGTTCCAACGGGACAGTTATCTAGGAGAGATAAGTCCCGGCTCTCGAGAGGGAGAATCATGTGGGACGGACCTCACATGTTGAGGAGGAGTACCTCAACAAACAACAACTCCACGAAGCTTAATGGATTGAGCAAGCGGCGATGAGTGGTTGCATGATCTCGCTCGAGAGAATGCATTGGTAGATGCATTACGAGATCAAGTGGGAGAGTGACCCAAAGCAACACAGATGAAGGCACACTTGGAGTCGATATGAAGATTAGACTCAAGGGAGGGCTGACCCGTGGAATGGTGGGCGCGAGGGCCACCATCAACTCAATGCAAAAACGAGGAGTGGAGCAACTTACGTGTAACTTGGTGAAGTACCCAAGCCGCATAAAGGGAGCCAGCATAGAAGATGAAACATGAAGCGGAGGCACAGTGCTTTCCTTGGACAAAGATCAAGGACATAAACTCTTGTAGAGGCAAGAGCAGGATCATGTTGTTCCATGGGTCATTCATTCTGACAGAGCGGACTCATCTTGCATGGTGCCAAAGATAAATGGAGCTTCTGGGCATATGTACCTTATCTCGGAGGAGCATTTGATGGAGGAACTAAGACAACTCAATTTATGGAGGCGAAGTTGGGTTCACAAGGCATTAGCACGGGGCAAGAGGATGCAGAGGCGGGTACTCTTGAAGAATATGCCACAGTGTTGCCATTTAGGTTGCCATGAAGGAAGCGGTGCGCAGCGAAGATTATGCTGGTAGGGGCAGAGGCCTAGGATCCAGACAATGGTGCACTAATTGCAGCGAAGTCGGGGGACTTCGGGAGCTACTAGGTGACGGACTGTCCTAGAGCGGTGCTTCATCTAGGTGTGACCCAAGAGTGGGTGGATGAAGGTCGATTGCTAAAGGAGCAAACAAAATCGAAGGTGGAAGAGACCTTGTGATGTATTGGCAAAGGCCACATATGGAGAGACCACAATTCGAGTTCATCCCACAAGGATCAGAATGCAATAGAGATGTCACCAGGAGGCGACATAGTGCAGCGGATCGTGGTGGAACAGTTTGTGGCAATACGATACACATGAATGAGTCCCGTGAGGGACTAGATTATACGGAGGTATGATTGGGAGTTACTAGAAGCTCCACTTCGGTGAACAATACGACGTTAAGAAGGGCTATGGATTTAAGGAGTGAAGGCCATGGTACCGCAGTGGTGGGTCTTCCGTACGTGCATCGAATTTTGCATCGGATGAAAGCCTTGGTCATCAGCATATGGGGGCTGTGTTCCACCAAGGAAAAAGTTCGAATGCAAGTACCAGTAAGTCCCATGGGAGGGACTTGATCATATAGAGGTATGATCTAAGCAGTTGGAGAGTTAGACTGCTCCAGAGCCCATATTCGCTTAAGGGAGCCCGACAAGTCAGAGGACAAGGTCGAGTAAGCGAACATTGCTACCAAGGAAGCTAGGAGAACAGAATCAGTGCAAACCCTACAACGTGATAGCAGAGGCCTGTTAGGATCCTTTTATTTTTTGTGCTTTCCTTTTATTTTCTACGTATTTATTAAGTCTGTTTAGTTTAGCTAAAGTCGGAACTCTATAAATAGGGATGTAACTGCTTCTTTTCGATCATCTATGAAAAATATTATTTTGTCTTTTGACAAACCCTAGGAGGTCGATCCTCTCGAAGCGATCAAGGAGGGCCGATCCCCTCGAAACGATCAAGGAGGCCGATCCCCTCGAAGTGATCATTATCATCCCCATTTCTCCCCTTTCTTCGACGATAAGACTTTACGATCTTATCATTTGGTACCAGAGCCTATGATAAGATTTTAGGGTCTTATCATTTGGTATCAGAGTGACGATAAGACTTTAGAGTCTTATCATTTGGTATCAGAGCGACGATCCTTGGCGTTCTCACTGCAACAAAGCTATAAAAAAAAAAAAAAAAAACAAAACGAAAGAAAGAAAGAGAGAAGAAGCAGCAACCGCACCACGCACCCCTACTTCCCCTGCTTCCGGCCAGCCCACCTGCCGCCCGTCGCTGCTCTCCGGCCAGCAACCGGCTCTGCCCCACTTCCGGCCAGAGTCGACCGCCGCCTCCCACCCGAGCCACCACCGCTGCCAGGAGACGACGCTGCCAGCGTCCCACTCCGCCGCAGCCCTGCTCGTCTTCTCTACCGCCGCTGCAGGGCAACTCCTTCTCCACCGCCGCCGCTGCTTCCCGGCCGATCGATCACCGCCGCCCGCCTACCAGCTGCAATACTAGCCGTGCCCCGCCCCTTGGGTCGCAGCTGCAGCCACCGGTTGCCCCCCTCCTCACGGCGACCGAAACAGGGCAACTCACTGCTGCTGCCCTTGTTTCCAGCCGCGCCTCCACCAGCCGCCCCTCCTCCAGCACTCCTCTTCCCATCGAGCGCCGTCGCCGCCCAACCGACCCATCACCGCTGTGGGCCACCGTGCGACGACCGCCGCTCGCCTCCCAGCCGCCGCCGCTCCACCTAGCTCTGCATCTAACCGAAACAGAGCACACTTGCTCTGCCCTAGTTTTCAGCCGCGCCACAACCGTGTGGGGTCGCTTGCTGCTGCCGACTGTCACCACCGTCGCTGCTACTGCCAGCTACTGTACAGATGTCCTTGACTAGACATCAGAAACAAGAACTCGGGATTACCGACTTGCAATCGTACGCAATGACTACCGATAACTCAGTGAAAGCACAAATGGAAGCGTTGGAAACCAGAATTGAAAGTCGGCTACAAGAAACTCTTCATAATTTCAAAAAGAGCTTGTTGGAGCACTTTAGCGGGTTTCAACAAGATGGGAGCTCAAGTTCTACGCTGAACAGATTGGGAGATACAGAAAAAGGGCCCCAGGATGGTGACACACACTACTCACGTATCAGGGTAGAATTTCCATGATGGGAAGATGGGAATCCGACCAGTTTGATCTCTAGGGCGGAAAATTTTTTTCGTTTTCACAGAACCCCAGAAGAATCCAAGGTAGAAGTGGCCTCAATCCAGCTCGATGGAGATGCAATTCAGTGGTATGATTGGTACGAAACTTACCATGGAATTCCGTCGTGAGAGCAGTTTAAAAGAGGACTTCTTGTTCGCTTTGGCCCATCCGAATATGAGAATGTTGATGGCCAACTCGCCAAAATTCGTCAGACTTCTATAATGTTGGAGTATCAGAGTAGATTTGAAAGATTGTCCAACCAAGCTAGAGATTGGTCAGAACGATAACTTCTGGGTACATTTATTGAAGGGCTTATTCCCGAGATCCGGTGCGAGGTTAAGGCTCGTCAACCCCGCACTATGATGGTTGTGATTTTATTTGCACACCTACATGAAGAAAAAATTAGTGTGGAATATCGTCGAAACAGAGGTGCCAATAAACAGGTGATTAGCAGGCAACCTACTTCATCTACTCCTAGTCGAAACCACAACACTAGCAGATTGACCCGAGAGGAACTCAAAGAAAGGTTAGCGAAGGGTTTGTGCTGGCATTGCGATGAAAAGTGGAGTAAGGAGCATCAATGCAAACAAGGAAGACTTTTAATGATTGAACCAATCGAGGATGAACCGGAAGTAGAAGTATCGGATTCCGATCATGAAGAAGTGGAAACTAATGACGATGTTGAAGCCGTCACACATATAGTGCATGTATTGGCTAGCTACTCTAATCCGCAAACTATGAAAATTGGGGGAACTCTAAAACACCAGTCTGTCACTGTTTTGATTGATACGGGTAGCACTAATAATTTTATGGATAGAAAAGTTGCAGCCCGATTAGCTTACCACATCGAATGTTGTGACAAATTTGAAGTCAAGGTCGCCGATGGACGGATTTTAAACTATGACAGCAAGTGCTCAAAGATAAAACTAATTTTGCAAGGTCAAGAATTATTTGTGGATTTCTTTTTATTACCCTTGGAAGACTATAAAGTGGTGCTCGAAATTGAATGACTATCAACCCTAGGTGATGTCTCCTGAAATTTTTCTAAACTGATTATGAAGTTCTTTATTAATGGAAGACAAGTGACTCTCAAAAGAAGACGTGGAGGTAAGGTTACAACTATCACTAGCCATCGGATGGAGCGGGTCCTTCGGAAGACACACACCAGATTTTTGGTGCAATTGCATAACATTGAAAAGGAAATGACAGTGAACATTCCCGCTGGAAATATTGAATCATTGCTAACAGAGTTTGCGGATATATTTGCAGAGCCACACGGACTTCCACCTCTTAGATGTCATGATCATCGGATCCCACTATTACCTGAGAAGGCACCAACCAATGTCCGACCCTATAGATATCCATATTTCTAAAGGCAGAGATAGAGAGGATTGTCACAGAGATGCTCAAAACAGGAGTTATATAAGCTAGTGTTAGCCCATATTCTTCCCCAGTCCTACTAGTCAGAAAGAAGGATGGCTCATGGCGGATGTGTGTCGACTATCGAGCACTTAACAACATTACAGTAAAAGATAAATATCCTATTCCAGTAGTGGATGAACTGTTGGACGAATTGGGAGGAGCTCAGGTCTTCACTAAATTGGACCTACGATCGAGCTATCATCAAATCAGAGTACATGAAAGGGATGTTCAGAAAACTACCTTCAGGACACATAATGACCATTATGAGTTTCTAGTAATGTCTTTCGGGTTAACCAATGCGCCCTCTACCTTCCAGAGTTTAATGAATGATATATTTCGGGCTCATCCCCTTTCTCTTCTTCTTTTTTACGATAAGACTTTAGGGTCTTATCATTTGGTATTAGAGCAATAGAAATGGGTCACAAAGCTACTGGGATTCGATTATGAGATCATTTATAAAAAGGGGAGTGATAATTTAATAGCAGATGCCCTCTCACGCCTTCCAGAACAAGCTGAACTAGTAGCTATTTCTATTCCTATTTGCGAGACTTTGAAAGTTATCAGAAGGGAATGGATAAATAATCCTGAGATCCAAAACATCATTAACATCATTAAGAGATTAGAAGAAACCCTAGGTTCTATCTCAAATTATAGTTGGGATTCGGTGCACTTACGCTATAAAGGCTGAATAGTGGTTGCCCCACATTCTTCTTGCCAGGCAATAATTCTGAAGGAGTTCCATTCATCACCAATTGTTGGTCACTCGGGATTTCTCCGCACTTATAAGCGAGTTCGACAACTTTTTTACTAGAAAGGTATGAAAAATTTTATCAAGAAATTTGTTACTGAATGTGATGTTTGCCAACGTCACAAAAGTGAGACAGTAGCCACCCCAGGCTTACTACAGCCCCTCCCTATTCCTGATGCTACTTGGACCGACATATCTATGGATTTCATTGACAGTCTCCCATCATCTCAAGGAAAGAGTACTATACTTGTAGTCGTGGATAGACTTACAAAATATGCTCATTTCTGTACTTTACGACATCCTTATACTACTGCAAGTGTTGCTCGTATTTTTGTGGAAAACATAGCTAAATTGCATGGGAGCCCCCGTTCCATTGTTAGTGACAGAGACAAGATATTTACTAGCTCCTTCTGGACAGAACTTTTTCGTTTACAAGGTACTCAGCTGAATATGAGCACTACTTATCATCCGCAAACAGATGGGCAAACTGAAGTAGTAAACAGGTGCCTAGAAAATTACCTCCGATGCTTTACTAGCGACAAGCCGAAGGAATGGGTCAAATGGCTTCCCTGGGTAGAGTGGTGGTATAATACCTCTTACCATTCTTCTATTAAAATGACTCCATTTGAAGCAGCTTATGGCCAACCCCCACCTACAATTACAAAGTATATACCCGATTCTTCTAAAGTTGATCAAGTGGACAAAGAATTGATGGATAGAAATAAGATTATTCAGCTTTTAAAGGATAACCTCATAGCTACACAAGCAAGAATGAAACAACAAGCTGATAAACACCGAAGTGAACGAGAATTTACTATGGGTGATTGGGTTTTCCTTTGTCTTCAACCCTACAAGCAAACTTCCATAAAGGTCCGATCTTCCACGAAGCTATCTCCTCACTTTTTTGGGCCTTATAAGGTATTAGAACGCATTGGACCAGTGGCCTACCGCTTGGATTTGCTTGCTAGCTCTAAAATACATCCACTCTTTCATGTTGCATGCCTTAAAAGGAAATTGGGTGAAGATGCAATAGTGCAATGCCATTTGCCGGACACTTCTACTATTGGGGAAGTTCAAGCTCAACCATAAGTCATACTTGATCGACGAGTTGCAATGTACCGCAGAAATCCTGTAACTGAAGTGCTGGTGCAATGGGCCAACTTACCAAAGGAAGATGCCACTTGGGAGTCCTATAGCATGCTAAAGGAGAAGTTTCCAGAATTTGATGCTGCTCAGACTTGAGGACAAGGCTGAATTAAAAGAGGCGGGATTGTTAGGATCCTTTTATTTTTCCTTTTATTTTCTGCATATTTATTAAGTCTGTTTAGTTTAGCTAAAGTCGGAACTCTATAAATAGGGATGTAACTGCTTCTTTTCGATCATCTATGAAAAATACTATTATGTCTTTTGACAAACCCTAGGAGGTCGATCCCCTCGAAGTGATCAAGGAGGGCCGATCCCCTCGAAGCGATCAAGGAGGGTCGATCCCCTCGAAGCGATTAAGGAGGTCGATCCCCTCGAAGTAATCATTATCATCCCCATTTCTCCCCTTTCTTCGACGATAAGACTTTAGGGTCTTATCATTTGATATCAGAGCCTACGATAAGACTTTAGGGTCTTATCATTTGGTATCAGAGCGACGATAAGACTTTAGAGTCTTATCAAGGCCATGTACAGGAGTTGCAGTCTGTCTTTCCATCCATCAAAGGGAGCTGCTTGGAGAACACAGAGGTGTTGAAGCAAGGGGTCAAAAGGGGCGAGGAAGCGACGACGAGTCCATAGGGACTTAGCTACCCAAAATCAAGCATCAATTAGAATGGAGGTGGACTTGGAGGAGTGCCACAGAGGCATATCTATTGATTGTGAAGAAAAGGGATGTAGATGCGAGGCGAAGGATAGTAGTATCATGGGCATGGCAGCAACATGGTACCACATGTTAGGATCGGAGCGGTACTAAGAGGGGGGGGGGGGGGGGGGGGGGGGTGAATTAGTGCAGCGGATTAAAACGTCGGTTTTGACAAAATCTTTCGTACGATAAAAGATCGAAATTGAAAAGCTTAATAACTTAGAAGCGTATGGAAGCGTAGTGACTAAGTAAAGTAGTTTGCAGTATGTAAATGGCAAGAATAAAATGCAAACCAGAGAAGACGGTAGTTTATAGTGGTTCGGTCAATCGTGACCTACATCCACTCCTCCGATTCCTCTTCCGTCGAGGCCACCGGCATCCACTAATGACCTTCCTTTACTAGGCGAAGATCAAACTCCTTCTTACACCCCTCTTACAACCTCTTACAAGTGGTTCACCCTTTTATAAAGATTTCAATGAAACGAAAGGAGGTGAATACTCAAGCTATTGAAAACAAGACTTTTCCTAAAGCTTTTCTCAACTTCTAGCTTCTCAAAATGTTATTATCTCAGCTGAGATTTGAGGGGTATTTATAGGCCTCAAGAGGATTCAAATTTGGGCTACAAAATTTGAATTCTCTTTGGTTCCCGATGCTGGCGGTGCCACCGCCTGTTAGTGTCAGACACTGACAGTGGACTGGCGGTGCCACCGCCCAGCTCTCGGGTGCTGGGCGATGCCACCGCCCAGTCTAGGCGGTGCCACTGCCTAGGCCAATTCAGCTCACTGGTTGGGCTCCAAACTTGGCCCAAACCAGTCCGAACTCGGGCCCAATTGGCCCCTACTTGGGTTATAGGATTAACACCTAATCCTAACCCTAATTAACTTACTAACTATGAATTTAAAGATATTTTCTAAGCTATTACAAAGTCCGTAAGTCAAGACTTCTTCCGACGAGCTTCCGGCGAACTTCCGACGGTTTTCCGATAAACTCAGAAACCATTCTGCGGACTCCCGGCAAGCTCCTAGACTTCACGATTTGATCTTGGCGAGTTCCAACGAGCTTCTTCGGCAAGCTCCGATCTTTCTCGGAGAGCTCCGCGAACTTCCAACGAACCTTCCGGCGAGCTTCCGAAAAACCCTTCGGCAAGCTCCCTACTCATTCTCGGCTAGTTCCGGCAGCATTCCTGACGAACCTTCGGACTTCCGTCGAACTCTCGAACTCCCAACGAATCCTTCGCGCTTGACTCCGATACTTTCTTTCACTTTATGTCTTCATCGTTATCGTAGTTAATCCTGCACACACAAGCCAAAACTCTACTCCTATCTAGACAATTATTACAAAGCAAATTGACATTCTGTTGCCTGGCTCGTCATTGGTTGGCGCTTCGTCCAATTCTTCGGCGCATCATCCTCTCTTGCGGCTTGTTGTCCAATCGGCGGTTGACCTCCGCAACCCCGATATCCTTGGTGCAATTCCGCTCTTTGCCTGATGCCCGACGTCCGAAGCCTTCTACCATCCAATATCCTAACGTGATCTCCTCCGGCGCAACGTCAATTCTTCCTGCGTCAACTGTCTAATCCTGATCGAGTAGACCTGCATCACTCAAAATGCAGTTAAACATCTAAACACAATCAATTAGTTTCATCATCAAAATCTGAGATTCAACAATCTCCCCCTTTTTGATGATGACAACTAATTGATGACTAACGGAGTTAATCTTAACTCCCCGGAGTTTAACCAAACTCCACCTATCAATATGCCATTGATAGAATACTTGGATTATCCTAAATCCAAGTAACATTCATTACATGTTATGAAAAACATTTAAACCATCATGCAAATATATAAAATATTCAATTCAATACATAAAGTCATCAATATACTTCTCCCCCTATGTCATCAACAAAAAGGAGAAGTAGCTCTAGCTATTTTAAAAGATATGCAAGTTTTTGCAACATAAAGCTAGATTCTCATCACAACATATAAGCACAAAAGTATAGCAAGATTCTTAAGTTCAATCATGGCAATTCAGCACTTGCTTCTTGTGCAAGATTGCACTTTGCTTTTCTTTGCATGTTCTAACTAGCAAAAGCTTTCTCCCCTTTGTTTTTGTCGAAAGAAGAGTACAAGCTAGCTAACATTTGCCTTGAGCTAGCAATCTTTCTCCCCTTATGTCATTGCCTTAAAGAAGGAGAGGAACCAATGATTTAAACTTTTACATAAATTATGAATTTGCATCAATCAATATTTCAATCATCACATGATACATACAAGACAAAAATGCAAAGAAATCATGTCCTGAAGGACATCAATTTTTAAACATGATATGATAATAGTCTCAAAAATTTTAATTTGCAATACATGTGATACATTGCAATACTAAAAAATTTAATGCGATGCTTTTAAGGATATCAACCTATTTTTGATACAAAGCATGGCAAGAGCAATTATATTGCAAGTTTTCTAAGTTTTGCATTTTTTTGCTTCTTTCGAGATAGCAATTCTTTGCTTCTCTATAAGCTAGCAACTTTTACGTTATGCAAGTTTTACTACATACAAGCTAGCAAATTTAAAGATGTGCAAGTTGGCATATTTGCTTTTCTTTGCAATGTGCATGATAATATTTCTTTGTAATGTTCAAGATAGCAAATTGTATATCATGCTAGCTAGCATATTAAAGATGTTCAAGAAAGTAAGCTCTTTCTTCTCTTTTGAGAAGTGTCATTTTTGCTTCCTTAGCAAAATACCAAACTAGCAAGGGACCATGTTTTACATGAGGCAAGCAAACAATTGGGCAAGTGTTACATTTGTATCTTTTCTTTAGATGTGCAAGAAAGTAAGCAAATTTTTGCATTTTCTTGACTTGTGCAAGGTAGCAAATTTATCTTTGAGATTACCCTTTACATCAATTCAAGATAGCACATTAACAACTTTTTCTCTCCCTTTGTCATTGGCAAAAAGAAAGGAAGATTCAAGTCATGAATATCAAAATAATAATTTTATCATGAATATTTCATCATTGTGTGCATCATTATTGCATGCATAATACCAAATCATCATATATATTTTCAAAACATATAAACTCATCATTATATACATATTCCAAATCATCATTCATATCATTTCAATCATTGTTTCAATCATCACTATAACTCATCATGCACAAAATGTAAAATCATCTAACATGATACAAACATTTATTTTCAAAATATTTATCACTATTTTCATGTATGATAATAAAGTATTCATGATACACATTATATGCATATATCATCACAATATAAAGCAATTGCATGCATAATTTCAAATTATAAATGTTTCAAATCATGATGGCATTAACTTGTCAAATTTCATCCGACCATTCATGATCATAACTTTTCATTTGTATGCATCAAAATAATATCAAGAGTATTTCATGCATAATTTTATATCACCACATAAGGAATATCAAGAAGAAAGTAATTGGGTGATGCGATAAACATTTCATGAATACAAGGAATTGCATAAAAATCATATCATAAAATATTAGAACATGTGAATACCAAAAGGCATGATTTCTTTTTGAAAAACCTACTCATAAATAATCAAAAGAAAATCTAAAGAGATCGATTAATGAAAAAATTTTGATTCATAATAAATCTTAATTTGTAAATATCACGGAATCAAGATCATGAATTTGGATAAAACTCATTTAAATTCAAATCGTCTAAATCATCAAAATCTCAATGTTTCTATCAAGAGATTCAAAATGGCATAAATAAGTTTATTGGCCTCTTAGGTAGAAATCAATAAGATAGAGAAAAAGAAAATTTTTAATAAAAAATTCTTTCCTCCTTTTGTTTCAACTTATTGATTGATTCCATACATGCATGCCCCTTTTTTTTTTTTTTAATCCATGCATCATCGTTTAAAACGGAAAGATCAAAAATCATAAAAAAAAGTGCAACACATAATTCAAAAAAAAATTATTTCAACTCATTACTTCAAGTCAAACATGATTTCAAAATTGAATAACTTCAAGACCAATAAATCATGTATAACAATCATCAAGTATGATACAAACTTTTCAAAACATTTATCATGATAAGGCATATAAGCCAAATAAACTAATAAATATAAAGCATATTCATCAATGATGGTTTCATTGGGCATAAGGCATTTTCAAACAAAATCATTTTGTTATTTGTTGTAGTCATACATTTTTCTTTTTAGGTAAATCTATCTTTTCATGCTTAAAATTTTTTAATTTTTCAAAGATGCTAAAAAGAAAAACATGATATAATTTTTGAAAAATAATTTTTATTTCCTATTCCTACTATCTAAATTAAGCACTCATGAAAAACTTCAAGTAATTTTAAAATAATTCAAAAGAGTTGAGTTACTTACCTTATAGTCGAAGTTCGTCAAAGCTCAATTCGTCGTTTCACCTTTGGAAGTTCTTGATTCATCCTTGGGTGCCTTCCTTTTCTTTGGCCTCTTCCTCCATTCAAGTTCATTGTTTATTTTAGATTTTTGTTTAATGAACTTATTAAGAGTTAGTGTTCGAAGTTCAAGTTCATCATTGTCCTCATCACTTGAGTCATCGCTCAAGTGGTATTCATTTGTCCGGGGTTTCAAATCCTTCCTGTTCTTTGGAAGGTGGTTCAAGTGTTCATTATGTTCATCATATGCATTGCACACCATTTCATATGTCATCAATGAGCCGATAAGTTCTTCAAGTGGAAAAATATTTAAATCTTTTGTTTCTTGTATTGCCATTACTTTTAATTCCCAAGCTTTAGAAAGTGATCGTAAAACTTTACTAACAAGTTCAAAATTCGAGAAACATTTGCCAAGAGCTTGTAAACCATTGACGACATCCATAAAACGGGTGTACATGTCAACAATGGTTTCGCTCTGCTTCATTTGAAAAAGCTCGAAATCATGCATTAAAATGTTAACTTTCGAGTCTTTGACTCTACTAGTTCCCTCGTGCATGATTTCAAGTGTTCGCCAAATATCAAAAGCCGTTTCGCACTTAGAAATCCGATTGAACTCATTTTTGTCCAAAGCGCAAAATAAGGCATTCATAGCCTTTGCATTTAAAGAAAAATACTTCTTCTCCAAATCCGATCATTCATTCATCGGTTTAGAGGGAAGTTGAAAACCATTTTCAACAATATTCCATATATCCAAATTCATAGAAATCAAGAAAACTCTCATTCGAGTTTTCCAATAAGTGTAGTCCAATCCGTTAAACAACGGTGGACGAAAAACCGATAAGCCCTCTTGAAAGCTATGAAGAGCCATTTCTCTCGGGTGTAAATCCGAAATGAGAAATACCGGGCTCTGATACCAATTGTTAGGATCGGAGCGGCACTAAGAGGGGGGGGGGTTAATTAGTGCAGTAGATTAAAACGTCGGTTTTAACAAAATCTTTCCTACGATAAAAGATCGAACTTGAAAAGCTTAATAACTTAGAAGCGTATGGAAGTGTAGTGACTAAGTAAAGTAGTTTGCAGTATGTAAATGACAAGAATAAAATGCAAACCAGAGAAGACGGTAGTTTATAGTGGTTCGGTCAATCGTGACCTACATCCACTCCTCTGATTCCTCTTCCGTCGAGGCCACCGGCATCCACTAATGATCTTCCTTTACTAGGCGAAGATCAACCTCCTTCTTACACCCCTCTTACAACCTCTTACAAGTGGTTCACCCTTTTATAAAGATTTCAATGAAAAGAAAGGAGGTGAACTGAAAACAAGACTTTTCCTAAAGCTTTTCTCAACTTCTAGCTTCTCAAAAAGTTATTATCTCAACTGAGATTTGAGGGGTATTTATAGGCCTAAAGAGGATTCAAATTTGGGCTCCAAAATTTGAATTCTCTTTGGTTCCCGATGCTGGCAGTGCCACCGCCTGTTAGTGGCAGTGCCACCGCCTGTCAATGTCAGACACTGACAGTGGACTGGCGGTGCCACCACCCAGCCAAGCGGTGCCACCGCCCAGTCTAGGCGGTGCCACAGCCTAGGCCAATTCAGCTCACTGGTTGGGCTCCAAACTTGGCCCAAACCAGTCCGAACTCGGGCCCAATTGGCCCCTACTTGGGTTATAGGATTAACACCTAATCCTAACCCTAATTAACATGCTAACTACGAATTTAAAGACATTTTCTAAGCTATTACTAAGTCCGTAAGTCAAGACCTCTTCCGACGAGCTTCCGGCGAACTTCCGACGGTTTTCCGATAAACTCTCAGAAACCATTCTGCGGACTCCCGGCAAGCTCCTAGACTTCACGATTTGATCTTGGCGAGTTCCAACGAGCTTCTTCGGCAAGCTCCGATCTTTCTCGGAGAGCTCGGCGAACTTTCAACGAACCTTCCGGCAAGCTTCCGAAAAACCCTTCGGTAAGCTCCCTACTCATTCTCGGCTAGTTCCGGTAGCATTCCCGACGAACCTTCGGACTTCCGTCGAACTCTCGAACTCCCAACGAATCCTTCGTGCTTGATTCCGATACTTTCTTTCGCTTTATGTCTTCATCGTTATCGTAGTTAATCCTGCACACACAAGCCAAAACTCTACTCCGATCTAGACAATTATTACAAAGCGAATTGATATTCTGTTGCCCGGCACGTCATTGGTTGGCGCTTCGTCCGATTCTTTGGCGCATCATCCTCTCTTGCTGCTTGTTGCCCAATCGGTGGTTGACCTCCGCAACCCCGATATCCTTGGTGCAATTCCGCTCTTGGCCCGATGCCCGACGTCCGAAGCCTTTTGCCATCCAATATCCTAACATGATCTCCTCCGGCGCAACGTCAATTGTTCCTGCGTCAACTGTCTAATCCTGATCGAGTAGACCTGCATCACTCAAAATGCAGTTAAACATCTAAACACAATCAATTAGTTTCATCATCAAAATCTGAGATTCAACACCACAGAGGTGGGACTTCCGTGAAATTCATTGATCCCTTGCTCTCATGGAGGGAGAGCGCTTAGTCATGAAAGGGGCCGAGGAGGTGGAGCATGCAAAGACAAACTCCAAGTACCGAGACAAGGCTGAAGGGCAGAGGCCAAGGAACTTCGTAAGACCGGTGTCAACGAGCTTCTCATCAAAGATAGTCGAAAGTGAAGGACTTCGGGTCAAGTAAGAGTGCATGACTAAGGAACGAAGCAGGCAGTACGCGATGTTGTATCTTTGCCACTCAGTGGAGTAGGCGGTAGGGTTGATGGAGAAGACGGTACAATCCCAAAGGCGACCAAACCTATGAGAGAATCACTCCAAGTTGGGGTGAAAACTTCTTGCATTCCAGAAGTTCGATGGCATTGAGAAGGTGAATCACAGTAGCTAACTCAACGCAAGGAGTGCAAACACTTCAAGTGCTTCAGAAGTGTGAGCAAAAAGCAGGCGAAGACTAGTAACCAGTTCGATGCATGGAGTACAACGTCGAGGAGGCAGGTGAAGTCAAGTAATCTTTGCCTTCTCAATCCTTAAGAGAATGGGCGAAACCGAATACCCTAATTCTCTTATCTATCCAGCAAAGGAGCTCTGCACAAGTTCAAAGACTCTTCGAAAATATTGGAAGACAATAGTTATCAAATCCTCACCAACGGTGATCAATGCTACTGAGAGTAGATTGTCCGCTTCATTTCCCAACGAAATGCCAATCGAAAGCGGAAGTGATGCGAACCTACTTGGAAGTGACAACTAAGTGAAATAAGAGTCAATGGGTAAATTTTATGGAGGAATGACCCAAAACTTCAAAAGTTTGTGAGACGATGCTCGTTAAAAGCTCCAACAAGCATCCACCCAATTTAAGCAGCATGAGGCATTCGAGAGACTGGCACAGTAAGAATGGTCTTTTCCTTCATTTGGAGGATCCGTAGGAATCAATAAAGATCAACACAACTCAGCCAACCCCACACCAGAGTCAGAGTCATTGGTGAGTTGAAGCAGCATGGCGGATCAAAGGTTCGACTACTCCAAAACAGCAATGAAGAGCAGCTGGGAGCCAAGAGACGCATTGTAATTGAAGCAGAAGATTGAAGACTCAGCAAAGGCGAGGAGTTGCAGTGTCGGCAAAGGCTTCAACGAGGATGTCGAAGGAATAAGTGGGGGAGAATATCATGGACAAACTTCGAAACAAGATGTTTGATGTAATGCTTATGTATGTCCGTGTCTTTTGGTATGTTCATGCTTTGTATAGTATGTAGAGGGACGATCGAAGGCTTAATAGTCCCATTTTAGTTGGATTGGTGGTCGCTTTAGGCTTATAAATAAAGGTTGTGTCATGTAGACACGTGTGAGAGATTTTTGGTCTGTAGTGGATCATTTTACCCTTTGTTGTGCAACTGTTCAGAGCTTGTAAAGTTTGTTTGTAATTTGCATTGTCTATGAAGTGTTTTCGGAAATGTTTGCTTGTGGATCCCGAAGGAGGCGTTTTCTCTAACCCGTTCTCTCTTTTGTGGGTCCTAAGGGACATGGGAGGCTTCGGGGAGGCTGACCCTTGTGGATGGACACGCAAGGGTGTCGCACGACTTAGGCAAAACCAGCTAAGTCCGTGACAAAGTGGAGAAGGAAGATATTGCCATTATTATAATGATCCTATTGCATTATGAAGTATATAGCATGTTCTAGGTATAAAGAAAAATCTCTTCTTTGTTGTAAATACTTAATGTTAGAAATTATGTTCTTTTTTATCCTAATGAAGTTATTTTTTTTCACAACATAAAAGAATTAAATGCAGATATAACACATATAGGTAGAAGGGTCCAAGATTTATATGTTTTACTAGTATCAACCTCTTATATTGATAGGATGAATAAAAATGATTGCATCAATCTAGCATGCTAGACTTGGTTATATAAATTTTCTCAAATTAAAAATTATGATGCAAAAAAATCTAGTTAATAGTCTTCAGAATTTTACCACTTTTAGTAATAATGAAGCTGGTAAAGATTATCAATATAGTAAAGCGCATAGGGAATCTTTTGATAGATCACTTTCAAGGTGAAAATTTCTCTTAGAGCTTATTCATAGCGATCTTATTCAGGTTCTTGTTATATGTTTTTCTTTGTTGATGATTTTAAAAGGCTCACTTGGGTCAAATTTTAAAATTTGGGGTTTACTTTTGATAAAAGAGAACTTATATATATGCAAACATACCACAAGAAAATGGTGCGATAGAATGAAAGATCAAAATCTCATGAAGACTTGTAAATGTTGGCTTTATACAAAGAATTTACTCAAAATTTTATACAACTTATATGATTAATTGAACTCCCCTTAGTCCAATCAATCTGAAGCCTCCAAATAATCTCATATTTGATGAAAAATCAAATATTAAATATTTTAGAGTATTTGGTTTTCCATGTTATGTTCATATACCAAACTCAAAGAGAACTAAGCTTGATGCTAAGGCCAAGAAATACATCTTTATTACTATGATGAAAAAAAAAAGAGTTGTAAATGCATAGATCCACAAACTGGTATCTTGAGAAGTGGTGTTTGATGAAGTTTCTTTTAAAAATATCAATCACAATAATGAAAGTGATATATGTTCAAAAACTATGATTGAGTCTCTTTTATCATCTAATGCTTGTATGTATTTTGACTCATCTTCTTTCTCATTTATATTTGCTTCTATTATTTCTTCATCATCAATGGTGGAGCAAAGCGATAAGAGGAGTAATGATGTTTATGAAGAGAAAATTTTAATATTGAGAACATCAAAAAGAAAAATCAAACTAGCACCCTACATATAAGCATATGTTAATTTTTTTTTTAATCATCTTGAGCCTACTTATTTTGATGAAGTCAAATGTGTTAAGAAGCAGGAGGATGCCATGAATGAAGAAATGATAGATTTTCATAAAATTAAAACTTGGGATCTTATGTCAAAGCCTGCTAATATAGATGTAATTACTTACAAATATATCTATAAGGTGAAAAATAAATCAAATGAAATGAAAGTATAGATTACTATGAAGTAAGATATGTCAAAGGGAGTTTTCAAAACTATATGGAGAAGATTATAAGAAAATCTTTAGTCATATGGTCAAGATGACACCTGTTAGGATGGTGATTGCTCTAGCGGTGAATCTTACGTTAAAGCTTTAGCAACTTGATGTGAAGAATGAATTCCTATATCGTGAAAATGATAAGACTTTCTCATTTGCTGCTTAAAAATATATATGATTAAGGTATTTAATCGGGGTTGTTATCAAATTAACAAATTAATATGCCAATTAAAGTACCTTAAAATTAGTTATAAATCCAATTTGTACTAGGACAAGGTGCTTCAAGGGGTCATTGGGGTTCGTGGAGGTCAGAAGCAAATATAATATTATAAATATTTTTATCAGATCTCTTTCTAAAAGATCATTTAAAGATTTTTGAAACAAGTTAGGATTTATCTCTAAAAATATACTTTTAAGGGGGAGCGTTAAAAGTTAAAGTATATCTTTTGGATTTCATATCTATAAATATATAATATCTATATACGTGTAGATCCATCAAGTCTTAAATATCCAAATCTATAGGATTGAGGTCTAAGAATATTTGAAGATCTATGTAAGTTCTTTTTTTTAAATTCAATATAGTTTTTCATTTTCGTCATGATTTCTTGTTTTCTATTTGCGCAAGGAATCCAACCGCACCTGCCAGGTCGAGCTGCAGCGCCGCACCGACGACAGCCCCTCGCTGATCGCCGTCACCTACGTCAGTGGCGTCGAGGAGATCATAGATGCCACCGGTATCCTCGCGCAGGCCATCCGCCAACGCCTCCTCAACTGTGGCTAGCTCCTCGAGACCGAACAGATGTTCTGCGAGGTTGGCGAGCCGTGGCCCGTACTCATCCCCGATGAGGAAATCCACCTCTCGTTCCCCGGTACTAAGTTGCGTGTTTCCTTCTCATTCTTTTTCTACTTTCTCAGCAAGGCATTTCTTCATACAGGTCCTGTGCGACTTGTTGACCTTTCTGTTGTTTCCCTTGTTGGATGTCGATCTCAGCTTTAGTTTCCTTTATCTTTCAACTGATTAGGCGCCTGTATTATGCATTTAGTTCTGATAATTCCATGAGTAACAAAAGTTGGACAATCCTTTCAGATTTGAAGTCCAGTGCACATACATCGTGCCCTTTATTAGTTTGGCTTGTAACAGAGCCAGTGCACATACATCGTGCCCTTTACATATCCAACTTTATTTGAGTTATTTATACCAAATGCTCTGTCTATTTAGCTGAAATAGCTTCAGTTAATATTTAGATTCTTACAATTAAATTGCTGATAGATCTATATGGATGGCCATTCACATCATGTAAGTCCTTGTAGAATTGATAATTGCTTGTCAAAATCCCATGGTCTATCATTCTGAATGAATTATCAGTCGCTTTATCAAGGAATTGGAAGACAATCATATTTTTGGGTGCCTCCCTTATCTCTAACCATTTAGAAGGTTGTCAATCCTTCTCATGTCGTTGGCTGTTGTTGTCATGTTGTGTACCTTCTTCTTCTTCATCTGCAACTTACTAATCAAATAAAGTACAATCCTATTGAAATTTCAATACCTCCTCATCTTCGCCTGAGAGATTTACCACTTCGATTACTTGAGAGATGCTGGAAATCACCAAGTTCCGTGTCGTTATACAAATTTATAACGACACGGAACGTCAACACGTGCCGCACACTTCTTTAATATTTGAAAAGACACAGTGTTAGGATGCATGTACTACAATCCGTCCTGCTGACCCAACAAAGCCATCGGACCGGTATTATAAACAACATACAAGAACGTATTATAAACAACACTAGAGATGTTTGGGAAAAGACGACACTAGAGATTCCGTGTATGATGATCATAAGAGTTGAGGTGAGACCCTTGTTGGAGTTGACACATTAGCAGTGGTTTATGAACGAAGATGCGAGAATCTAAAAAATCAGCACAGTCTGCTTTTGACATATTTGAAAAATCATTCATATAAAAATTAAAAACGATATGCCTAAAGAAATATTCAACACCAGCTCCTTGCGGTTCTGATCTGCATCCGGGATGACACAAGCGCAATGGCGAGGAACCCCACACAAGAGTGAGGATAGCTCCTGGAACACCAGGACTGTTAATGTCGGTAGGAGCCTGATGGCGACGCTTGAAGGAGTGTCTTCGTTCATGGCTTCTGCGCCTTGGCTCACGGAAGGACCGCGAGGGATGCCATGAGTAGGAGGAAAGGACGCAAGAGTGGTGCTGCTGACGAGGAGAAATTACAGTGGGAGGAATGGTTCTATTGAATTCGACGAGGATTACCTATGCAGATGGTGAGCGATTCCAACGAGGACGAGTAGCGTAACGTTACAAATTTGGTGTAAAAAATGGTAAGGAAATTGTTAGACCCACCTAGCGATGTCATCGCAACCGTGGAGGGGCTGCCTGGCCGTCGTCCGCAATGGGCCGTCGCAGTTGTGGAGGGGCTGTGCAGCTTCCTCGCGCTCCCTCCTCGCCGTCTACGCTCCTCGTCCTCGTTGGAATCGCTCACCGTCTACTCCTCGTCGACTTCAACAGAACCATTCCTCCCACTGCAGTTTCTCCTCGTCAGCAGCACCACTCTCGCATCCTTTCCTCGTCCTCATGGCATCCCTCGCGTTCCTTCCCGTGAGCCAAGGCGCAGAAGCCATGAACGAAACGCTCCTTCAAACACCACCACCATCAGGCTCCTACCGACATTAATAGTCCTAGTGTTCCAGGTGCTGTCCTCACTCTTTACTCGCGAACGAAATTGTTAAACTCCAACAGAATCATGACCTTGGTACTTATCGACTAAGAAAGTTGGATGGAATACATTCCGTAGCATCATGGGTGGGCGTTCCTCGTCATTGCGTGTCGTGATGCCGGAATCTACAAGTGTTTCATCCCCGATGCAGATCAGAATCGCAAGGAGCTGGCGTTGAATATTTCATTAGGCATATCGTTTTTAATATATATATATATATATATATATATATATATATATATATATATATATATATATATATATATATATATATATATATATATATATATATCTCAAAAGCAGACTAAACACTCCCTGCCATCAATGTACATCACAAGGTTATTCCCAAACATCAGTGTGCTGACCCTTCAAATTCTCTCACCTTCGCTGTGCTCACATTCGTGAGCATAGCCTTCCGCGATACCGGACTTGAAAATTGCTTCTTGGCCAACATAAAGCGAAGTGTGAAGGATTTTCTTTTAAACGTGCCACTGGGCACAGGGATGTTATTAGCTTTACTCTCTATTATCTTTCCCTCCTCTCGCAATGGGGTATGATAGTAGTAGACGTATGATTGTAGTATGTTATTTATAATATGCTCTTGTAATCGAGCTGTATGAACTTGCTTCCTATTTGTAAGCTATGACTTGATGATGACCAGTCTTCTTGTACTTAATCCCTTTTTCTTATTCATCAGGATCTATAATCACAGACAGGCCTTTGAATAGTTTGAAACATATTAGGATGCTTGGAATGACTTTTACTCGTTACTCGTTATGTATATGTAGGGCACTTATTTCATTTATGCACATCTGCTAAACATATTGAATAATGTGCAATATGTCTGTATTTTGTGCTTCTCACTTACTGTGATATGAATAATCTCTTTGATGTTTTGCATGTATTTGAAGTATTTCTGTGAATGCTATTTAAAGTGACATATCAATGATTATGGGTTATGTAAATCTTAGGTGTTTTTTTAAGATACAAAGTTATATCAATATATAGAACATGTATACTTAATGATTTCAGTGTTATTGCCATGTTGTCCTACTCCACAAAAAATTATTGTCACTATGTTGTTGTAGTCCGTGCCAATACAAAGATTACAATTTTGATTCTAGCTTATTAGAATGTATTGCAAATGTAGATCAATAATCCATATTTGTTAGTGATGGCACATGGATAGAGATTATGTGATACAAACTAAAGGCGGATGAACTAGAAAAAGTAAAGCAAACTAAAGATGAACACGATAGAAAGAGGATCTTGGACCTATATGAGGTCTGGGTTTAGCAAAAGGCCTCGGAATGGGGATTTATTGATTTCTAAATATTATAAATTAGGTTCACTGCTTTGAGTTAATTTTTAAGTTATATAGGTCCAGCTTGCATCAGTTTGCGAGTCAATTTTAGTCGATTATAGTTCAGAGTTAATCCAGTTGTGGAAGACATCATACATTAATAGTCTAGATTAATGTAGCTAATGTATAGGAATGGCAGGGTACAACTTTACTATATATGTACATATATACATATATATATATATATATATATATATATATACATATATATATGTATATATATATACATGTATATGTATATATATATACATGTATATATATATACATGTATATGTATGTATGTATGTATGTATGTATGTATGTATGTATGTATGTATGTAGGTATGTATGTATATAATTAACTGTAATTTGGTTCAATTATTTTTTAATATAATTACAAATTAACTGAATTAAGAAAATTCATTTAATTATTGTGGACGAGTAGAAATTTACTGATTAAATGCAAATTGAGAACAATTAAAAATTTTCAGAAAAAAATTGGTCACGTCCTATTTTGAGTACTGTGTTATGTTTTTTTTGGTTTAGAGCATTAAAAGGAAAAAAATTAAATCTACAAGAATTTGAAGATCTTAGAACTAATTTTAAGTTGATAATTTACTTTGATAACATCATAACTCTTACTATTTAATTTCATAATTTTTACATATACATAAATTTTGATATCTTTTTTTAAACAATGATCCAATGATCTGAGACTTGATCGGACAGAATAATGATCCAAATTTAATTTGTGAGAGTTTTCATTTGTTTGCTAAACTGAAGAAGACAAATCGTTTAGGAAAGGTGATGATCAGGATGAAGAACAAGTCAAAGAAAGAGTATAACAAAATAAATACAATTAATTGAGGAAATAATGTCATCCTCGAATCACTTCAGTGTACTGTGAAAAGAAGACGGAGTAAATTCTTCTTCTCTCTTTCTATTTTCTGATATTTTTCTTAAAATTACTATAATGATGGTATTAGATACCGATAATATTTCTATTTTTATTAAGACCATTATAATGATGGTATTGAAGATGGATAACCCTTTTATCTTTCACAAAATTACTATAATAATAATATTATAGATCGTTGATTAGAATTCAAAAGTCTTATCATTATATAAGCAAAAGTTTATGAAAATATAGTACGAGAGAATCTTTCCCATTAAGATTATCTCCTAATATTAAAACTTTCTTCTATTGGTCAATAATCTTAATCAAAATTTAATTAAATCTCTAATATGCCTTAAACTAAATTATTAGACACATAATCTTACAAACTTTTTCTTTATCTTCTTAATTATGTAGCCTAAGCCCTCAACAAAAAAACAAGAATCAAAACAGAGCTTGAAGTTGATTATGAAGATATTGATCATTATGTCCCTATATAATTTGTTAATTTGTTCAAATTTGCATTACGATTCTTATTGATCACCAGAATAGCTTTATGAACGCTGATGCATGCTTCTCTCTCTGAGACCTGAAACTACACTCTCTACACTTCTCTCACATAATTCAAAGACAGTTGTGTCAGACATGAATCCATTAGCTTTTATCTTCAAGGGGCAAATCTTCCAAAAACATGTATATTTAGGCCAAAGCTCCAACTACAATATGGATTCTTCCTTGTTCCTCTTTCATCACTATCAACTTTGTATGGAACTATGGATTTATTTCGTCCATTCTGCTCTAGCTTATGCCTTTGTTGTGTTAATTGAGTGATATTTGAATCAGAGCAACAAACATTCATGATTAGGAACCATGTTGTGACCTGCACTAATGAGCAGATCATTTGTTCTCCGAGTTCAGCTTCATGCACCTAACACATTGTCGGAGGCAGCTTGGCTCATTGTGTTGTTCATCCCCTGAATCATCTCAGAGTTGATGTGTAAGTCTATTCCATAAGGTGCACCGAACAACGTGAGATTGGTCCATATAGCATCATACACTCAGATCACCAGTTGTTAAGATCAAACTCTCAAAGAACCCCTCAGTTTTGTAGAAGTTACATATATGACGTTCGAAATGGGTAGAGGAGTAACTGCTTGATGAAGTATTGCAGACGCGTTTTTGCTGAATCTTTCTTTACAAGATGTCGGCACTAACGATAATCTATCTGCATCAAAGAAGATTGCATGATGCCTTTGGTCATGGGGAGATACGCCATTGACAGGTTGGCGCCGTGTAATGCCTGCATGATCCCTGTCGATCCCTCATCCTATGAGGGTCCACTGAGGCCACAAGTCTTTGTCAAGAACAATACTGATTTCACTAGGTCAACCCAATCTATGGAGTACCTCAAACTATGTATCTTCCTCACAACTGCGACCACAAAACCTCCAATGTCAAATTGTGGATGCCCATTGTTCTGTACAATTCCGCTGAAGATGTTGTTATCATATCGTAGTCCATTGTTTCATGTCTTCCAAGCATGAATTATTCTCGAGATCCATGAGCTAGTAAAGTTCCTAAACTTGGTAGTAACACTTGGGATTTAATCTCACAATCACCTTGTTCTTGCTATCTTTGGTTTGAATCTTGAGCTAGTGGTTGAGCTGAAGCTGCAGAAGAATAATCCTAGGGGACCATCTTGATCTTTGTATTCTTTTCGAGTATTCATTTCTTTGTGGACAGTGAAACGTATTAAATGGCTTTGTCATCATCCAAGGTGGTTGAAAAGAACAGGGCCTCACCTTTGTAAGAAGCTGAGCAAAACCTTGTCCCTTGAATTCCAATTTAGGGTTCGCCAAAGTCTTTGCGTACACATATATGGAGAATCACAAACAGGGATTGTGGCATGCATTCTTCTATATAAGCAACCCAGTTGTCTGTGTGCTCTCTGCACCTTCATCACACACCAAGGTAGGAAGAATGGAGATGTACCATGTGGCTGTCCTCCTCCTACTTGCACACTTCGCCTCCTTCCCTCATTCCCTGGCTTGCCCCTACTGCTCCACCCCAACCACTCCCCCCAAGCAGTCCCCGCCGCCGCCGCCTCCGCCGTCACCGTGCCCTCCTCCACCGCGCAGTGTGGGGCCGGTGCCCCCGTCGCCCAAGACGCCGTCGCCACCGTCGTCCGGGACGTGCCCCATCGACACCCTCAAGCTGGACGCATGCGTCGACCTGCTCGGCGGGCTGGTGCATGCGGTCATCGGCCAGGACACGCAGGACAAGTGCTGCCCGGTGATCCAAGGCCTCGCGGATTTGGACGCCGCGCTGTGTCTCTGTACGACTATTAAGGCCAAGGCGTTGGACATCAACGTCCTTCTTCCTATTGCGCTTGAGCTGCTCGTTGACTGTGGCAAGCATGTGCCATCGGACTACCAGTGCCCAGCTTAATTACTAGAAGAAGCCTGTACCAAGTGTGTTACGATCATAAATATATATATGCATGCATTATATGACTATGGAATGCTTGTAAGTGGTAATTATTGGCTTTAATGTGTCTAATAAAAGCTTTTATATGGTCTACTAAATATAACTCAATAGCCTTCTCGATGTTTCTGTGTCCAATTCTTCGTCGTCTTCTTTTTCTTCTTCTTCTACTTAAACTTCTTCCTCTCCTTCTTAAACTTCTTAACATCGCCCATGCATTGGGCAATGTTATACGTAAATGCCATGCAAAGGAAGAAATAACAGAGAAATCATATTCTGGACTTGGCATAGCCACAGGTCTCTATCAGATCATGTGAGATTCCTGACACATAAAAAGACTTGATTGCTGCAGGTGGAATGTTATACATTATCGCTTGGTTTATATCCGGTGGAATTTGATAAGGAATAATAATATACCTATATATTTTATCAGAACTCCTGATACTGTAAAATCAAGCAAAGAAGCTCAAAATATATTACATGAAGGAATTTCTTTTGGTTTCTAAATTTATTTGTTCCATCCAAAGATTGCATAACATAAAACTTGAACTCCTGATATTTTGATTGAGTGCATGCAGGGCATCTGAACCACTAGAATATTTTACAATTTGATTTTATGCACAATGACAAAAAGAACTGTGCATTATTTTATTTGATTAGAGATAGAACACATATCACTTCTAATCTAAAGTTTTCCAGGCTTTGGATCAGAGAACTTTCCTACAAGCTCAATGGAGAGTCAAAAGTGCATATCTGAAATGATAATTTAACATGAATTGGTTGTGGCAAATGACAATTAGTTTCCATTTCCTATTTACATAAACTTTATAAAAAAAATCATTTAAGCTAGTTTTGCCAAGAGTTAGCTGCATTTGATATAATTATGTTAGATAATGTGTATGCAAATTGTAATACTTGGATTAGTGGATTAACATCAAATTGTAGCTGAATTTGTAAGTTATAATTCCAAAAACCACATATGATATTCATTTGATGTCACGGATACCTAATCGCATCATTTTTGGTCTCAAGTCTCTGTTGAATTACAGGAATTTCTTGTTGCCACTTGCATATATAGTCAAAACAAAATAATGTGGTAGTATGTAAGTCGTACCCAATTATCACATCAACAAAAAGACAATGAATAAGCCAACATTTGCACAAGTGTGAATCTTCTTTAGCTTCAGACTACGGGCACAGCTTCAGACAAAACGAAAAAAGCCAATTAAAATCCAATGCAATCATCTAAAACATTAGTGTAATGATCGAGGAGATATAACATAATTTGAATTAAGTATGCTCTCTATTTAGGATCCACAAGGCCAACCGATTAGGTACAATCACCTCATTAACAAAATAAACTGGATTTGGTTATTAAGAGAATTGTTAATCAAAACATCAAATTAAAATAGGTGTTGAACACCTTATTACAAAATGCACACACATATACTGTCGTCCTCAACACATATACTTTCTTCATTATCAATATTTGGTTTTCTTTTGATCGTGAAAGTAATTAGGGTTTACTATTTAAATACTAATTAGGATGTCCTAAAACATTGATCATTGACATATATTGGCTAAAGATTGATTTAGAGCATTATTTAGATATATCAATAAGGGAGTTTAATTTAGCGCATTCAACTAATAATCATCAATCAAAGAGTATGATTAATCTAGAAATTAATGAGGTATTAAGGCACTCTAATTTATATTTTTCTCATTAATTCTATTCTTCTCATTCACTTATGACACTTAACACTTAACTATTTCTTTCTATCATCTAAATAACATTTCAATTTAAAGGATACTGATTTAACTATAAAAACTTTGATAGATTATTGTAAGATCTTGGGTTTGAATAAAATAATATATTTTAGTTTTCACTTTTCTCATTTATAAAAAAAATAATTTTTATCGATTAAAATAATCAAGCTAAATTATCCTAGTTTAGCTAATTAATTAAATTAACCCAATATTATAGTTGGATTAGCAAATACGATATAAAATTCTTAAGCCATCCATCTCGATTAAACTATTTAAACTAGATTATGTTATTTCTTTTATTAGAAAAAAATATTATTAACGTCTTCATTAGTCGATTTAGTCTAGACCTATATGCATAGGAATATCCGAAATGTCTCCGAGGTGAAAATACCATGCTCTCAAGAGCCCACCTACATTATGACCGAGGTCAAAAGGGTTTCTCAAACCAATTTTTTTAATGCTCAGATTAATTATCCAAGATCTCTAAATAAGGGTTTAAGTAGTATTTGAAAAAAACAATTATCTCTTTTTTCTCAATTTGCGAAAAGAATGAAAATAAAGTTTAGGATTACCTTTATTGTCATAAAGGAGAAAAGAGTTTGATGTCTTGTTAGATTATGTGGCCCTATTTAATTAGGTAATATATATTATAGATATGATTAGATTTTGATTATAGTTATTGGCCAATATAAAAGAAGTTCGATTCCTTAGGGAATGCCTTTGATGGGAGAAACTCTCCTAATAACTTATCCTAGACCATCTGCTCTCGCCTATAAATAGATAGGACTTCTAGGAGCTAAATATACGCATCTCAATACAGTTAAGAGACTAAGGATTTTTTCTTAATCTCCATAATCCATCAATCTAGGTGGTCACGTGAAAAAATAAGAAGAGAGGAGAAGGAATGTCTAGTTCTCCTTGCAGAATGATATCTCAGATCCGACGATGGTGCACATGTAGATCAGATAAAGATCAGATAAGGTTTATTCTTTTGAACAACAATAAAAGGTATGTATCATAATATTCTTTAGATCTACTATTATTTGATTTTAGATTTTGGCATAAAAGTTTTTTCGCATTACCGATAGCATGAGTATAGATTTTACACTAACATATCTTCTTGGTCATAAAGGAAGAAAAGGAGGTTTCTGATTGCTTTTAATTCCATAATGAATGAGAATAAAGTTTATATTTCCCTGCTTTAAATATTTATCCATATAAGTGGATGGGTAAAGGGTTTCTTGGATCCCACGCGATAATCGCATGTCAACTGACAATAGATTCCTTATCATTTGTCTCTTCTTGAAGACATATTTCAGAGTCCTTGTGGGAGGGGTTTAAAGTGCATTGTTTAGCTTGTCTAGCACGGGAGCGTTCAAGGTCTTATTGCTAATCATAGGTACCCAGCAAGCCAATCACATGAGTGATGGCATATGTGACTTGACATGAAATCTTTTTTAGCTTATTATATTTTAGCATTTATCACTTTATATTAACTATTGCATATATGCATGTATATATTATGATGTCCTTGGATCTATGTAATGGGAATCAGATCGTGATGAGATCATGATAATGAAATTGATTCACCTTTAAACACATATCATAAATAATCCCGATCATAGGTTACTCGAGAGCGACATCGTGATAATTGGACAGACTAGTGTGTTATATACCCGTCCATATGATGGATGCAACTGGTCTCATAGTTGTTCATGTGGGGATACTAGGGATACAATATAGGTGCTAATTGGAAAATGAGTTCACTGATTGATCCGCTTACGAAATGCTAGATGGTTGATGATGCCTTATTGTTAGACAGCAATTCCGTAGTCCTAGTGGTGTATCTGATCCTTAGACTTAAGACACCAAGGATATCTTGTATAAGTGCTTTACTCTTTGATATCAGACTTATAGGTTTAGCTGTCCCAGATCTAGTATAGTTGGTCATTGGGAGTGGCAATCGACCTTATGAGGGCTATTGAGTGTCGATAAAGGATCATCCATTCTCGGCGTCATGAGAGGAATATCCCATGTATTCTTGCTCAGACAAATCCCTAGCTAGGGTCATTCAGGTTGAGAGAGAAAGAGTCCTCCGGGAGAATCCGATTAGAGCGAGACTCGAGAAGAAACCGTATGGGTCTAACAACACCATGCCCGATATACGGTCTCTGGGATATTAGATGGATGAGGGACTATAGGTACACGGTAACTGAGGACAGACAGGTCCAAATGATTGGATTCTCTTGTATCGTCTTGGGACTACGATGTAGTGGCCTAGTACGTCCATAGTCGATGAGTCGAGTAAATTATTACACAGATAATAATTCACTAAGTTAGAAGGAGTTCTAATAGGTATGACTCATGGCCAGTTCAATATTGGGCCTAAAGGGTCACACACATATGGTAAGCATTGCGATAAGTAGAGGTTCGAATATGAGATATCCACCGGAGCCCCTGTCTTATTGGATATCCAATAATCCCTTGAATTATTGGATCCCATGGATGAGATCCAATAAGAGCCCATGAGAGATTATTTGATAGAGATCCATTAATCTAAAAGGCTTCGGTAATTGGATGCAGATCCAATACCTACTAGGGGAGGATCCATTAGGTTTTTTGATAGGGGACCTCTATAAATATGAGGGATTCAAAGTCTTATAGGCTAGAGCCTTTGCTTGCCTCTCCTATTCTCCTCCCCTCTCCACCTTAGAGCAGGCTTGGAGTTTTAAGGAACGTCATCGCATCTCTGCTGTGTGGATCACCACTAGAGAGGAGGATACTTGACCTCCTTCACCCTCTCCTAAAGATCTGCAAGGAAACAGGGATATACGATCTTCCTAAGTAACACAATCTACTCTATACGTAGTTTTAAGTTTTGCAGATTTTTATGCACCAATCTTTGTACGACGATAAACATCTCTTTGGGAATAGGAGATTTTGTTTTCTTGTTATTCCATTGTACATGTGATATCGCCCCCCCAAGATTTCCCAACAGTGGTATCAGAGCTAGGTTGTTCGTGCGATAGATTGGTTTTGAACTACGTGTGTTATGTTTTGGAGAAGCTTTTGATGTCAAAATCATTGATGCAAAAGCGAGAAAGGGTAGAAATTGTTGCTGCCCTTGCTGTCGTTGCAGATGGCAGCACTACCATCTACGTGCAAGCAGGCCGCGTGCGGCCAGGCCCTTGTGCACGGGCATGGCGGTCACCTGCGCGTGGGCACTGCGCCCGCACGTAAGGGCGGCGCCTCCATGTGCTGAACCCACGGGCAGAGGTGCCAGCGGCCATTGCATCCGCAAGCTAAGGCACAACAGGGCAGTGGTGCCTGCGATCGCTGCTCGCGCGTGCAAAACCCCCTTGCAGGGGCGACGCCACCCGCGGGCGAGTCACCCGCAGGCAGGGGCAGTGCCCCCGTCGCCGGCAAGGTGGCAGCGGCGGCGGCAGCAGGAGGGGAGAGGAAAAGGGGCTTAGGGTTTTTGGAAAAAAGATAATTTTGCCCTTGTGAATTTGAGAAATTCCAATATCTATCTTTTGTCCAAATTATAAAAATACCCCTAGAAATTCAGAAATTCCCTACATATCCTTGATTTCAGAAAATATTAATTAATTAAAAAGTTTAGTTGATTATTATTTTTATCATTATCTAGTAGTCCTACATGATGATGATTATTTATACATGTGTGATGTATGATGTGTGGACAAATGATCATGGATCGTGTAATGTGTGTACTTGTAATTATTATTATTATTGGGGTCTGCGAGCCTCTATTATATTTCTCATTTATTATCGAGTCTGCATGCCTATAATTAAGTTGTAATCATATGAGAAGGCGTAGCGGGAGCATGGATGCGATAGCGAGACCCACGAGACGGATGATTGCGATGCATGGAGATGCATCGAGATGTTGACGAAACCAATGAAGATGAGATAGACAATCACAGGGCATGAAGATGCATCGTTGCGCACATAGATCTTGATGTGAGTGATCATGCCTACTGGCTCGGGTCTGATCATATTAGGTTATGGTCCATGATCATCTGGTGTAATTACTTATACATATACTAGATATGTATATATATTTGTATGCGATATAGATATATATTAAATATGTATATGTGTGACATGTCATATTAGGAGACCAAACCATAGAAACATTTCTCTCTATAATATTAAGTTGGTAAACGTGAGGCAATTAGATTGACCCACGTGGCCTTCCATCGTTATAGGTAGGAATCGAATCCCGGTGTAGGTTGAGTTGGTCAAGTCCCTCAAGGCTCACCTATATCGCGATTCACTATCTTGCTTATGACATAGAGATGCCATCGGTGACTTGAGGACATGGTATGCTTGGTCGAGTCCCTCGATGGTATATCATCAAATCAGACTCATCTTGTAACGAAGGTACTAACTTAACCGAGCATCATGGTTGGTCGATTCCCTTGAGACCATGGTGATTCGGAGGCTGAACAGGATGGGAATCACAAGAAGTTATAATCGGTAAGAGTTGCCTACCTTTTGGGCTTAGTGTGATTGGTCGAGTCCCTTGAGGTTACACTAAGACGCTGATTGGATCCTGATCCCCACTAGAAGTCTGTCGGAGACTTTCATTTCACGTGTTGAGAGTGTTGCGTGACTCGCTAGTAAAATAGTGGGAGCATATTAAGATAGAAGTCCATATCTTAATTGTTTATTTCTTATAAAATCTGCATGTTATTTATTTTTGCTACATATTTATTTTTAGAAAATATCGTTTTCAAATCCCTTACGTGGCATACTTGATGTCAACCACCTCACTAGTCCAAATTATACGGATTGGCTCTGCAACTTGAGAATTATTCTCATGGCGGAGAAAATCGTGTACGTCCTTGATACAGTAATGCCTACGCCCGAGGAAGGGGCAAGCGAGGATGAGATCGCTCGCTACGTGAAGTACATTGATGACTCTACTCTTGCTCAGTGCTATATGTTGGGCTCTATGACTCCTGAGTTACAGAGACAACATGAAATTATGGATGTCAGATCCATTCTCCTACATGTCCGTAAATTGTTTGAGGAACAGGGAATGACTCAGCGATATAAGATATTCAAGAGTCTCTTCTGCGCTAGGATAACTGAGGGGACATCGGTTCAGAACCATGTCCTAAAGATGATTGAGTGGATAGAGAAACTCACTAGACTAGGAATGATCCTAGAGGATAACTTGTGTGTGGACATTGTGCTTTAGTCCCTACTAGATTCCTTTTCATAGTTCATAATAAATTTTAATATGAATAAGCTTGAGGTGACTCTCCCAGAGCTCCTCAATATGTTGAGGCAGAGAGTACTATCAAGAAAGAGAAGCCAGTTCTCTACACGGGTGAGACCAGAAAGAAAAGGAAAGCAGAAAAGTCCCTTAAGAAGGGAAAGGGGACCAGGTAAAACAAAGGTTGCTAAGAAAGACCCAGCAAAGAATAAAGGCCAGTGCTTTCACTATGGCAAAGAGAGGCACTGGAAGAGGAACTACAAAGAGTACCTTGCAGAAAGGGCGAAACAAAAGCTTGGTGAAGCTTCAGGTACATTCATGATCAATCTCCATTTGTCAGACTTTTAAGATAACACATGGGTATTGGATACCGGTAGTGCTTATCATATATGCCATTTGTTGTTGGTTCTGACAAAACCTAGGAGACTAGAGAGAGACGAGATGGACCTCAAGATGGGCAATGGAGCAAAAGTTACTGTAGTAGCTGTTGGTGAGGTCGCCCTACATCTGCCTGATGGAGCTATTATTGCATTAGATGTATGTTATTTTGTTCTTTCTATTATCAAAAACATTATCTCCATTTCATGTTTGACAATTAGTGGATATAAATTAGTTTTTGAGAATAATGGTTGTTTAATATTATTAGATGATGAGATCATCATGAAAGGAACATTACATAATGGTTTATTTATACTAGACATTACTCCGCATATCATGAATGTAAGTGTGTCCAAGAGGAAACGAGATGAGATGAATAATGTATACCTGTGGCATTGTAGGCTAGGTCACATCCATGAAGAAAGGATTCGAAAGTTGCTAAATGATGGATATCTAGATCCATTCGACTATGAGTCATATGCAACTTGCGAGCCTTGCCTTTGTGGAAAACTGATCAACTCTCCATTTAGTGGAACTAGAGAGAGAGCCACTGAGCTGTTGGAACTCATACATAGTGATGTATGTGGACCCATGTCAACTCATGCTATTGGTGGTTACTCCTACTTCATTATCTTTACTGATGATTTCTTAAGGTATGGATATGTGTACTTAATGAAGTATAAGTCTGAGCCCTTTGAGAAATTCAAAGAGTATAAGAATGAGGTGGAGAATCATACTGGAAAGAGTATCAAGACTCTTCGATCAGATCGAGGAGGTGAGTACTTAAGTATAGAATTTACTCAGTTCCTCAAGGACCATAGGATATTATTCCAATGGACACCTCTTTATGCACCTTAGCTCAATGGTGTCTCTAAAAGGAGAAATCATACACTATTAGACATGGTACGGTCCATGATGAGTTTCGTTGACCTACCCATCTCATTCTGGGGATATACCCTAGAGACCACAGCTTACCTTCTGAACAGAGTTTCAACTAAGTCGGTAGTGTCTATACCATATGAGATATGGAAAGAGAAGAAGCCCGATCTTAAGGTTGTTAAGATTTGAGGCCGCCCTGCCCATGTTAAAAGACACAACCTCGATAAGTTAGAATCGAGGATAGAGCGATGCAAATTTGTGGGATACCCCAAGGAAACTTGTGGGTATTATTTCTATCATCTTGATGATCAAAAGATCTTTGTAGCCAAGAAAACAGTGTTCCTTGAGAAGGAACACATTCTTGACAGAGATAGTGGGAGCATGATAGAGTTGAACGAGGTTGGAGAACCAAGCTCAAGCACCACTCTACAGCCCGAGTCTATTCAGGTACCTAATACACAAGTTTCAACTTTACGTAGTTCTGGCAAAGTATCCCATCCTCCTGAGAGATATGTGGGACATATTAGAGGAGAGGATGTTGAGGATATTGATCCTCAGACCTACGAGGAGGCTATTATGAGTATAGACTCCGGGAAGTGGCAAGAAGCCATGAATTCTAAGATGGATTTTATGTACTCCAACAATGTTTGGAACCTAGTTGATGTGCTCGAAGGTATTGTACCCATCGGTTGCAAGTGGATCTTTAAGAAAAAGATCAGAGTAGATGGAAAGATAGAGACCTATAAAGCAAGGCTAGTGGCTAAGGGGTATCGTCAAAGACAAGGTGTTGACTATGATAAAACCTTCTCACCCGTAGTAATGCTAAAATCCATTCGAATTCTATTGGCTATTGCAGCACACTATGATTATGAGATCTGGCAGATAGATGTGAAAACTGCATTCGTCAATGGGAACCTCGAGGAGGAGGTGTATATGATACAACCTAAGGGATTCGTGTTCAAGAACTACCCAGATAAGGTGTGCAGGTTGCTTAGATCCATTTATGGACTAAAGCAAGCTTCCCGAAGTTGGAACATAAGATTTGATGAGGCAATCAGATCTTATAACTTCGTTAAGAATGAAGATGAACCTTGTGTGTACAGGAAGGTAAGTGGGAGCGCTATCACCTTTTCGGTGTTATATGTGGATGACATTCTGATCATTGGGAATGACGTAGGAATTCTATCCATAGTAAAGGCTTGATTATCTAGAAACTTTTCCATGAAGGACTTAGGAGAAGCATCATATATCTTGGGGATTCGGATCTATAGAGACAGATCCAAGAGGATGCTTGGCTTGTCCCAGTCTAGGTACATAGAAACTATTGTCAAAAGGTTTGGCATGAAAAATTCCAAGAGAGGTCTCATACCGATGAGACATGGGATATTGCTTTCTAGAAGTATGTCCCCAAAGACTCCAGAAGAAAGGGCGAACATAGATATGATACTTTATGCCTCAGCGATAGGGTCTATCATGTATGCCATGCTATGTACTAGGCCTGATATAGCGCATGTTCTGAGTGTCACGAGCAGGTATTAGGCGGATCTAGTCTTGGAGCATTGGAAAGCAGTAAAGTGTATCCATAAGTACTTGAGAAGGACTGAGGATCTTTTACTAGTATATGGAGGTAGTAGCCTCAAGGTTGAAGGCTACACAGGCTCGAGTTTTCAATCTGATATCGATGATAGCAAGTCAAATTTGGGGTATGTGTACACCTTGAATGGAGTAGTGTGCTGGAATAGTTCCAAGCAAGATACTACTGCTGACTCGACCACAGAGGCAGAGTACATTACTGCAGCAGATGTAACAAAGGAGGGAGTCTGGATGAAGAAGTTCATTATAAATCTAGGAGTCGGGCTAAGTAACGATGAGCTGATTCCTTATATTGCGATAACTATGGGGCAATTACTCAAATAAGGGAACTCGGGTCTCATCAGAAGTGTTCTGAGGAGGTTCCAACTTATCAGAGAGATCGTAACCCAAGAAGATGTAGCAGTGGAAAGAGTTCCATCCGAAGATAACATAGCAGATCCATTAACAAAGCCATTGTCTCATATTGTCTTTGAGCGTCATAGGGGTCTGATGGGGATCAGACACATAGGTGATTGGTTTTAGGTCAAGTGGGAGATTGCTAGTCATAGGTGCCCAGCAAGCCAATCACGTGAGTATGGCACGTGTGACTTGACACGGAATCTTTTTTTACTTATTATATTTTGGCATTTATCACTTTATATTAACTATTGCATATATGCATGTATATATTGTGATGTCATTAGATCTGTGCAATGGGAATCGGATCGCGATGAGATCACGATAATGAGATTGATTCACTTTTAAACACAGATCATAAATAATCCCGATTATAAGTTACTCGAGAGGGACATCGTGATAACCAGATAGACTAGTGTGTTGTATACCCGTCCATATGATAGATATAGCTGATCTCATAGCTACTCATATGGGGACACTAGGGATATAGTACAGGTGCTCATTGGAGAATGAGTTCATTGATTGATCCACTTACGGAATGTTAGATGGTTGATGATGCCTTATTGTTAGACAGCAATTCCGTAGTCCTAGTGGTGTATCTAATCCTTAGACTTGAGACACCAAGGATGTCCTGTATGAGTGCTCTACTCTTTGATACCAGACTTATAGGTTTGGCTTTCTTGGATTTAATACAACTGGTCATTGGGAGTGATAGTCAACCTTACGAGGGCTATTGAGTGTCGATAGGGGATCATCCACTCTCGACGTCATGAGAGGAATATCTCATATGTTCTTGCTCAGACAAATCTCTGGCCAGGGTCATTTGGGTTGAGAGAGAAAGAATTCTCCGAGAGAATTCGATTAGAGCGAGACTTGAGAAGAAATCGTATGAGTCTGACAGCACTGTTGAATCTCGTATTTTGATGATGAAACCAATTGATAATTATGTTTATGTTTAACTACATTTTGAGTGATGCAGGTCTACTCGATCAGGATTAGACAGTTAACGCAGGAGGAATTGACGTTGCGCCGGAGGAGATCACATCAAGATATTGGACGGTAGAAGGCTTCGGACGTCGGGCATCGGGCCAAGGAGAGCGAAATTACACCAAGGATATCGGGGTTGCGGAGGTCAACCGCCGATTGGGTAACAAGCTGCAAGAGAGGACGATGCACCGAAGAATCGGACGAAGCGCCAACCAATGACGTGCCGGGCAACAGAATGTCAATTCGCGTTGTAATAATTGTCTAGATCGGAGTAGAGTTTTAGCTTGTGTGTGCAGGATTAACTACGATAACGATGAAGACATAAAGCAAAACAAAGTGTCGGAGTCAAGCATGAAGGATTCATTGCGAGTTCAAGAGTTCAACGGAAGTCCGAAGGTTCGTCGGGAATGCTGCCGGAACTAGCCGAGAATGAGTAGGGAGCTTGCCGAAGGGTTTTTCGGAAGCTTGCCGGAAGGTTCGTTGGAAGTTCGCGGAGCTCACCGAGAAAGATCGGAGCTTGCCGAAGAAGCTCATTGGAACTCGTCAAGATCAAATCTTGAAGTCTAGGAGCTTGCCGGGAGTCCGCAGAATGGTTTCCGAGAGTTTATCGGAAAACCGTCGGAAGTTTGCCGAAAGCTCGCCGGAAAAAGTCTTGACTTACGGACTTTGTAATAGCTTAGAAAATGTCTTTAAATTCATAGTTAGCATGTTAATTAGGGTTAAGATTAGGTGTTAATCTTATAACCCAAGTAGGGGCCAATTGGGCCCGAGTTCGGATTGGTTTGGGACAAGTTTGGAGCCCAACCAATGAGCTGAATTGGCCTAGGCGGTGGCACCGCCTAGGCTGGGCGGTGGCATCACCCAGCACCCGAGAGCTGGGTGGTGACACCTCCTGGGCTGGGCGGTTGCACCGTCCAGCACCTCTTGGCTGGGCGGTGGCACCGCCAGCATCGGGAACATAAGAGAATTCAAATTTTTGGAGCCCAAATTTGAATCCTCTTGAGGCCTATAAATACCCCTCAAATCTCAGCTGAGAACACAACTCTTTGAGCAGCAAGTGATTGAGAGAAAAGTCTTAGAAGAGTATTTGCCTTTCTTGTTTTCAATTTGCTAGTGTTCACCTCCTTCTTTCTTGCTGAAAATCTGTAAGAGAGTGAACCACTTGTAAAAGTTGTAAGAGGGGTATTTACCCTTCCCTTTCAAGAGATTTGCTAGTGGAAGGTGGGAGCCTCATCGAAGAGGGGCCTCGCAAGTGGATGTAGGTCACTTGACCGAACCACTTTAAAAATGGCGTAATCTCTGGTTTGCATTTCATTACTACTATTTACATTACTGCAAACCCTCTTACTTGCTTTATTTCCTCATTACATTTACTACACAACTTTGCGAATATGCTTTCAAGTTAAGCACTTCCGATTCCGATTTTTATCGTACGAAAGATTTGTCGAAACCAACGTTTTAAGTCGTTGCACTAATTCACCCCCCCCCCCCTCTTAGTGCCGCTCCGATCCTAACAAGCACCATGCCCGATATATGATCTCTGGGATATTAGATGGATGAGGGACTATATGTACACGATAACTGAGGATAAACTGGTCCAAAGGATTGGATTCCCCTATATCGTTTGGGGACTACGGCGTAGTGGCCTAGTACGTCCGTAGTCGATGAGTCAAGTGAATTATTACAGAGATAATAATTCACTAAGTTAGAAGGAATTCTAATAGGTATGACTCACGACCAGCTCGATATTGGGCCTAGAGGGTCACACACATATGGTAGGCATTGCGATGAGTAAAGGTTCAGATATGAGATATCCGCCGGAGCCCTGAATTATTGGATCCTATGGATGAGATCTAATAAGAGCCCATGAGAGATTATTGGATAGAGATCCACTAATCTAAAAGGCTTGGGTAATTGGATGTAGATCCAATACCCACTAGGGGAGGATCCATTAGGTTTTTTGATAGGGGACCTCTATAAATAGGAGGGATTTAGAGCCTCATAGGCTAGAGCCTTTGCTTGCCTCTCCTATTCTCCTCCCCCTCTCCACCTCAAAGCAGGTCTGGAGTTTTGAGGAGCGTCGTCGCATCCCTGTTGTGTGGATCACCGCTAGAGAGGAGGACACTTGACTTCCTTCACCCTCTCCTAAAGATCTACAAGGAAACAAGGATATACGATCTCCCTAGGTAACACAATCTATTCTATATGCAGTTTTAAGTTTCGCAGATTTTTGCACACCAATTTTTGCGCACCAATCTTTGCACGACGACGAACATCTCTTTGGGAATAGGGGATTTTGTTTTCTTGTTCTTCTACTGCGTATGTAATGTCGCCCCCCAAGATTTCCTAACACTCATCCTATGGGATGGATATTCCTTATTTGGGTGTTTTGGACATGTTAGGCTTGTATTTCTACCATAGCGAATGCCTTTTAGCATGGGTTGGATTTCTCAACTTACTCGCCTCAAGCACATTTTTTCCTTATGTCCCTACCATGACTAATTCTCAAGTTTTCTCGACTTATGCATCTCAGACACATTTAATCATGTGTCTCTATCATAGTGGATTTACCTCAATACAAGTCAGATTTCTTAATTCACACGTCTCGGGCAAATTTGACCTTATGCCTCCACCAAAGCGAATTTACCTTGACGTTAGTTGGGTTTTTTGACTCATACACATCAAGCACATTTGACCTTGTGCCTCTGCTATAGCGAATTTAACTTAGTACTAGTCGAGTTTTCTAACTTACATGTCTTTAGCACATTTGACCTTGTGCCTTTGTCATAGTGAATTTAACTTGACGTTAGTCGGATATTTCAACTCAAATATCTTAGGCACATTTGGCCTTGTGTCTTTGTCATAGTGGATTTAACTCGGCGTTGGTCGAGTTTCTTAACTCACATATCTTAAGCACATTTGACATTGTGCCTATAATATAGAGGATTTAACTTGGCATCAATCAAGATTCCCAACTCACATGTCTTGAGCACATTTGATCTTACATCTCTACCATAGTGGATTTAACTCGACGTTGGTCAAGTTTTCTGACTCACACGCCTCGGACACAATTGATATTGTGCCTCTACCATAGTGAATTTAACTTGGCATCAGTCAAGTTTTCTGACTCACACAGCTCAGGCACATTTGACCTTATGCCTTTATCGTAGTGAATTTAACTTAACATTGGTTAGGTTTTTTGACTCATATACTTTGGGTATATTTGACCTTGTTCCTTCGTTATAATGGATTTATCATGGTGCTGGTCGAGTTTCCCAACTCACACGTCTTGGGCATATTTAATTTTGTGCCTTTGCCATAATGAATTTTGAGTCCTTTTTCCACTACAGTGGATCTCATATCTTCCCACTATGGTGGGTTGCAAATCTTCTCTCTACCATGGTGAATTTTGAGTCTCTTCTCTATTGTAGTAGATCTCAGATCTTCCCACCGTGGTGGGTTTCAATTATTTTCTCAATCATTGTAAATTTTAAGTCCTTTCTCTATCATAGCGAATCTCAAAATTTTCCACTATGGCGGGCTTCAGATCTTCTCTCTGTTATAGCAAATTTGAAGTCCTTTCTCCACCATAGTGGATCTTAAAATTTTCCATCATGGCAAACTTCAAATCTTCTTTCTGCTATGATATATGTTAAGTTCTTTCTCTACCATAATGGATCTCAAATCTTCTCGTAGTGGAAGCTTCAAATTTTCTCACCATCGTAGTAGATTTCAGATCCCTTCTCCACCATAGTAGATCTTGAATCTTCTCGCCATGGCGGGCTTCAAATATTTTCTTTACCATGGTTGATTTTGAGTTATCTCTTTACTATAGCAGATTTCAAGTTCTCTCTCTATCTTGGCAGGTCTCAGACCTTCTTATTACAACAAACCTCTTGGGATTTGCCTTCGAAAGAATACTTATCTTGATCGTGGGAGGAGAGAGATTGGTCTCCTCCTTATAAATCTCCTCCTTCTCTATAGTAGGACTTATTCCTCCATTTGAGTCCCCAAAGTCCAAAGTCTTCGAAGCCTCAAGAGCATTCAACCTCTTGGGAGTGTCTCCCTCTTCGTCCAGGTTTTCAATGAGGTGGGTTGATCTTTGAGTCATTCATCTTGATATCAATTCTACTCTTCTATCTCAAGTCAGGATGTCTCTCCTCTCTTGTACAAGTTCTTCCTAATCCTCAACCTGTCAATCAGTTGAGGTTTGTGCTTCATCTTCAAACAACCAAAGGGTAGAGGAGGTCATGTCCTCTTAATTGGAAGGGGCCTCTCTAGTGGACCCAAGTATTCTTCGGGAATTGGAGTCATGAAGAGTTTTTATAACTACAATCCAGTGATAAGTGCACATCTCTTAGATCGTTTAAGAACTAGATATTTTATCTCGGTTAAGTTTGACTTGTAAGTTTCCCTACCCAATCAGCACTCTTTCGATCCTATCTCAGGGTCTTTCTGCTTGTCTTTGATGCTCTTGAGGCGAGCCTTCATCTTCCTTTTGATGCTCAGAGATAGTGTCCTTCCTTTAATGATGAGGAATATTGCCTTCGCAATGGTGCCCAATTCGTGGTGCTATCTAATAGTGTCCATTGGGGAATGCAAACGTGCTAACATTACTCTGGCCTACACCCTCTTTACCACTTATTTTCGATTGTGCAAAGAGAGAAGTGGCTACTACTTAATTACTTGAGGGGACTTAAAGGTCTTGAGTATTTCCAACAAGGGTTGAATGGAGCACTTCTTCTTTATGAGTTCAGATCAAGATTAGGGGTTTAACCTCACCTAGTCAGCACATATTGTATTGATAACATCCCTCCCTTCATATTGGATAAGGAGATAGATTAAGTATTTTAACTTAAGGATATACTCTCTTCCTCTAAAGCAGTCTGAAAGATAGATAAGGAATGACTGATCGACGTGGGTCTTGCTAGTCATAGGTGCCCTATAAGCTTATCACACGAGTGATGGCATGAGTGACATACTGCACAGTCCTTTTGTTTATTATTATTATTGGTATTTTCTTACTTTATGATTGCAAGTTACATGCCTTGTGATATCTATAGATCTATGCAATGAGAATCAAATTGTGATGAGATCATGATAATAAGACCGATTCGCCTCTAAATACAAACCCTAAATAATCTCAATTATAGGTTATTCGAGAGAGACACTGAGATAACCAGATAGATTGGTGTACTGTATACTAGTCCATAGGATGAATATGACTGGTCTCATAGCTACTTGTGTAGGGACATTAGGGATACAGTGGAGGTGTTCATTGAAGAATGAGTTAACTGATTGATTCACTCATGGAATACTAGATGGTTGATAATACCTCATTATTAAATAGTGATTACGTCGTCCCAATTATATATTTAGTCCTTAGACTTGAGACATCAAGGATGTCCTATATGAGTATTCTGCTCTTTGATACCAAACTTATAAGTCTCGAAGTTCCAAATCAAGCACATTTAGCCATTGGGAATGGTAGTTAATTTTATGAGGGTAATTGAGTGTCGATAGAGGATCATCTGCTTTCGATGTCATAAGAGGAACATCCTATGTGTTCTTACTTAAGAGAATCCTTAGTTATGATCATTTGGATTAAGAGAGTAAGCATTCTTCGAGAGAATCTAATTAGAGCGAGACTAGAGTAGATTTTATATGAGTCTGACAACACCATGCCCGGTATATGATTTGTGGGATATTAGATAGATGAGAGACTATAGATACATAGTAACTAAGGACATATAAGTCCAATAGATTGGATTTCCATGTATCATTTAGGGATTGTGGTGTAGTAGCTTAATACGCTCGTAGTTGATGAGTCAATGAATTATTATGAAGATAATAATTCACTGAGCTAGAAGGAGTTCTGACAAGTATGACTCATAGCTAACTTAATATTGGGCCTAGAAGGTCACACACATATGATAGGTGTTGCGATGAGTAAAAGTTCGGATATGAGATATCCACTGGAGCTCTTATATGATATCTAGTAAACCCCTGAATTATTAGATTTTTTTTATTTATTATTTGGCCTGTATGCTTATGATTATATCATAATTATACGAGAAGGCACGACGGGAGTGTGGAGATGACAACGGGACTAACGGGACCAACGGGAGTATTTAAGTATTTAAGGTACAAGTCTGAGGCATTCGAGAAATTTAGGAAAATATAAGAATGAGATAGAAAATCAAATTAGAAAAAGTATCAAGACCCTTCGATTAGATCGAGGAGGTGAGTATTTAAGTATAGAGTTCACCTAGTTCCTCAAGAATCATGAGATTCTATCTGAATGGACATCACCTTATATGCTTTAGCTCAATGGGGTATCAGAAAGGAGAATCATACACTATTACACATGGTGTGTCCCATGATGAGTTTCGCCGACCTATCCATCTCATTCTGGGGATACATCCTATAGTCGTCAACTTACCTTTTGAACAGAGTTCTGACTAAGTCAGTAGTGTCTATACCATATGAGATATGGAAAGAAAAGAAGCTTAATCTTAATGTTGTTAATATTTGGGGTTGTCCTACCCACGTTAGAAGACACAACCTCGACAAGTTAGAATATAGGATGAAACGATGCATGTTCGTAGGATATCCTAAAGAAACTTATGGGTATTATTTCTATTACCCTAAGGACTAAAAGGTTTTTGTAGTTAAGAAAGCATTGTTCCTTGAGAATGAACGCATTCCTAGTGGAGATAGTTAGAGCGTGATAGAGTTGAGCAAGGTTGGAGAACCTAGCTTAAGCACTATTATGTAGTCTAAGTTTGTTCATATACCTAGCACACAAGTTCTAACTTTACGTAGGTCCGATAGAGTACCCAATTCTCTTGAAAGATATGTGGAACATATTATCGAAGAAGATGTTGAGGATATTGATCCTCAAATCTACGAGAAGACTATTATGAGTATAGACTTTGGGAAGTGGCATGAAGCCATAAATTTTGAGATGGATTCTATGTACTCCAACAAGAATTGGAACCTCGTTGATGCACCTAAGGGTATTGTACTCATTGGTTACAAGTGGATGAAGAAGATCAGAGTAGATGAAAAGGTGGAGAGACCTATAAGGCAAGGCAGGCTAAGAGGTATCGTCAAAGGCAAGGTATTAACTATGATGAAACCTTCTCACTTGTAGTCATATTAAAATCTATCCAAATTTTGTTAGCTATTGCAGCACACTGTGATTATGAGATCTAACAAATGGATGTAAAAATTACATTCCTCAACGGTAACCGAGGAAGAGTATATGATACAGTCTGAGAGATTCATGTTCAAGAAAAATCCAAATAAGGTATGCAAATTGCTTAAGTCTATCTATGGACTAAAGCAAGCTTCCTGAAGTTGGAACATAAGATTTAATGAGGCGATCAGATCTTATGACTTCATTAAGAATAAAGATGAGACTTGTATACATAGGAAGATAAGTATGAGTGCTATCATATTCTTGGTGTTATATGTAAATGACATCCTAATCATTGGGAATGATATAAGAATACTCTTCATAGTAAAAACTTTGCTATCTAAACACTTCTTCATGAAGAATTTAGGGAAAGCATCATATATCTTGGGGATTCAAATCTATAGAGATAGATCTAAGAGGATGCTTGGCTTATCTCAGTCCAAGTTCATAGATACCATTGTCAAAAGATTTGACATGAAAATTTTCAAGAGCGGTCTCATACCGATGAGACATGAAATATCACTTTCTAAGAGTATGTTCCCAAAGACTCCTTAAGAAAGGGTATACATAGATAGGATACCCTATGCCTTAGCGATAGGATCTATCATATATGCTATGTTATGTATCAAACCTAATATAATGTATGCTCTAAGTATTACGAGCATATTGTTGGAAAAATCTTGGGGGCGACATCACATGCGCAGTGGAAGAACAAGAAAACAAAATCCCCTATTTCCAAAGAGATGTTCATCGTCGTGCGAAGATTGGTGCGCAAAAATCCGCAAAACTTAAAACTACATATAGAGTATATTGTGTTACATAGGGAGATCGTATATCCCTGTTTCCTTGTAGATCCTTAGGAGAGGGTGAAGGAGGTCAAGCGTCCTCCTCTCTAGCGGTGATCCACACAGTAGGGCTGTGACGATACTCCTCAAATCTCCAGTTCTACTCTGAGGTGGAGAGGGGGAGGAGAATAGGAGAGGCAAGCAAAGGCTCTAGCCTATGAGGCTCTAAATCCCTCCTATTTATAGAGGTCCCCTGTCAAACCCTAATGGATCCTCTCCTAGTGGGTATTGGATCTGCATCCAATAAGACAATGGCTCCGTCAGATATCTCATATCCGAATCTCTACTCATCGCAATGCCTACCATATGTGTGTGACCCTCTAGGCCCAATATTGAGCTGGCCGTGAGTCATACATGTCAGAACTCCTTCTAACTTAGTGGATTATTATCTCTGTAATAATTCACTCGACTCATTGACTACGGACGTACTATGCCACTACGCCATAGTCCCCAGACGATACAGGGGAATCCAATTCATTGGACCTATCTGTCCTCAGTTACCGTGTACCTATAGTCTCTCATCCATCTAATATCCCAAAGACCGTATATCGAGCATGGTGCTGCCAGACCCATATGGTTTCTACTCGAGTCTCGCTCTAATCGGATTCTCCCGGAGAACTCTTTCTCTCTCAACCCGAATGACCCTAGCTAGGGATTTGTCTGAGCAAGAACATATGGGATATTCCTCTCATGACGCCGAGAGTGGATGATCCTCTATCGATACTTAATAGCTCTCGTAAGGTCGACTACTACTCCCAATGACCAGTTGTACTAGATCTGGGATAGCCAAACCTATAAGTCTGGTATCAAAGAGTGGAGCACTTATACAGGACATCCTTGGTGTCTCAAGTCTAATGACCAGATACACCACTAGGACTATGGAATCGATGTTTGACAATAAGGCATCATCAACCATCTAGCATTCCGTAAGCAGATCAATCAGTGAACTCATTCTCCAATGAGCACTTGTATTGTATCTCTAGTGTCCCTACACGAGCAGCTATGAGACCAGCTGCATCCATCATATAGACGGATATACAGTACACCAGTTTGTCCGGTTATCACGATGTCTTTCTCGAGTAACATATGACTGGCATTATTTAGGATATATGTTTAAAGGTGAATCGATCTCATTATCGTGATCTCATCACGATCTGATTCTCATTGCATAAATCCAAGGACATCACAATATATATATATATATGTATATATGCAATAGTTATAAAGTGATATATGTCAAAATATAATAAGCAAAAAGATTTTGTATCAAGTCACACGTGTCATCACTCACGTGATTGACTTGTTGGGCACCTATGATTAGCAATCTCCCACTTGACCTAAAGCCAATCACCTATGTGTCTGATCCCCATTAGACCCCTGTGATGCTCAAAGACAATCTGAGACAACAGCTTTGTCAATGGATCTGTAATGTTATCTTCGGATGAAACTCTTTCTATTGCTACATCTCCTCGAGTTACGATCTCTCTAATAAGTTAGAACCTCCTCAGACACTTCTGATGAGACCCGGGTTCCCTTATTTGAGTAATCGCCTCATAGTTGTCGTAATATAAGGAAATCGGCTCCTTGCTACCCGGCACGACTCCCAAATCTGTGATGAACTTCTTCACCCAGACTCCTTCCTTTGCTGCATCTAATGCAGCAATGTATTCCGCCTCTGTGGTCGAGTCAGCAGTAGTATCTTGCTTGGAACTCTTCCAGCACACTGCTCCTCCATTCAAAGTGTACACGTACCCTGAATTCGACTTGCTATCATCGACATCAGACTGAAAACTTGAGTCTGTGTAGCCTTCAACCTTAAGGCTACTATCTCCATATACTAGTAAAAGATCCTTCGTCCTTCTCAAGTACTTAAGGATACACTTTACTACTTTCTAGTGCTCTAAACCTAGATCTGCCTGATACCTGCTCGTGACACTTAGAGCATGCGCTATATCAGACCTAGTACATAGCATGACATACATGATAGACTCTATTGCTAAGGCATAAGGTATCATATCCATGTTTGCCCTTTCTTATGGAGTCTTTGGGAACATACTCGTAGAAAGCGATATCCCATGTCTCATCGGTATGAGGCCTCTCTTGGAATTTTCCATGCCAAACCTTTTGACGATGGTTTCTATGTACCTGGACTGAGACAAGCCAAGCATCCTCTTGGATCTATCTCTATAGATCCGAATCCCCAAGATATAGGATGCTTCCCCTAAGTCCTTCATGGAGAAGTGTCTAGATAACCAAGTCTTTACTGTGGATAACATTCCTACGTCATTCCCGATGATCAGGATGTCATCCACATATAACACCAAAAAGGTGATAGCGCTCCCACTTACCTTCCTATACACACAAGGCTCATCTTCGTTCTTAACGAAGTTATAAGGTCTGATTGCCTCATCAAATCTTATGTTCCAACTTCGAGAAGCTTGCTTTAGTCCATAAATGGATCTAAGCAACCTACACACTTTATCTGGGCAGTTCTTGGACACGAATCCCTCAGGTTGTATCATATACACCTCCTCCTCGAGGTTCCAATTGAGGAATGCGATTTTCACATCTGGCAGATCTCATAATCATAGTGTGCTGCAATAGCCAATAGAATTTTGATGGATTTTAGCATTACTACGGGTGAGAAGGTTTCGTCATAGTCAACATCTTGCCTTTGACGATACCCCTTAGCCACTAGCCTTGCTTTATAGGTCTCTACCTTTCCATCTACTCCGATCATTTTCTTAAAGATCCACCTGCAACCGATGGGTACAATACCTTTGGGTGCATCAACTAGGTTCCAAACCTTGTTGGAGTACATAGAATCCATCTCAGAATTCATGGCTTCTTGCCACTTCCCGGAGTCTATACTCATAATAGCCTCATCGTAGATCCGAGGATCAATATCCTCAGTATCCTCTCCTTTAATATGTCCCACATATCTCTCAGGAGGATGGGATACTCTGTCAGACCTACGTAAAGTTGAAACTTGTGTATTAGGTACTTGAACAGACTGAGTTGTGGAGTGGTGCTTGAGCTTGGTTCTCCAACCTCGCACAACTCTATCATGCTTCCACTATCTCCGCCAAGAATGTGTTCCTTCTCAAGGAACACTGCTCTCTTAGCTACAAAGACCTTTTGGTCCTTGAGATAATAGAAATAATACCCACAAGTTTCCTTGGGGTATCCCACAAATTTGCATCGCTCTGTCCTCGATTCTAACTTATCGGGGTTGTGTCTTTTAACGTGGGCAGGGCAGCCCCAAATTTTAACAACCTTAAGATTAGGCTTCTTCTCTTTCCATATTTCATATGATGTAGACACTACCGACTTAGTTAGAACTCTGTTCAGAAGGTAAGATGCAGTTTCTAGGGCATATCCCCATAATGAGATGGGTAGGTCAGCGAAACTCATCATGGACCGTACCATGTCTAATAGCGTACGATTTCTCCTTTCAGAGACACCATTGAGCTGAGGTGTCCATTGGGATAATATCCCATAGTCCTTGAAGAACTGAGTAAACTCTATACTTAAGTACTCACCTCCTCGATCTGATCGTAGAGTCTTGATACTCTTTCTAGTCTGGTTCTCCACCTCATTCTTATACTCTCTGAATTTCTCAAAGGCCTTGGACTTGTACTTCATTAAGTACACATATCCATACATTGAGAAATCATCAGTAAAGGTAATGAAGTAGGAGTAACCACCAATGGCATGAGTTGACATGGGTCCACATGTATCATTATGTATGAGTTCCAACAGCTCAGTGGCTCTCTCTTCAGTTCCACTAAATGAAGAGTTGATTAGTTTTCCACGAAGGCAAGGCTCGCAAGTTGCATATGACACATAGTCGAATGAATCTAGATATCCATTATTTAGCAACTTTTGAATCCTTCCTTCATGGATGTGACCTAGCCTACAATGCCACAGGTATGCACTTTTCATCTCATCTTGTTTCCTCTTGGACACATTTACATTCATGATATGTGGAGTAGTGTCTAGCATAAATAAACTATTATGCAATGTTCCTTTCGTGATGATCTTATCATCTAATAATATCGAACAACCATTGTTCTCAAAAACTAATTTATATCCACTAACTGTAAAACATGAAATGAAGATAATGTTTTTGATAATAGAAGGAACAAAATAACATGCATCTAATGCAATAAAAGCTCCATCAAGCAAATGTAGGGCGACCTCGCCAACAGCTACTACAACAACTTTTACTCCATTACCCATCTTGAGGTCCATCTTACCTCTTTCTAGTCTCCTAAGCCTTGTCAGAACCTACAACGAATCGCATATATAATAACACTACCGGTATCCAATACCCATGTGTTATCATAAGAGTCTGACAAATGGAGACTGATCATGAATGTACCTGAAGCTTCACTAAGCTTTTGTTTCGCCCTTTCTGCAAGGTACTCTTTGTAGTTCCTCTTCTAATGCCCATCTTTGCCATAGTGGAAGCACTGGCCTTTGTCCTTTGCTAGGTCTTTCTTAACAACCTTTGCTTTACTTGGTCTGTCCTTGCCCTTTCCCTTCTTAAGGGACCTTTCTATTTTGCTTTTCTTTCTAGTCTCACCAGTGTAGAGAACTGGCTTCTCTTTCTTAATAGTACTCTCTACCTCCCTCAACATATTGAGGAGCTCTGGGAGAGTCACCTCACGCTTGTTCATATTAAAATTCATTATGAACCGTGAAAAGGAATCTGGTAGGGACTGAAGCACAATGTCCATACACAAGTTATCCTCTAGGACCATTCCTAGACCTATGAGTTTCTTTATCCACTCAATCATCTTTAGGACATGGTTCTGAACCGGTGTCCCCTCAATCATCCTAGCGCGGAAGAGGCTCTTGCATATCTCATATCACTGAGTCCTTCCCTGTTCCTCAAACAATTTGCGAACATGTAGGAGAATGGATCTGACATCCATCTTTCATGTTGTCTCTGTAACTCAGGAGTCAGAGAGCTCAACATATAGCACTGAGCAAGAGTGGAGTCATCAATGTACTTCACGTAGCGAGCGATCTCATCCTCGCTTGCCCCTTCTTCGGGCGTAGGCATCACTGTATCAAGGATATACACAATTTTCTCCGTCGTGAGAACAATTCTCAAGTTACGGAGCCAATCCGTATAATTTGGACTAGTGAGGCGGTTGACATCAAGTATGCCACGTAAGGGATTTGAAAACGATATTTTCTGAAATAAAGATATAGCAAAAATGAATAACATGCAGATTTTGCAAGAAATAAACTATCAAGATATGAACTTCTATCTTAATATGCTCCAACTATTTTACTAACGAGTCACACGACTCCCTCAACATGTGAAACGGAAGTCTCCAGCAGACTTCTAGTGGGGATCAGGATCCAATCAACATCTTAGTATAACTTCGAGGGACTCGACTAATCACATTAAGCCTAAAAGGTAGGCAACTCTTGTCGATCACAACTCCTTGTGATTCCCGTCCTGTTCGGCCTCCGAATCACCATGGTCTCGAGGGACTCGACCAACTATGATGCTCGGTTAAGTCAACACCTTCGTTACAAGATGAGTCTGGTTTGATGATATACCCTCGAGGGACTCGACCAAGCATACCATGTCCTCAGGTCACCGGTGACATCTCTATGTCGTAAGCAAGATAGCAAATCGCGATATATGTGAGTCTCAAGGGACTCAACCAACCCAACCTACACCGGGAATCGGTTCCTACTTATAACAATGGAAGGCCACGTGGGTCAATCTAATTACCTCACGTTTACCGACTTAATATTATCGAGAGAGATGTTTCTATGATTTGGTCTCCTAATTTGACATGTCACATATATACATATTTAATATATATCTACATCGCATGCAAATATATATACATATCTAGTATGTGTATAAGCAATCACACCAGATGATCATGGACCACAACCTAATGTGATTAGGCTCGAGCTAGTGGGCCTAATCACTCACATCAATATCTATGTGTGCAACGGTGCATCTTCATGCCCTGTGATCATCCATCTCGTCCTCGTCGGTACATACATCACACGGTCCATGATCATAGACTCCAATAATAATAATCATAAGTACATACATCACACGGTCCATGATCATCCGTCCACACATCATACATCACATGTATAAATAATCATCATCATGTAGGACTACTAGATAATAATAAAAATAGTAATCAACTAAATCTTTTAATTAATTAATATTTTAGGAAATCAGAGATATGTAGGGAATTTCTGAATTCGTAGGAGTATTTTCGTAATTTAGACAAAAGTTAGAAAATAGAATTTCTGAAATACACAGGGGCAAAACTGTCTTTTGCCCAAAACCCTAACCCCTTCACCCCTGTTGCTGTTACCGCCGCCGCCACCCTGCCGGCGGCAGGCTGTGCGGCGGAGGGCGGGGCGCTGCCCTCGCCTACAGGCGGCGTACCCGCGGGTGGCGCCGCCGTTGCAATTGGGCGCACCCGCAGGCGGGCGCCCCTGCTGTCACCGCCACCCCTGCGGGCGACTCGCCCGCGGGTGGCGCCACCCCTGCAGGTGGGCGCCCCCGTGGGTAGCGTTGCCCCCCGGGCGGGCGTCCCTGTGGGCGCCGCCCCCTCCGCGGGCGGTTCTGCCCGCGAGGCAACGCCCGCAGGCGGTGCTGCCTCGCCGGGCGGCCACCCCTGCGGGGGGTTTTTGCCCGCGGGAGCAGCGGCCACAGGCGCCACTGCCCTGCAGCGCGTCACCCAGCGGGAGCAGCGGCCGCAGGCGCCGCTACAGGGGCTGCCTGCACGAGGGCGGCCTTGCGGCTGCGCTGCCTGCACGCAGATGGCAGCGTTGCCATATGCGACGGCAGCAACAGTTGCTGCCCTTTCTCGCTTTTGCATCAACGATTTTGATGTCAAAAGCTTATCCAAAACACAACACACGTAGTTCGAAACGAATCTATCGCACGAACAACCTGGCTCTGATACCACTGTTGAGAAAATCTTGGGGGCGACATCACATGCGCAGCGGAAGAACAAGAAAATAAAATCCCCTATTCCCAAAGAGATGTTCGTCGTCGTGCGAAGATTGGTGCGCAAAATTCCGCGAAACTTCAAACTGCGTATAGAGTAGATTGTGTTACCTAGGGAGATCATATATCCCTGTTTCCTTGCAAATCCTTAGGAGAGGGTGAAGGAGGTCAAGCATCCTCCTCTTTAGCGGTGATTCACACAACAGGGCTACGACGACGCTCCTCAAATCTCAAGGCCAGCTATGAGGTGGAGAGGAGGAGAATTGGAGAGGCAAGCAAAGGCTATAGCCTATGAGGCTCTGAATCTCTCATATTTATAGAGGTCCCCTGTCAAAACCTAATGGATCCTCCCATAGTGAGTATTGGATCTACATCCAATAAGACAAGGGCTCCATCGGATATCTCATATCCGAACCTCTACTCATCGCAATGCCTACCATATATGTGTGACCCTCTAGGCCCAATATCGAGATGGCCGTGAGTCATACATGTTAGAACTCCTTCTAATTTAGTGGATTATTATCTCTACAATAATTCACTCGACTCATCGACTACGGATGTACTAGGCCACTACGCCGTAGTCCCCAAACGATACAGGGGAATCCAATCCATTGGACTTGTCTGTCCTCAGTTACCGTGTACCTATAGTCCCTCATCCATCTAATATCCCAAAGATCGTATATCAAGCATGGTGCTGTTAGACCCATACGATTTCTACTCAAGTCTCGCTCTAATCGGATTCTCCCGGAGAACTCTTTCTCTCTCAACCCGAATGACCCTAGCTAGGGATTTGTCTGAGCAAGAACACATGGGATATTCCTCTCATGATGCCGAGAGTGGATGATCCTCTATCGACACTCAATAGCCCTCGTAAGGTCGACTACCACTCCCAATGACCAGTTGTACTAGATCTGGGACAATCAAACCTACAAGTTTGGTATCAAAGAGTGGAGCACTCATACAGGACATCCTTGGTGTCTCAAGTCTAAGGACCAGATACACCACTAGGACTACGAATCACTGTCTGACAATAAGGCATCATTAACCATCCAGCATTCCGTAAGCGGATCAATCAGTGAACTCATTCTCCAATAAGCACATGTACTGTATCCCTAGTGTCCCTACACGAGCAGCTATGAGACCAGCTGCATCCATCATATGGATGGGTATACAGCACACTAGTCTGTCCAGTTATCACGATGTCCCTCTCGAGTAACATATGATCGGGATTATTTAGGATCTGTGTTTAAAGGTGAATTGATCTTATTATTGTGATCTCATCACAATCTGATTCTCATTGCACAAATCCAAGGACATCACAATATATATATGCATATATGCAATAGTTATAAAGTGATATATGCCAAAATATAATAAGCAAAAAGATTCTGTATCAAGTTACACGTGCCATCACTCACGTGATTGGCTTGCTGGGCACTTATGACTAGTACATATATCAAGAGGATCTAGATTCGGAACATTGGAATATAGTAAAGTGTATCCTTAACTTCTTGAGAATAACTAAGGATTTTTTACTGGTATATGGAAGAAGTAGCCTTAGGGTTGAGGGCTACATGGACTCGACTTTCCAATCCAATGTCGATAATAGCAAGTCTAACTCAAGGTATATGTTTATCATGAATGGAGGAGTAGTATACTGGAAGAGTTTCAAGTATGATACTACTGCTGATTCGACTATAGAGGTATAGTATATTGTTGTGGCAAAAGCAGCAAAGGAGAGAGTTTGAATGAAGGACTTCATCATAGATCTGAGAGTCATGTCAAGCAACGCGGAGTCAATTTCTTTCTATTACGATAATAATGGGACGATTGCTCAAGCAAAGGAACTCAAGTCTCATCAAAGTCTAAGTATGTTATGAGGAGGTTTCACTTGATTAAAGAGATTGTAGCTTGTGGAGATGTAGTAGTGGAAAGAGTTCTATCTAAAGATAATATCATGGATCCACTAACAAAGCCGTTGTCTCAAATTATCTTTGAGCATCATAAGGGTCTGATGGAAATCAGACATATAAGTGATTAATTTTAAATCAAGTGAGAGATTGTTAGTCATAGGTGTCCTACAAGCCAATCACGTGAGTAATGGCATAAGTGACACACTACATAGTCTTTTTACTTATTATTATTGGTATTTTCACACTTTATGATTGCATATTGCATATATTGTGATGTGCATAGATCTATGGAATGAGAATCAGGTTGTGATGAGATCACAATAATGAGACAGATTCGCCTTTAAATACGGACACTAAATAATTCCGATCATAAGTTACTCGAAAGGGATATTGAGATAACCGAACAAACTAGTGTACTATGTACCCGTCCATATGATGAAGGTAGCTGGTCTTATAACTTCTCATGTGGGGACACTAGGGATATAATATAGGTGCTAATTAGAGAATGAATTCACTAATTGATCCACTCACGAAATGTTGGATGGTTAATGATAACTCATTGTCAAATAGCCATTACATCATCCTAGTTCTGTATCTGGTCATTAGACTTAAGATACCAAGGATATCCTATATGAGTACTCCACTCTTTGATACCAAACTTATAAGTATAGAAGTTCCAGATATAGCATAACCAATCATCGGGAGTGATAGCCAACAACCTTACGAGGGCAATTGAGTATCGATAGAGGATCATCCAATCTTGGTATCATAAGAGAAATATCCTATACATTCTTGCTCAAGTAAATCCCTAGCCATGGTCACTAGAATTATAAAAGGAGTTCTTCTAGAGAATCCGATTAGAGCGAGACTCGAGTCGATTTTGTATGGGCTTGACAGCACCATATCTGGAATATAATCTCTGGGATATTAAATAGATAAGAGACTACAAATATATGATAACTGAGGATAGACAGATCTAATGGATTGGATTTCTCTATATCATCTCGTGACTACAGCATAGTGGCCTAGTACGTTTGTAGTCAATGAGTTAGTGAATTATTATAAAGATAATAATTAATTGAGTCCAAATGAGTTCTGATATGTATGACTTGTAGTTAGCTCGATATTAGGCCTAGAGGGTCACGCACAAATAGTAAGTATTGCGACGAGTAAATGTTCAAATATGAAATATCCATTAGAGCCTCTATTTTATTAGATATCCAATAAGTCTTTAAATTATTGGATCTTATGGATAATACTAGTCATATATGCCTTGCAAGCAAATCATGTGAGTGATGACACATATGACTTAACACGTAGTCTTTTTGCTTGAACAATCATTTCTTGAACAACTTCCTATCGCCGTAAACGAAAATTCCAATTCCTAATCCATATCCCTCACCTGCTCTTGAAACTGGAACCCAACTCTACTCGTATTCAATACAACTTGCTTCGGTAGTTTTTCTGTCGCTTGTTGCATATATATATATATATATATATATATATATATATATATATATATATATATATATATATATATATATATATATATATATATATATATATATATATATATATATATATTGTGATGTCCTTAGATTTATGCAATGAGAATCGGATCGTGATGAGATCACGATAATGAAACTGATTCGCCTCTAAATACAGATCCTAAATAATCCCGGTCATAGGTTACTCGAGAGGGACATCGAGATAACCAAACAGATTGGTATGTTGTATACCCATCCATATAATGGATGCAGTTGGTCTCATAGCTGCTCGTGTGGGGATACTAGAGATATAATACAGGTGATCATTGGGGAATGAGTTCACTAATTGATCCGCTTACGGAATGCTAGATGATTGATAATGCCTTATTATCAGACAGTGATTTCATAGTCCTAGTGGTATATCTAGTCCTTATACTTGAGATACTAATGATGTCCTATATGAATACTCCACTCTTTGATACTAGATTTATAGGTTTGGATATCCCAGTTCTAGCACAACCGGTTATCGAGAGTGGTAATCAACCTTACGAGGGCTATTGAGTATCAATAGAGGATCATCCACTCTCAGTGTCAGGAGAGATATATCATATATGTTCTTGCTCAGATAAATCTCTAGTTAGGGTTATTCGGATTAAAAGAGAAAGAGTTCTCTTGGAGAATCCGATTAGAGCGAGACTCGAGTAGAAACTATATAGATCTGATAGTACCATGCCTAGTATACGGTCTCTGGGATATTAGATGGATGAGGGACTATAGGTACATGATAATAAAGGATAAACATGTCTAATAGATTGGATTCCCTTGTATCGTCTAGGGGCTGCGACGTAGTGGCCTAGTACGTCTGCAGTCGATGAGTCGAGTGAATTATTATGAAGATAATAATTCACTGAGCCAGAAGGACTTCTGATAGGTGTGACACACAGCCAGCTCGATATTAGGCCTAGAGGGTCATACACATATGGTAGGCATTGCGATAAGTAGAGATTCGGATATGAGATATCCACTTGAGCCCCTATCTTATTGGATATCCAATAAGCTCCTGAATTATTAGATCCTATGGATGAGATCCAATAAGAGCCCATAAGAGATTATTGGATAGAGATCCACTAATCTAAGATGCTTGGGTAATTGGATGGAGATCCAATACCCAATAGGGCTGGATCAATTATGGTTAAGATGATAGGGGACCTATATAAATAGGAGGGATTCAGTGGTTCATAGGCTAGAGCCTTTTGCTTGTCTCTCCTATTCTCCTCACCCTCTCCACCTCAGAGTAGGCTTGGAGTTTTGAGGAGCGTCATCGCAGCCCTGCTGTGTGGATCACCATTAGAGATGAGGGCGCTTGACCTCCTTCACCCTCTCCTAGAGCTCTATAGGGATTCAGGGAGATACGATCTCCCTAGGTAACATAATCTTTAGTATACGTAGTTTTCTATTTTACAGATTTTGCGCACCAATCTTCGCATGATGACGAACAAATTTTTAGAAAATTGGGGATTTTGTTTTCTATTCTTTCATTACGCATGTGATGTCACCCCCAAGATTGCCGAACAGTGGTATCAAAGCCAAGTTGTTCGTGCGAAAAATTGGTTTTAAACTGCATGTGTTGTGTTTTGGAGAAGCTTTTAGCATTAAAATCGTTAACGCAAAAGTGAGAAAGGGCAGCAATTGTTGCTGCCCTCGCAGATGGCAGTGTTTCCATCTATGGGCAGCGTTGTCATCTGCGTACAGTAGACTTACTACCAGCGGTCGGCAGCCTGCGGGGGCCGGCAGCCCAGGGGCCGCAATGCCTGTGGCCGCTGCGCCCGTGGGGTGAGGCGTCGCAGGGCAACGATGCCTGCGGGCTGAACCACCCGGAGGGCAACGGGCGGGCGCCCACCTACAGGGGCAATGCTCCGGCCCCCACCGCATAGGTAGCCGCCGACAGGGTGGCAACGACAATAGTAGGGGAGAGGGATATGGACATTAGGGTTTCTAAGCAAAAGATAATTTTGCCCTCAAAATTTAAGAAATTCTATTTCTGTCGTTTTGTCCAAATTATGAAAATACCCCTCAGAATTCAAAAATTCCCTACATGTCCTTGATTTCAGAAAATATTAATTAATTAAAAATTTTAACTGATTATTATTTTATTATTATCTAGTAGTCCTAAATGATGATTTATACATGTGATGTATGATGTGTGGACGAACGATCATGGGCCATGTGATGTGTGTACTTGTGATTATTTTTATTGGGGCCTACGAACCTCCATTATAATCACACGAGGAGGCGTACCGGGAACGTGGATGCGATAACGGGACCCACGAGACGGACAATCGGGATACATAGAGATGCATCGAGATGCCAATGATATCGACGAGGACGAGATAAATGATCACAGGTCATGGAGATGCACCGCTGCACACATAGATTTTGATGTGAGTGATTAGGCCCACTGGCTCAGGCCGGATCACATTAGGTTATGGTCCATGATCATCTGGTGTGATTGCTCATGTGATGTGTGATTGCTTATACACCTACTAGATATGTATATATATTTGCATGCGATGTAGATATATATTAAATATGTAGACCAAATCAAAGAAACCCCTCTCTCGATAATATTAAGTCGGTAAATGTGAGACAATTAGATTGACCCATGTGGCCTTCCATCGTTATAGGTAAGGATCGTTTCTCGGTGTAGGTTGAGTGGGTCGAGTCCCTCAAGGCTCACCTGTATCGCGATTCGCTATCTTGCCTACGACATAGAGATGTCACCGATGACCTGAGGACATGGTATGCTTGGTCGAGTCCCTTAAGGGTATATCATCGAATCAGACTCATCTTGTAACAATGGTGTTGACTTAATCGAATATCATGGTTGGTCGAGTCCCTCGAGCCCATGGTGATTCGGAGGCTGAACAGGACGGGAATCACAAGGAGTTATGATCGGCAAGAGTTGCCTACCTTTTGGGCTTAATGTAATTGGTCGAATCTCTCGAGGTTACACTAAGACGCTGATCGGATCTCGATCTCCACTAAAAGTCTTCTGGAGACTTCTGTTTTATGTGCTGAGGGTGTTGCGTGACTCGCAAGTAAAATAGTGGGACCATATTAAGATAGAAGTACATATCTTTATTATTTATTTTTTTACAAAATCTGCATGTTATTCATTCCTACTGCATCTTTATTTTCATAAAATGTCGCTTTCAAATCTCTTACGTGACAAACTTGATGTCAACCACCTCACTAGTCTAAATTATACGGATTGGCTTTGCAACTTAAGAATTATTCTCATAATGGAGAAAATCACGTACGTTCTTGATATAGTGATGCCTACGCCCGAGGAAGAGGCAAGCGAGGATGAGATCGCTCGCTACATGAAGTACATTGATAACTCCACTCTTGCTTAGTGTTTACATGTTGGGCTCCATGACTCCTGAGTTATAGAGACAACATGACAAGATGGATGTCATATCCATTCTCCTACATGTCCGTAAACTATTTGAGAAACAGGGAAGAGCTCAATGATATGAGATATCCAAGAGCCTCTTCCGTGCTAGGATGACTAAGGGGACACCAGTTCAGAACCATGTCCTAAAGATGATTGAGTGGATAGAAAAACTCATAAGTCTAGGAATGGTCCTAGAGGATAACCTGTGTGTGAATTTTGTACTTCAGTTCCTACCAGATTCCTTTTCACAATTCATAATGAATGTTAATATAAACAAGCTTGAAGTGACTCTCCCACAGCTCCTCAATATGTTGAGGGAGGCAGAGAGCACTATCAAGAAAGAGAAGCTAGTTGTCTACACTAGGCGAAACCAGAAAGAAAAGGAAAGCAAAAAAGTCCCTTGAGAAGGGCAAGGGTAAGGGCAGACTAGATAAAGCAAAGGTTGCTAAGAAAGACCCAACAAAGGACAAAGGATAGTGCTTCCACTACGAAAAAGATGGGCACCGGAAGAGGAACTACAAAGAATACCTTGCAAAGAGGATGAAACAGAAGCTTGGAGAAACTTCAGGTACATTCATGATCAGTCTCCATTTGTCAGACTCTTATGATAACACATAGGTATTAGATACCGGTAGTGCTTATCATATTTGTAATTCATTATAAGTTTTGGCAAGGCCTAGGAGATTGGCGGGAGGTGAGATGGACCTCAAGATGGGCAATAAAGCAAAAGTTGTTGTAGTAGCTACTAGCGAGGTCACCCTACATCTGCCCGATGGAGCTATTATTACATTTGATGCATGTTATTTTATTCCTTCTATTATCAAAAATATTATTTCCATTTCATGTTTAACAGTTAGTAGATATAAATTAGTTTTTGAGAACAATGGTTGTTTAATATTATTAGATGATGAGATCATCACAAGAGGAACATTGCATAATGATTTGTTTATGCTAGATACTACTCCACATATCATGAATTTAAGTGTGTCTAAGAGGAAACGAAATAAGGTGAATAGTGCATACTTGTGGCATTGTAGGCTAGGTCACATTAATGAGGGAATGATTCAAAAATTAATAAAGGATGGATATCTAGATTCATTCGACTATGCGAGCCTTGCCTTCGTGGAAAACTGACCAACTCTCCATTTAGTGGAACTGGAGAAAGAGTCACTGAGCTACTAGAACTCATATATAGTGATGTATGTGGACCCATGTCAACTCATGCCATTGGTGGTTACTCCTACTTCATTACCTTTACTAATGATTTCTTAATGTATGGACTTGTGTACTTAATGAAGTACAAGTCCGAGGCCTTTGAAAAATTCAGAGTATAAGAATGAAATGGAGAACCAGATTGGAAAGAGTATTAAGACTCTTCGATCGGATCGAGGAGGTGAGTACTTAAATATAAAGTTTACTCAGTTCCTCAAGGACCATGAGATTCTATCCCAATAGACACCTCTTTATACACGTCAGCTCAATGGTGTATTTGAAAGGATGAATCGTATACTATTAGACATGGTACAGTCCATGATGAGTTTCGCTGACCTACCCATCTCATTCTAGGGATATGCCCTAGTGATCACAACTTACTTTCTGAACAAAGTTTTAACTAAGTTGGTAGTATCTACACCACATAAGATATGGAAAGGGAAGAAGCCCGATCTTAAGGTTGTTAAGATTTGGGGCTACCTTGCCTACGTTGAAAGACACAATGTCGATAAGTTGGAATCGAGGACGGAGTAGTACAAATTCATGGGATACCCAAGGACCAAAAGGTCTTTGTAGACAAGAGAGCGATGTTCCTTGAGAAGGAACACATTCTTGGCAGAGACAGTGGGAGCATGATAGAGTTGAGTGAGGTTGGAAAACCTAGCTTAAGCACCACTCTACAGCCCGAGTCTATTCAGGTACCTAACACACAAGTTCCAACTTTACGCAGGTTCGATAGAGTATCCCATCCTCTTGAGAGATATGTGGGATATATTGGAGGAGAGGATGTTGAGGATATTAATCCTTAGACCTACGAGGAAGCTATTATGAGTATAGACTCTAGGAAGTGGCAAGAAACCATGAATTCTGAGATGGATTCTATGTACTCCAATAAGGTTTGAAACCTAGTTGATGTGCCCGAGGGTATTGTACCCATCAGTTGCAAGTGAATCTTTAAGAAAAAGATCGGAGTAGATGGAAAGGTACAGACCTATAAAGCAAAGTTAGTGACTAAGGGGTATCGTCAAAGGCAAAGTGTTAACTACAACGAAACCTTCTCACTCGTAGTCATGCTAAAATCCATCCAAATTTTATTGTCTATTACAGGACACTATGATTATGAGATCTGGTAGATGGATGTGAAAAACGTATTCCTCAATGGGAACCTCGAGGAGGAGGTGTATATGATACAGCCCGACGGATTCGTTTCAAAGGACTACCCAAATAAGGTATACAAGTTGTTTAGATCCATTTATGGACTAAAGCAAGCTTCCCAAAGTTAGAACATAAGATTTGATGAGACAATAAGGTCTTATGACTTCGTTAAGAATGAAGATAAAACTTATGTTTACAGGAAGGTAAGTGGAAGCACTATCACCTTCTTAGTATTGTATGTGGATGACATCTTGATCATTGGGAATGATGTAGGAGTGCTATCCACAGTAAATGCTTGGTTATCTAGACACTTCTCCATGAAGGACTTAGGGGAAGCATCTTATATCTTGGGGATTCATATCTATAAAGATAGATCCAAGAGGATGCTTGGCTTGTCTCAATCTAGGTACTAGACATCATTGTCAAAGGTTTCGCATGAAAAATTCCAAGAGATGTCTCATACTGATGAGCCATGGGATATCGCTTTCTAGGAGTATGTCCTCAAAGACTCCTGAAGAAATGACAAACATAGATAGGATACCCTATGCCACAGCGATAGGGTCTATCATGTATGTCATGTTATGTACCAGGCCTGATATAGTGCATGCTCTAAGTGTCACGAGCAAGTATCAGGTGGATCCAAGCTTGGAGCACTGGAAAACAGTAAAGTGTTTCCTTAAGTACTTGAGAAGGACTAATGATCTTTTACTAGTATATGGATGTAGTAGCCTTAGGAATAAGGGCTACACGGACTCGAGTTTTCAATTCGATGTCGATGATAGCAAGTCAAATTTGGGGTATGTGTACACCTTGAATGGAGGAGCAGTATGCTAGAAAGAGTTCCAAGTAAGATACTACTACTGACTCAATCATAGAGGCAGAGTACATTGCTACAGCAAAGGCAGTAAAAGAGGGAGTCTAGATGAAGAAGTGCATCATGGATTTAGGAGTCGTGCCAGGCAGCGAGGAGCCAATTCCTTTATATTGTGACAATAATGGGGCGATCGCTTAAGCGAAGGAACCCAGGTCTCATTAGAAGTGTTCTGAGGAGGTTCCTCTTAATTAGAGAGATTATGAACTGAGGAGATGTATGAGTGAAAAGAGTTACATTCGAAGATAACATTGTAGATCCACTGACAAAGTCGTTGTCTCATATTATCTTTGAGCATCGTAGGGGTCTGATGGGGATCAGACACATAGATGATTGACTTTAGGTCAAGTGGGAGATTGCTTATTATATGTGTCATGCAAGCTGATTACGTGAGTGACGGCATGTGTGACTTGACACGTAATCTTTTTGCTTATTATATTTTGACATTTATTACTTTATATCGCTTGTTATATATATGTATATATATACATATATACATATATATATATACATATATATATATATACATACATATATATATATGTACATATATATATATGTATACATATATATGTCTTTGGATTTATACAATGGGAATCAGATCATGATGAGATCACGATAATGAGACTGATTCGCCTCTAAACACAGATTCTAAATAATCTCGGTCATAGATTACTCGAGAGGGACATTGAGATAACCGGATAAACTAGTGTGTTATATACCCATTCATATAATGGATGCAGCTGGTCTTATAGCTGCTCGTGTGGGACACTAGGGATACAAAAAAGGTGATCATTGGGGAATGAGTTCATTGATTAATCTACTTACGGAATGCTAGATGGTTGATGATACCTTATTGTCAGACAGCGATTCCATAGTCCTAGTGGTGTATCTGGTCCTTAGACTTGAGACACTAAGAATGTCTTGTATGAGTGCTCCACTCTTTAATACCAGACTTATAGGTTTGGATGTCTCAGATCTAGCACAATTGGTCATCGGGAGTGATAATCAACCTTACGAGGGCTATTAAGTGTTAATAGAGGATCATCCACTTTCGGTGTCATGAGAAAAATATCTCATGTGTTCTTGCTCCGATAAATCCCTGGCCAAGGTCATTCGGATTGAGAGAGAAAGAGTTCTCTAGGAGAATCTGATTAGAGCGAGACTAGAGTAGAAACCATATGGGTCTGACAGCACCATACCCGGTATACGATCTCTGAGATATTAGATGGATGAGGGACTGTAGGTACATAGTAACGTCCAATGGATTGGATTCCCTTGTATCATCTAGGGACTACGGCGTAGTGGCCTAATACGTCCATAGTCGATGAGTCAAGTGAATTATTATGAAGATAATAATTCATTGAGCTATAAGGACTTTTGATACGTATAACTCATGGCCAGCTCGATATTAGGCCTAGAGGGTCACACAAATATGGTAGGCATTGCGATGAGTAGAGGTTCGGATATGAGATATCCGTCGGAGCCTTTATCTTTTTGGATATCCAATAAGCTTTTGAATTATTAGATCCCATGGATGAGATCTAATAAGAGCCCATGAGAGATAATTGGATAGAGATCCATTAATCTAAAAGGTTTGGATAGTTGGATGGAGATCCAATACCCAATATGGCTAGATCCATTAGGGTTAAAATAACATGGGACCTATATAAATAGGAGAGATTCAGTGGTTCATAAGCTAGAGCCTTTTGCTTGCCTCTCCTATTCTCCTCACTCTCTCTACCTCAAAGCAGGCCTGGAGTTTTGAGGAGCATCATAGTAGCCCTGTTGTGTGGATCACTGCTAGAGAGGAGGGCGCTTGACCTCCTTCACCCTCTCCTAGAGATCTGTAGGGATTCAAGGATATATGATCTCCTTAGGTAACACAATCTTTACTATACACAGTTTTCTGTTTTGCGAATTTTGTGCACCAATCTTCGCACGACGACGAACAAATCTTTGGGAAATTAAAAATTTTATTTTTTGTTCTTCCGTTGCGCATGTGATGTCGCCCCCAAGATTACCCAACAGATAAGATCCAATAAGACCCAATGAGAGATTATTATACAGAGATCCATTAATCCATTAATCTTGGGTAGTTGGATGGAGATCCAATACCCAACAGTGCAGGATCCATTAGAGTTAAACTGACAAGGACATCTATAAATAGGAGAGAACCAAAGGGGTAAAGGCTATACTTTTTTTTACTGCCACCTACTATTTTTCTTCCTCTCTATCCTCCTTAGCCGGTAGCAAGGCGTGTGGACAATAAGAAGGGCCTACCCCATCTTGATCACATGGTGCACGTGGAGAGGAAGATCATGTAGCAATTTGAAAATCGTGCAGTTTATGATAACATGTTGCTTGGATTTTTGAATCGAAGAGTCTTTATCAATATGGCATATTGATAGGGGGAGTTTGTTTAAACTCCGGGAGTTAAGTATAACTCCGTCATCAATTGGTTGTCATCATAAAAAAAGAGAGAGATTATTGAATCTCATATTTTGATGATAAAACCAATTGATAAGTGTTTATGATTTAATCTACATTTTTAGTGACACAGGATGCTTTGATCAGATGAGACAACTAAAGCAGAAAGAATCATGTTGGGCCGATGGAACATATCAGAAGATTGGACATCGAGCCGGAGGATCGGTTGACGTATCGACAGAAGGCTTCGGGCCATAGATTCGAGCATTGGGCCAAGAAGAGTGGATATTGTGCCAAGGATATCGGAGTTATTGAGTCAACTGGCCGATTGGGCAATAGGCCACAAGAGAGGATGATGTGCCGAAGAATCAGACGAAGTGTCGATGGACCAATGACATGCCGGACAATATGATTCAAGCTTAGTAATAATTGTCTAGATCGAAGTGTATTTTTATATGTGCAGGATTAACTACAATAGCAAGGCATAAAGCAAAATGAAGTCACGGAGTCAAGGATGTGATTTCATTGGGAGTTCGAGAGTTCATTGGAAGTCCAAACGTTCATCGGAAGTTCTGCTGGAACCAGCCGAGAAGTCTAGGAGCTTGTCAGAAGAAGCTCATCGAAACTTGCCAAGAAGATCGTCGTGAAGTCCAGGAGCCTGCCAGAAGTCCATTAGAACATTGCCAGGAGATCGTCGGAAGTTCACTGAAAGATCGCCGGAAGCTCGTCGGAAGAAACCAAGACCTAGGGACTTGTTTAGCTTAGGTATGCCTTAGATTTCATAGTTAGCACGTAATTGGGATTGGATTTGGGCCAACCCAATTATGGGCTAGTTGGGCCCATGTAAGGACTGTGTTGGGTCCAATGAAAGGCCCAAACAATGACCCAAGAAGTGGCACCGTCATGGCATAGTCTTCGAGTCTATGTCAGGTGGTGGTACCGCCAATCTGGGTAGTGGTACTGCCCCTGGTAGAGTGCCAAGTGGTGGTACCACCATTCTAGGCAGTGGTACAACCCAATGGCCCAGTGCCAAGCGGTGGTACCGCCCAGTGTAGTATTAGTGTGAAACTAACACAAGCGGTGGTACCGCCCGAACCTAGAAAACCCGAGATGAGATGTTTTTAGGCTCCAAGTTTGAATCAACTTGAGACCTATAAATGCCCCTCTCATCCCTGGTTAAACAAATACAAGTATAGAGAGTTTAAAAGTAAAGAAACGCTGTTGCAATCACTTGAGAAATCTCCTCCTCTAGTCTAAGTCTAGAATTCTGTTTAGGAGGAGTGTGTGTGCTTATAAAGGTTGTCTCCTAAACCTATAAAAAGGAGAAGAGGGGTGTAAAAGGTGGTTGGTTTTTGCCTATTGAAAGAAGACCGATAGTATATGCCAATAGCCTCGACGGAAGACGAATCGGTGGAGTGGATGTAGGTCACGATGACCGAACCACTATAAAAATATGGTTTGCCTTTACTTTGAGCAATTTATTTTAAATAGCAAATTGCCTTCTCGTTACTTGCTACGCTCTTCTGTACGCTTTCAATCTAAGCATATTTTCGGAATCAGTTTTTAATGTCTGAAATGAAATTTCAGAACCAACGTTTTTACCACTACACTAATTCAACCCCCCTCTTAGTACCGACTCGTTCCTAACAATTGGTATCAGAGCCTCATATTTCTTATTTAGTTTAATACCTAAGAAAAATGGTTCTTTTTGGCTTTCAAGAGGGTCACTCTCTCATTCGTCCTCCCTTATTCAATGGGACAGGCTACACTTATTGGAAAACTCGAATGAGAGTTTTTTTGCTTTCTTTATATTTGAATTTATGGAATATTATCAAAAGTGGTTTTAGAAGGTCTTCCTTAAATGAACTATTAGAATGATTTGGAGAAGAAGATTTTTTCCTTAAATGTTAGAGCTATGAACGCTCTATTTTACACTTTGGATAAAACTGAATTTAATCGAATTTCTATGTGCGAAATGGCTTTTGACATATGGCACACTCTCGAAATCACACACGAAGGCACTAATAGAGTAAAAGATTCGAAGATTAATTTTTTAACGCATGATTTCGAGCTATTTCAAATGAAACTAAACGAAACTATTGTTTACATATACACCCACTTTACGGATGTCGTCAATAGTTTAAAAGCTCTTGGCAAATGTTTTTCGAATCTTAAACTTGTGAATAAAGTTTTACGCTCACTTTCTAAAACTTGGAATTCAAAAGTAATGGCTATTCAAGAATAAAAAAACTTGAACCATTTACCAATTGAAGAACTCATAGGTCTTTGATGACCTATGAAATTATGTGCAATGCACATGAAGAACTTGAAAACCACCTTCCAAAGAATAGGAAGGATTTTGGACTTAGAGCAATTGAAGACCACTCGAGCATAAGCTAAGTGATGGTAAACTTGAACTCCTCATAAAATTTAAAAAGTTCATGAAATAAAAGTTAAAGAACCAAAGTAAAAAGAACGCAACTACTTGCTATAAACGCAAGAAGAAGGAAGTACTTTGGGATGAATTAAGCTCATCCGAAAATGAGGAGAAAATCAACAAAGGCGAGGTGGCAAACTACGCCTTAACGACTTTCGACGACGAGGTAATCAAAACTCTTTTAATTTATTTCAAAATTATATGATGCTTTTCATGAGTTATTTTTAATTAGTTTAGAATAATTATTTTTTAAAAAATTACATATTTAAAAATAAAAATGTAAAAAAATATATGATTATGCTAGTAATTTTGAAAATGATAATGAAAATTATATGTTTAATAAATGAAAAATACAAAAATTAGATATCATACTTATCTAGTAAGTTTGAAAATAATCATGAAAATTGTATGTGTTATAATAAAGGAACAAAATGTTAGACTTAAATCATGCTAGATATTTTAATGATAATGTGTATCTTAATTATTTCCATATTATTTTTTATTGAAAACACTTTATGAAATCATGCTTGATGAAATAATGTAATAATGCATAATGATAGTACTTAATGAGTTTATCTTTCAAAATTATGTATGATGATTATTATGATTTATGGATTATCGATTTTTACCATAATGAAAGTTGCTTTTTTGATTTTAAAAATGATGTATAGCTTTTGTATGGAAACTAAGCATGAAAAGTTAGATTCACCTAAAAAGAAAAATGCATGGCTACTACAAACAAAATGAACTTGATTGAAAATGCTTTATGTTCGATGAAATCATTTTCAATGATGCATAATGATATAACTATGTAATGAAATATTAAAATTTTTAGTACCATGCTTGGTGATTTTATACTATGTATGAGATTTAAAAATGATGCATGATGATTTTTGTGATTTATGCCCTATTGATCTTTGACATAATAAATCTTGCACTTTCGATTTTAAATGTTGATGCATTTATTTATTTGGCATAAATGAAATTAATCATATGAATTAAAACACTAAAAAGAGGAAAGCTTTCTCCTAGAAAAATTTCTCTACTTTATTGATTTTTCAAAAAGGAGAGATTAATGTATCTATCTATGTTTTTTTTATGAATCTCTTGAAAATGATTTTGATTTGACAATTTGAATATGAATGAGTTTTATCTTGATTTTTTGAGATTTATAAATTGAGATTTCTTATGTTTAAGTCAAGATTTTATATGCATGAATTGAAATCTTTTTCTCCTATGTTTTCTTTTACGATTTACTAAAGAGAATATCTTTTTCAAAATTCATGACTTAAAATTTCATTTGAATATCTTTTGATCTCCTAAGATCTCTCTTTGAATATTTAAAGAGGAGAATTTTTTAGATGAATCATGATTTTGATGCATGAATTGAGATCTTGTTCTCCTACAACATAAAATGAATTTTATCTATATCATGATCTCCTAAGAATTATTTTTGTTAATTATTTAAGAGGATATTTATTAAAATGAATTATGGTTTCTCTTGATTTCTCGAACTTTAGACTTGATCTTTCTTTTTTTTATGATTGAAATATTGATACAATTTTGAATGACGATTTAGTATTATGCATGCTATACTTCAACTTATGATAATGATACATGCAATGATGAAATATTCATGATGAAAAATTATTTTGCCATTCACGACTTGATTTTTCATCTTTGTTACTTTACTTTTGTCATGATTTAGAAATCGTTGTAAAAGGGAAAAGAACTATAAAATTGTATTCTTCCCTTCTTTTTGACAATGACAAAGGGGGAGAAATATTACTAGCTCAAGATGCAAAATTTGAAAACTTGCACTTTGCAAAAGAGGCAAAATTGCTAGCTCAAACATTGCAAAGGAAGTAAAAATTTGCTAGCTTGCAAATTGCATAGAGAAAGAAGTGTTATCTTGCATATCTCAATAAGCAAAACATGCTAACTTGCACATCTAGCAAAATTTAGAAACTTACATATTTCAAGAAGCAAGAGATGCCTTCTTGAACATATCATTTTTGCTAGCTTATATGTTTTAGAACATGCTATCTTACTACCTTGCATATCTAAAACTTGATAGCTTGCATGTTCTAATATAATGTAGCACTTGCTAAATTTTTGCTAGCTTGCATGATGATAAAAATGGAGATTATGTTTATTATGCAATGAGTTGAACTTGTATGTCTAAACATTTGATAAGTGAACTTCTCCTTTTTGTTGATGACAAAGGGGGAGAAGTATGATGATATTATACATAAGTTTATGATAACATGTTGCTTGGATTTTTGAATCCAAGAGTTCTATCAATATGGCATATTAATAGGGGGAGTTTGTTTAAACTCCGGGAGTTAAGATTAATTCCGTCATCAATTGATTGTCATCATCAAAAAGGGGGAGATTATTGAATCCCGGATTTTGATGATGAAACCAATTGATAAGTGTTTATGATTTGATATGTGTTTTGAGTGACGTAGGATGCTTCGATCAGAGATAGACAATTAAAGCAGGAATAATCATGTTGGGCCAGAGGAAAACGTGTCAAAAGATTAGACGTCGTGTCGGAGGATCAGTTGACGTATCGACAGAAGGCTTCGGGCCATGGATTTGGGCATCGGGCCAAGAAGAGGGATATTGCGCTAAGGATATCGAAGTTAAGGAGGTCAACTAGCCGATTGGGCAATAGGCCGTAAAAGAGGACAATGCATCGAAGAATCGGGCGAAGCATCGATGGACCAATGACATGTCGAACAACATGATTCATGCTTAGTAATAATTGTCTAGATCGAAGTGTGTTTTTGTATGTGTAGGATTAACTACGATAGCAAGGCATAAAGCAAAATGAAGTCCTAGAGTCAAGAATGCGATTTCGTTGGGAGTTCGAGAGTTCGTCAGAAGTCCAGACGTTCATCAGAAGTTCTGTAGGAACTAGCCGAGAAGTCCAAGAGCTTGCCAGAAGAAGCTCGTCAAAACTCGCCAAGAAGATCGTCATGAAGTTCAGGAGCTTGCCGGAAGTCCATTGGAATATTGTCGGGAGATCGTCGGAAGTTCATCGGAAGATCGTCGGAAGCTCACCGGTAGAAACCAAAACCTAGGGACTTATTTAGCTTAAGTATGCCTTAGATTTCATAGTTAACACGTAATTGAGATTGGATTTGGGCCAACCCAATTATGGGCCAATTGGGCCCATGTAAGGACTATGTTGAGCCCAATGAAAGGCCTAAATAGTGACCCAAGAAGTGGCACTGTCATAGCACAGTCTTCGAGACTGTGTCAGGCGGTGGTATCGCCAGTCCGGGCGATGGTACCACCCAACGCAGTGTCAGTGTCAAACTGACATTGGCGGTGGTACCGCCCAGCATAGGTAGTGGTACTGTCCGAACCCAGGAAACCCATGACGAGATGTTTTTAAGCTTCAAGTTTGAATCAACTTGAGGCCTACAAATACCCCTATCATTCCTGGTTAAACAAATACAAGTACAAAGAGTTTAAAAGTGAAGAAACGCTATTGCAATCACTTGACAAATCCCCTCCTCTAGTCTAAGTCTAGAATTCTGTTTAGGAGGAGTGTGTGTGTGTGCTTGTAAAGGTTGTCTCCTAAATCTGTGAAAGGGAGAAGAGGGGTGTAAAAGGTGGTTGGTCTTTGCCTATTGAAAGATGACCAATAGTGGATGCCGGTGGCCTTGACGAAAGAGGAATCGGTGGAGTGGATGTAGGTCACGACGACCGAACCACTATAAAAATCTAGTTTGCCTTTACTTTAAGCAATTTACTTTAAACTGCAAACTACCTTCTCATTACTTGCTACGCTCTTCCGTACGCTTTCAATCTAAGCATATTTTTGGAATCGATTTTCAACGTACGAAATGAAATTTCAGAACTGACGTTTTTACCACTGCACTAATTCATCCCCCCCTCTTAGTGCTGACTCGTTCCTAACACTATCATGTGGATCACTGTTAGAGACGAGAATAGTTAACCTCCTTAATCTGCTTCTATAGATTTGAGATTTTGCAAGGATATATGATCTCTCTAGGTAACAAATTTGTCTTGATATGCACGATTTTCAATTTTGTGTTTTGTTTCATGCACCAATCTTCATATGACGATAAGAACCTTTTTCTTTTGGAAATCTTGGATTTTGCTTTCTATTCTTTTATTGCGCATAAGATTTTGCCTAAGGTTTTCCTATAGGTCTCAACTCGACTCTTTAGGGTATGACTTGAATTTCCCCTCGCTTTGCTTGATCTTCCTTTTTAACCTTTAATTTTATGATTTTGATTCTATATAGGCATTAATCTATATGCCCTTAAAAGGAAGGAGCTCGGCTCTTTGTCAAGAATGGTAGAGTCTCGATCAGTTCCGACAATTGCATATAAGCCATCGGTAGAGGATTTGGATCCGCCTCGATCTAGATGCCATAGGAGCAACAATCAACTAAAGAAGAAATACAAAGTCCTAATGAAGAGGACCTTGCACCCTTAAAGGGATAACAAGCCTAAAGAGCCGACTCAGGAAATAGAGTGTAATCAAATCAAATAATCAAGTTAGGAATTAAATTTTTTTCCCTTACTTACCATTGTAATTTAGGAAATCTTAATCTATTTCCTTATTTGTTAATACGAATTAGGAAATAACTATTAAGCATTCCAAATAGAGTGATGTCATATTTGTAAGTATATTAAATAGAAATAATTTATATTTAATAAATATAAAAATAAAAATAAACTTCCTTTAATGGAGGCCCACCTCCTTCTATTTAAAGGGAGGGATCTCTCTCATTCGTTCCTCACTTAGCCGAGCACAACAACGGGAGGAACGAGGAGTTACACCCTGCTGACGAGAGGTAGGTTTCCCTACCTTTCTTAAAAATAAAAAATTTAGTTTTTATTTTGATTCTTTAAATGTTGAAAGTTTTATAGTTTTAAAATATTTATCAATTCTTTAAATGTCAAAATTTTTATTATTGTATTAAAATTTATCAATTGAAGTTTTTTATAATGTTCTTTGACCCCTATTTATGATTTTTATTTTTAGATTTAAATATGTTAAAAATTTACATATTTTATGTATTAAATATATGATGTTTTCTGGCATTACATCTTACCTTTAATCTTATTTGGATTAAAATTTTGTTAGATTAAAATATGTTATCTAAAATTTTTGATATTCTTTGATCTAAAAATTAAAATATGCTATTCTGAATGATTTAGAATGTATTTGACTAGAATATGTTGAAATTATTCATGTGTTAAAATTATGATTTATATTTAAATTTAGAAGGTAATAGCCTGCTCAGTCATAACTAGATAGGTTGAGAGCCTCACCTAGAATGGAGGAGGAGTGCTGTAGCAATTGGATGAAATGGTGCTTCAACTTTTCAAATACCTCCTAGCGCTTCTCGGTCCACAAGAAACTTTTTTTATTTTTCAATACCTGGAAGAAGGGCAAGCACTTGTCACTGGACTAAGATAAAAATCGACTAAGTACCACTATTTGCCCTATCAACTATTGCACTTCTTTCATCGATCAAGGTGGATGTATCTCTAATATGACATAGACCATTTTGAGATTTACATATGTTCCTCTCTGATAAGCACACTTAGATATGTTAAGGCACATATTATATCTCTTCAAAAACTAAAACGTCTTAACTAAGGTTGTCATATGCGAGTCAGTTATACTACTTTGACTATTATGTCATCCACACACACCTGAACGTTCCTTCTGATTTGATTGTTGAATATTTTATTCATCATCCTTTGGTATGTATCTCTCATATTTTTTAATTCAAATGATATGATTTTGTAACAATATATACTTCAATCTATGATAAAGGAGGTATGTTCTTGATCATGAGGCTCCATCCTTATTTGGTTATATCCCAAAAATGTATCCATGAAGAAGAGGAGCTCATGGCTAACCATTTCAAGAAAGAGGATAGCTATCCTTTGGGCATGCTTTATTGAGATCGATGTAATCAACATATATTCTTTAATTTTTATTAGATTTTTAATTAATATAGCATTAGCAAGCCATTGGGGGTACAACACTTTGATAATGAATCTTGCCCATAGCAGTTTGTCTACCTCGTCACTAATCATGTGTTGGCATTTGAGAGTGAACTTCAAATGTTTAGGTGGTATTTGCCCATAGTAGCTTTTGCTTCACTAGTTGGACTCAACGGAGATGTTTAGGTGGTGTTGGGCCACATCGAGATATATTCTTGACATATTTCTTGATGACTATATGAACACCTCAACATTTTTCTTGAGAAAGTCAATGAGTTGTATTTGCTTCTCTTTGGGGAGTGTTAACCCGACCTTGATGACCTGATCAAGATGGGCCTTGCATAAATGTTTCTCAACTAGTGGTTCAATTGGCTCTGGATATAGAAGGGGCCTAGCAAAATGTCGAGGGTCCAACTATGGTGCCTCGGGTCGGGCCCTCTTTAATATGGAGACTATTGTTAGATAGCACTAACAAAACTCCTTTAGATAGCTCCTCAGCTCTCTAACGCTAATCTTTGTTGAAAAATTCATCATCATGTGATAGGTCTACACCACAACCCTTAACCTATTGAGTGTGGGTCAACTTATGGCCATATTATATGCCGAGGAGATATCAACCACTATAAACTTGGTCATTGCCATTTTGGAGTAGAGTTCATCATCAAACATAACATATAGGCTCATAGTCCCGAGAGGGGAGATAGAGTTGCCTGTGAACCATATCAGCAAAGAAGTTATAGGAGTGAGATCATAAGTCAAGAGCTTAAGTTTTTTAAAAACATTAAAATAGAGCATGTTAGTGGAACTATCTATATCAATCATGACCCTCTTTACTCAGGTGTTGATCATTCTTACAAAGACCACTAGGATGTCATCATAGTTCGGGTCGAGATACTTCGTCTCCTTATATTTGAAAGTTATTTTCGAGTCATCTTCTAATATTGTGCGCTTCTTGATAATGGTTCGGGTGTAGAATTTATGACATGAGGTGTTGTCTCCTCCCGAGGCAGACCCCCCCCCAACAATAATGTCAATCTACCTCTTCATCAGGCCATGAGGTCGAGGTGAAGGTTCTCGAGGTCTCTAGATAAATCTCTGGAAATGCCCTCGATGAATGAGCTCCTCGATTTACTCCTTCAAATCACGATAGTCCTCCATGTCATGGTTATAGTCATGGTAGAAGCGATAATATTAGGATCTCTCTCTCCTTTTCAATGGTGTCTTCATCGGTTGAGGGTCTTTAAAAAACTCTTTTTCCTTTAACTATAAGATGACATTAGTTCTCGTCATATTAAGGGGGGTCAACTTAAGTCTTGAGCGAGGCAACTCCGATCAATCTTGTTTTTTTCATTGAGGTGACCTCGAGGTTGGGACCTATAGTGATCGCTCCAATCGTAGCTTTTTATACATCTCATTACGCCAACTACAGACCATCACCTTGACAACTATGAATTGGTTGCCCTTTTGAGGATCTCGGGTATGATTGCCAACTACCTCTCTACCAATGATCAAAAAAGGCAAGAGGACCTGAGCTTGATCATGAAGGCTTGAATCATGAGTGATGAATGAGCTTCTTATATGCTATGGATCTCATTGGTGAACCAAAAAATGAAGTTGGAGAGTGTCTTTTCCTCCCCTTGCTTGAGCTTGAGCAACATTACCACTATGGACTTTTGATATATATTTCCGAGGAAGTAGAACTCAAACTCCTTTGCGAGTCGACCGAGAGTAGCTTTAGGGGAGTATACCACTCTTGTGTTATGCCTCTTGTTGTCGTTGGGAATATATGACACATTAGAGCATCTGAGGTGGCAATATGTTCAACTGGGTCGGTACTATCGTTGAAGGTTTCCAGCGATAGGAGATAGAAGTTTGTTGGAATCAATTCCTCTTGGATGTTCTAGATGAATGAGGATCGACCTGAGATAAGATTGATCAGATTCTCCCCCTTGGACTGCTAGAACTCCCATTACATCTCGTTTATACATTGGTTTATTTGCCTCAATTGAACTTTTAGGGAGTTATCCACTGAATTCATTGATTGAGTCTCTATTTCGAGTGGAGTAGAGCGATGGTGTGGCGATACATTGAATTCTACTGTTAGGGAATAAGGGGCTCCTTTTTCTGATAGTCTAATAGACCTTGGGCGATCCTGAGGTGTTGGCATTGCATCAGTTGAGGGGATTCTGATGAGTACTGGTGTTAGTGGTGGTTGCGGCATCGACCATGGTTGAGATAATAGTGCCGCTTATTGGGCTAGCTAAGGCAAGAGCAAGGCAATACCTTACATGTCCATGAGCATTTGAACCTGATGGGCAAGGTTTAGGAACATCTTAGTAGGAACTAGTAAGTGGCTTGTGTTCATCCCTAGAGGTGAGAGACATGTGTTATTCAATAGATATTAGTGCCCCATTGGCATCTGTGTCGATAGATGCATTCACACTTGATAAGGATGACAATTGCCCCCCTTGAGTAAAAGTATTATGTTTTGGAGGAGGGCCTTTTCTCGTTGGAGCATTCATTAAGGGGATTGGCAAGCGGATGTTCCCCTCTTTCTCGCACCAAAATGTTAGAAAAAATAATCATTAATATCTTGATTAGCGCGACATAGTTCAAATCTATATACATAAAAATGTCCACAATATCTCTGGGATAGAAAAGTCATGCTTTCAAGGTCCCACTTACATAGAGGTTGAGGTCGAAAGGGGTTTTCCAACCGAGTTCCTCCGATACTAAGGAAGTTTGATATTATCTTTTTTTATCATAAAAGAAGATAAGAGAGTTTGTAATGACTTTTCTTACCATAAAGAAAAAGAAAAAGAAAAAGAATTATGATTATCTTTGTTACCATAATGAATGAGAAAACTTATATTTTTCTATTTTAAATTTTTATCCGGGCAAATAGATAGAAGGTAACTTGGACTTGGACCCCACGTGACAACCATGTTGGTTGCCAATAAATTCCCTATCATCATTTAATTTCCATAGTTTTTATTGGTTTAACACCCAAATCACCGGTATAAATTTCTCCATCAAACACTGCCTTATTGCACACATTCTTTTTATCGTCTATTGAGCAGAGAATGCAGATTGCAGACTGCAAGTCTAGATTACAATTGTTGGATTGTCACAAGATCATAATGATCCAATGATCATTAGGAACAGAGTGGTTGTATCAGTTTAGAATCCAAAATTGTTGAACAAGTTATCACAAAAGAATACTTTCAATCCTATTTATATCTCTATCTTCGAGCTATCCAAAACGCCAAAAGGTTCTACCTCTCCATCTCAGATGGCGCCCTTCAAGTCTCTGTGGCTTCTCCTAGCCTTATGGTGCTGCGTTCATGGCAGTGATGCTGCCCTCCCTCAGCGCCTCACGTTAAAGCAGCACTATGCTAAGTTCCAGGAGAGGGCTTCTTCTCGGCCTTCACTCAATCAAGCAGTAAGATTCAGGAACTTGATGTAATGTTTTACCTGTCGCTGTTGTTGCGATGAGACTCTCTTGTGTGTGCAGGTGTCGAAGGTTTTCGACCCCATTTCTTTTGGAGCCGACTCGACCGGGGCTGCAGACAGCAGCGACGCCATCATGAACACTATCAATGCCACCTTCCAGGCTCAGCAGGGCAAGGAGTTGCTGCCGGGGATCAATGACTTGGGTGGCGCGGTGGTGGACTTGCAAGGTGGCAACTACAAGATCAGCAAGCCCATCCGTTTGCCCAGCGGCGGTGGAAATGTTGTGGTAATCGAAGCCTGTTTGATCTCTATGCTTCCTTCCCAATCCATCGCGTTCACCGTGCATGCACTGTATGAGTTCCTCAACCTTGAAATCTCTTATTCAGATCCGTGGTGGAACTCTGCGGGCAGATGATAATTTTCCTACCGATGGATATTTGATCGAGTTGCATTCGCCGTCCTCCGATCAGAAGCACGGCTTCTACTACGAGGACATCACCTTCCGCGACATCCTCTTCGACTCGGGCTTCCGCGGCGGTGGCCTCCTCGTGATCGACTCGGCTCGCATCCGCGTCGACAACTGCTTCTTCATCCACTTCGGAACCGAAGGCATCCACGTAAACAGCGGCCACGAGACCTTCGTCTCCAACACCTTCCTCGGCCAGCACGTCACCGTCGGCGGCGACCCCGGCGAGAGGAGCTTCTCGGGCACCGCCATCAACCTTGCGGGCAACGACAACGCCGTCACCGACGTTGTAATCTTCTCCGCCGGCACCGGGATCATCCTCTCCGGACAGGCCAACATCCTGACCGGCGTGCACTGCTACAACAAGGCCACCGGCTTTGGCGGCGTCGGCATCTACGTGAAGCTGCCGGGCAACAGCCAGACTCGCATCGACAACTGCTACATGGATTACAACGCGATCGTCCTCGAGGACCCGGTGCAGGTCCACGTCACGAACGCCTTCTTCCTCGGCGACGGCAACGTCGTCCTCAAGTCAGTGAACGGGGTCATCTCGGGGCTGACCATCGTCGACAACATGTTCACGGGGAACGGCAACGCAAAGGCAGTGGTCGAGGTGCAGGGCACGTTCAACCAGGTGGACCAGGTGGTGATCGATCGCAACAGCGTGACAGGCATGTCGGTGAAGTCGACGACTGCTAAACTGACGGTTGCCGGCAAGGCGGACAAGTGGGTGGCCGACTTCTCACCGATTTTGCTGTTCCCTGACCGGATCAAGAACGTGCAGTACTCGCTGTACGTGAATGGAAATGAGAGCATTCCGCTGCATGCGGTGACCAGCACGAGCAACAACATGGTGGTGGTGGAGGCCGACCATGTCGTCGACGGCGGTGTCTGGGTGTCGGTGGATCAGTACTCCAAGTAGAGAGAGAATTTGCTTCCCAGAATATTTTTTTTTTGTGCTTCATTGACTAGATGCGGTTAAATCTTTCAGAAATATTGTTTGCCTGCACGATTTGAGGTTAAATAATAAGGACAATATTTAGATCGGATAGTAGGAGGTCAAGTGATAGTTTTATTGATATTGAGAATTCCTCTCTCTCTCTCTTCTCTCTCGCGTCGTTTCCTCAAGTAGCAAAGCATAAGTTGACCTTGTCTTTCTCGATCCATTTGCTTTCTTCTCATGAGAAGTAACCATCAACCCTGGTGTTAAGGGAGGTTGGCCTTATCGTCATCTGGCTTGATATGCCGGCAAACAGGAGGCCATCAGCCATCTCCCTATTCATGGCGGAGTGCCTAAGCGCTTGAGGAAGCGCATCGCTACCGCTGTTTCTGTTACTGTGAAGGCTAAACATTGCCTCAGGATATCGCTGTTGTTGCCACTGGGGTTGGAAGCGTTTCTCCGAGTACGCCGTCATCGTCTCGAGGACGGCATCATGGAAGCTGGGACCCAACTTGATCGCTGACCGGCCGCCGGGCTGATTGGCCGGAGAATACGGCTCGGACGATAGCCCGGTGAAGTGTTGGACCATCGCCCGGAAGTTGGCGGCGTCGGTGTTGAGCAAAATGACGGGAGCTCTCCTGGAGGCTCTCGTCCGCCGCCGTGGGGGCCTCGACACCCGGCCCCCCACCCCGGCCTGCATGGCACCGGCCGAGAAGGGGACCGACGAATGCCCGAAGCACGACGCAGCGAGGGACTGCGGTTGCTCGATGCTCTGCACGCCGAGCCGCCCGGCCGGGCTTGAGGTGGCATCACTCGTCGCCATGGGCCGTAAAAGAGAGCGAGCGAGGAAGAGACGGTGGGTGGGGGTGGTGTATATATATGATATGTAAACAGATGCAGCGACGGACGAGATGATGCCACGTGGACACTCATCAAGCCCTCAAGAAGGGGATTTCGAGGAAGTATCATTGGTCGATTCTTGTTGACTTGGTGATTTGAATGTGGTTCGACCGACCTTCATCCGACATTGAAATGTGGTCCAATCGAATCCTCACCAGTAGCAATGGATGTTAAACGTGTCTCAATAAGAAGATAATACGAAAAAACGACAACCCAATACCACGAGATTCTTATCGATGAAATGGATGCAGCTTTACTCCATTATTTGTCGGCCGGAAAGAAGAGTTTGATAATGATACTCTTAGCCAGAAATCCCATACATCTTAACACAATCAAATCATAAACAAATCGAGAGAAAATGGGTTGTTTCGAGGGAACTTGCAAAGTTCATGATCATTTTGGGGCTAATAATAATGTGCTCCTTTCTGAGGCTGATGCAGAACCCACCCATCTTCTGGCCGTCAAGAAAAGTCTGCATCTCGACCACCCATGATTCACATGTTCCCAATGCCGACGCACCAAATCAACATCCATCATTCAGTCGATGATGGAGTCATCCGATATTTACTATTAATTGTATCTATAAATTTAATATATATTTTTTATTTTTTTAAATATTGAGAGATTCATTTGGAAAATTAAGATCTCGTGGAATAACCGAATAAAAAAAATTGTTACAACCAAATAGATAATTTAATTAATTAGTGAGAAAATGAGATCAAGCACATTTAAGATCATAATCCATCTAATTGATATTTTAAAGTGTTTCGTGATTTATCTTTCCTCTTCTTCTCTCTTTATAATTTTGTTAAGCGATGGAATATATTGACACGAAGATCTTTATATATAATTAGAATGACCTTTTAATAATAGATAATCACTATTAAATGTCAAATCCATAAACAAATTCCCATTGTATTCATATTCCGTACAAAGTTATAATTTCATTTGGATTAGTGTTTCTTTAATGGGTTCATGATTTGGAGATATTACAAATCCATAACCCATTAAAGAAACACTAATCAAATTCCCATTGGATTAGTGTTTCTTTAATGGGTTCTTTAATGGGTTCATGATAATGATATTATGCATTCGTGTGGAGTTACTTATCTAAATGAAAATTAATGTATATGTGGTCATAAAGGGCACAATTGAAGTAATTGGGATATGGAGAGCCGATAAGATTCAATAAGAGCTGTATATTATTATGTTTTATCTTTTCATTATGTTTATTGCTTTTTGTATTGATGATAATGAGCCACAATTGCATAATAAGATTTTACATTTTAGTCTTAACCAAAAACTCAATGACTTAAAAAAGGTTCATCAAATTAATCCCATATCGATGGAAAATAATGATTTTGTAACAGGCATAAAACTTTGACCGTTCAAATCATAAAAGAATAATCTTATCATTATGCCAATATTACGTACAAAGCACCATATAGAGTCAAAATTATTTTGGCAATAAAAAACACCCTCTTTTAGACATTATCAAATCAACTATCCCTTGGTTAAGAAACTATGGTCATTTGTTGTTAATGTTGTAGACGAATGCCATTGTTATCTGAAATTTTTTTTGTTATCGGAAAGAAGACTCAAAACACATTAATGATCTGTGTGTGAAAGATAAGTTGTCTGCAATGATAGACTTTTTATCTCCAAGGAACTCCACTGGTTACGTTGAACAAATTGACGACTTTTATTATACCAGATTGAACCTATATATTCTTTTAAGCCATATTGTTTTGATAAAGTTAGTGCATTCAGAATCCCGTGATGATTTTGTGACCCTTTATAATTAGATAAGATATATATAATATAACTAATTAAATTTTGATAAAATATTTTGATTAATAAAAAAGAAGTTTAAAGTAGGATTTGTTAGGAGATAATCTTGATGGAAAAAATCTCCTAATTACTTATCCTAGATCCTTTGCTCTTGCCTATAAATAGATAGGACCTCCAAGGACTAAAGAAGATGATATCTCACAGAGATTATAGTTGAGGGATTACGGTCTTTCCCTAAACTTTTCCTCCCTAAACCAAGAGAAGAATGATCTAGTTCCTCTTTGTAGATCGACAGCGATGATCTTGGATTAAAGATGACGTCTTTACAAATCAAATAAAATCTCTTATGTATCTCTAAAACTAGATCTAATTATTTAATTTTAATTCTGACATAAAAAGATTATTTTCATATTTAATATAATATATTATAGATTTTATATTTACAAGTTTGTCTTTACTCATGTACCGAATGTTTACATCAAACAAATATGGGTGAAATGACCTATCATGTTCAATAATGTAATCGAAATTTAAAAGTTATAATGGGTCAGAAACTTTTCTTCCCTGGGAAGGTCTCTCTGCGTCTAGCTCGAAATCACGTAAGTTAATAGTCAGTGCAACCACTTTCACCATACTAAGATTGGTTGACTTTGAGACCTATGATATAGATAATCATTACGATTAAGCCAAAGAAACTAAAAAATATTACCAATGATCTTCTTGTGAAGTTCGTATCGTTTATATAGTCGTCGCAAGTCCAGGAGTTTGCCGGAAGTCCGCAGGAGCATCACCGAAGGTTCATCGGAGGATCGACGGAAGTTCGCCGGAAGCTCGTCGATTCTTGATACCAATCCAAAATAAACTGAAATTTATAGCCTATTTGGTTGCTCACAAATTGCCAAAAACTTATGCAAAACACATTAAAAAAAATGTGTAAGGGAGTCAAAATTAAGTTTATAAACTATACAAGAAGTTGGGTAAGAATGCAACACATGATAGTGTTGAATATGGGATTTTGATGATGAAATCAATTGATAGTGTTTATGATTTGATCTACGTTTTGAGTGACGCAGGAAGCTTCGATCTGGGAGAGACAATTAAAGCTGGAAGAATCATGTTAGGCCAAAGAAAAACATGTCAGAAGATTGGATGTTGAGCTGAAGGATCGGTCGACGTATTTGCAAAAGGCTTCGGGCCAAGAAAAGCGAAAATTATGCTAAGGAAATCGGAGTTGCGGAGGTCAACTGGTCGATTGGGTAATGGCCGCAAGAGAGGACGATGCATCGAAGAATCGGACAAAGAGTCGATAAACCAATAATATGCTGGACAACATTTGATTTAAGCTTTATAATAATTGTCTAGATCGAAATAAGTTTGAAGTATGTAAGATTAACTATGATAGCTATCAAGGCATAAAGCAAAATGAAGTCCCGGAGTCAAGAATGAGATTTCGTTGGGAGTTCGAGAGTTCATCGAAAGTTTTGTAGGAATTGATCAAGAAGTCCAAGATCTTGCCAAAGAAGCTCATCGGAACTCGCCAAGAAGATTGTCGTAAAGTCCAAGAGCTTATCGGGAGTCCGTTGGAACATTGCCGAGAGATCGTTGGAAGTTCATCGGAAGATCGTCGGAAGCTCACCGGAAGCAACCGAGACTTACTAAACTTATTTAGCTTAGTGTATGTCTTAAAATTCATAATTAGCACATAATTAGGTTAGAATTGGGCCAACTCAATTAGGGGCCAATTGGGCCTAAGTTTGGGCTTTGTTGGGCCAAGTGAAAGACCGAAACAGTGACCCAACAGGTGGCACCGTCATGGCACAATCTCTGAGACTGTATCAGGTGATGGTACCGCCAGTTTGGGCGGTGGTACCGTCAGTATCCTGAAAATCGGGATGAGACACTTTTAGGCTCCAAGTTTGAATCCATTTGAGGCCTATAAATACCCCTCTTATCTCTGATTAACACATATAAGCACGGAGAATTTAAAAGTGAGTAATCACTTAAGAGATCTCCTCCTCTAATTCTAAGTTTAGAATTTTGTTTAGAGAGGAGTGAGTGTTGTTAAAAGGTTACATCCTAAACTAGTAAAAATGAGAAGAGAGGTATAAAAGGATAGTTGGTCTTCACCCATTAAAGGAAGACCAGTAGTGGAAGATGATGGCATCGAGTGAAGAGGAATCGAGAGTAGATGTAGGTCACGATGACTGAACCACTATAAAATCGATTTGCTGCCTTTTACTTTGCTATTTACCTTTGCTGGAAATCATTTTACTTACTCACTGCTCTACTTCCTCATTACTCATTTACAAAAATATTTTTAAATTAACATCTTTCCAATCGATTTTCAAATATTTTCAGGAGAGGAGTACTCAAACAATTCCGAAGAAGTTTTGATACAAAAATTTTTAACCTTATGAGGTACACAAAGACGCCACATATTCTCCTTATAATTTAGACAATGACAAATATAAGTATTAAGCACTACTTGCGGCAATAGCATTATCTATAGGAGTACTAGTCCAAATCTAATAGCCATTATAGAGACTGAGTGGGATGTGAATATACTTAATCTTGTCAATCAGAAAGATTAAGTATATTAGTATTACTAATATAGCTGTCATATAAAGTCTGTTAATGCATATATATATATATATATATATATATAACTAAAATTCATAATTGTGAATATTCATCCTATGAGAGAATACCTATGAATTTTAGTTAGATATACAAATTAGAAAAGGATCATTATAAAAATATTTTAAATTAAATATATGTTCATAATGATAGGATGAATATTCATAATTATGAACCCTACTTGAGGTCCTAATTAATTAAAAATGATAAAAATCCCAATGTCAATCGCCCAAATATGAAATATTTAAGGAGTATTTTCTATAACATAAAATATTTCCTACTATAGTTGGTGACCAAATGCATATTGACTATAAAAGGTAACCTAGGGGCATGGATATCAAGATTTGACCTTTCTTACCTTAAAACTCTACTTAACTCATTTCAGACTTAACTTAGGTATTCATTGGATCACAACGGGGACTCTAACCTGACTCTAACCTGAGATTGGTCTTGAGTGCAAGTCAAACCCCACTACAAACATCGAGAGCATGTTAGATGGGCAAGGAACTCCTATCACAAGTCGGATTAGAATCGAATCGAGTTGCTCCAACAATTCTCCACCATCAATTTTTTCTCTAGCATTTTAGTGCTAAAATGAGAGCCTTCGTATCGCAGGAGCACTGTTGCATTGACACTCCCAATGACTAGTCTATTAGGGATGTCACATCTCTCACCTATAGTATATCTTCACCTAAAGTGGCTTATCTTCTTTGATTTTTTTCCTCAATTCTTTAACCTCCGTATAGACTCTCATTTAGTACTAACAATTATTCAATGATTCTAGTCTCTCTCCCTGTTGGGAACTCTCACCTATATTATAGTTCTCATGAAGGTCATCCTAAGCCTCAACCAATAGGTCTAGACATTAATAGAGATGATGTAGTTTGTCTTCCCCTTATCCCGCAACTAGCTTAGTTTGTGACAAGTCCAATTCCTCAATAGCTACTAGGTCTCTCCCACCATCCACACCCATGTTGCTCTAGAGCACTCATAGTCGACTAATCATCTTGTGAACGATGCTCCATGATATCCTATGATTGAGTTAATGGACCTCATCGCTCCTAATTAGTGACATGTGAATCAAAGGCTCAATCGGTGAATTCCACCGGCTACAGCATATAAATGCAAATCCAAGGGATGGACTTATTCTTAGAAGACATGAGTTAAGAATTCTATCATGCAAAAGAAGGTAAATTAATAGAGCTCGCTTTGGCTAAATCTCCTTTCATCCATAAAATCCAAGAAGAAGTGATCCCTTTAAGCTTTCGATTGCATACCTTGGAAGTGTTCAATGGAGGTGCAGATCCTATAGAACATATAGTGGCTTTCCACGCTCAAATATCACTCTATGATAGATCATATGCCTTGATGTGTTGTACCTTTCCTATAATATTGTGAGGCATCACGAGTGGTATTCTCACCTTGAACACTCTTGGTGGTCTTTTTTGCTCAGCTTGCTAACAAGTTTGAGCAATGCTTCGTTGGGAATATATGTCCTAAGTATACGACTACAACTCTAAAATCAATCCACCAAGTCAAGAAGGAGTCACTAGTAGATTTTGTATCTAGATTCACAAACAAGACTTGAGGAATTACTAACACACATATATTAGTCCTCATTCAACCATTCATATTTGAATTAGAGTTATTTTGATTCTTTTGATATAACACCCTACTCCTAACCCCATCCATACCCTATATGCATAACTAAAGTAGAATGTCATTTTCTAATTTTTTTACTGCTATCAATAGGAGTGTAGAGAAAAACATAAATAATTTTAAAAGAAATATATCAATTTACTAAGCAAAATGATAGGGTTTCTTCTATACATAGTAATTTTGACACTTATATATAATTATAATATCAAAAGAAAAACGCATCTACACAATATGTCCGAAAGTTATATACATAAAAAACATATATGTCATCATTCATTTTGCACTAGTATGGGCTTACATGTGCTCACTTCCTTGCCCAACAACTTAGGTAGGGTACTAGTATCTTTACCTATAAAATAAGATTTATAGTAAGTAATCACTCAATAAGTATAATTATGCCTTTATGACTTTATTTAAATGAGTATGTATCATGTCATGTATACAATATTTCAAAATCATATGCAAAAGACATTTAACAGTAAACAAATTATCCTATAACTTTTTTAGAAAGCATAATCCTACGACATAGTATATATAAAAAAAAGAGAGATAAAATTCTACGTTAAAATAATTCAAAATGTTTATATGCATATATAAGATACATATTACATTCATATACTTCTATACCCTATATTATAACATATACATGTAACATATACTTGACGAGTCCTCTGACTCATCGGCTCTGATACCAAATATCATGACCCGAGCCTGATGGGCTAACTAACCTATCAATTTCGTTTGATCTAACCCACTAACCAAAATACTTAAACTAAAGTTTGATAATAGTATACTCATCAGACCCTTCACCATGCCCAAATGCTAGGTCGGCTCTGATACCAAATATTATGACACGGGCCTAATGGGCAAACTAGCCTATCAACTTCGTTTGGTCTAAACCACTGACCAAAATGCTTAAGCTGAAGTTGATAGTAGTACACTCATCAGACCCTTATAAGTCAATCTTAATCTTACCCACTTTTGATGTGGGACTAATCAGGGATGTTACAAAATATATATATATATATATATATATATATATATATATATATATATATATATATATATATATATATATATATATATATATGCTTATTACCATAACTTAATCTCATACTCAAATCCACTAGCATACTTAAGTTTGTTGTGTTGAAAGATTGTGCTTTTTCACTACAAAATATGTTTAAAGTAAATATTAATATTTATGTATACTTAACCAATATTTTGTAGAATACTAAGAATAATATTTTTGAAAAGTATGTGCTTCTAACTTTAAAAATAAAAAACATAATAATATCATTTATCATATTTATAAAGCATAGATATCATAAATTATATCACTAAATAAGAGTAATATATACATATTATTTGTGTTTTCATTGGTATATTAGTTATAATTCAATGTGTATAAGACTCGGCCACTTGGTCCCTACTTAAGAGACAGCCAACCTCTCCCTGATATGTTTAGCAAGTGAGAGGAATCATCCAAATGCAAGAAGCTAGACTGACCAGCCTCGATCCCGAAGCCACCTTAACAGTGAAGACCCGACTTATAGGGACCCTTCCAACTGTTCTTAGAGTTGACTCCCCTCTATGCATCTTACACGAAGATCTTTTTTTAAATAATAAAAAAAAAGGATGTTGTGGGAGTCATGTCCCATGAAGTCTCCATCAAGAAGACAGGACAAAGTGAAATATTATATATTCCACCAAGACCATGGGCATGATATCGAAGTTTGTCTCTAACTGAAAAATCATATATAGTAACTCATGCACCAAGGACGATCGAAGTATTTCCTACATAAGTGGTAAGAACCATCACCTTAGCTTGAAGGATCAATCGAGAGATAAATTGATGTTATTATTGGAGGACAACTTAAAGAGAAGATAGCTTTTTAAGCTATAAGGCATATGTTATAACCACCATTAGAAAATGCTAAAGAGGCACATCATAGCTTGCAAATGTTGTACTCGTTAAAAAAAAAGAATGAAAATTAGATGATATATGTTGACTATACGAACACGTACAAAGCATACTCAAAAGATAATTATTTGCTATCTTGTATTTATCAATTGGTAAACATTACCTTGGGCTATGAACTACTAACTTTCATGGATGCCTTTTCGGGTTATAACTAAATCAAGATGACTTTGAAATATCAAGAGTATATTTCCTTTATTACCGACTAGGGTACATAATGTTATAAGGTCAAATCATTTGGATTAAAGAATGTAGGGGCAATATACTAGAGAATAGTGAATCGGATATTCAAGCCTCAAAACAAGTGCAATATGGAAACATATGTCGAAAATATGCTATATGTTCCCTCTTTAGGCTAAATGTCAAATATCTACTCATTGCACCCTCCTGGGCTAAGCATCAAAGATCTGCCCAATGCATATCCTTGAGTTAAGCTGCAAAGAGTTGTCTAATGCTTTTTCTTTATGCTAAGCATTAAATTGTCTGATATGTTCTCTTCGAACTAAGAATCAAAGATTATCTAATGTGTCCTCAGAATAGACATTGATAACTGCTCGATACTCTCTCCTTAGAGTAAGTATCAAAAATCTCCTTGAGGCACTCTTCTTAGACTAAACATCAAGGATTTATCGATGTGCCCTTCTCAATCTAAGCATCAAAGATCTACTCGATGTACCATCATCGAGTTAATAATCAAACATCTATCTAATGCGCTCTCCTCAAGCTAAACATAGAAAGATTTATTTGATGTGCCCTCCGTAGGTTAAGCATCAAAGATCTACCTATTGCGCCCTCATTAAGCTAACCATCAAAAAATTGCTCAATGCTCCCTCCTCCGGCTAAGCATTAAGGAGTTACTTGGTGCATTCTTTTTGAACTAAGCATAAAAAATTATTTGATATATCTTCCTCCGGTTAAACATCAAAGATCCCCATAATACACTCTTCTTGGGCTAAGCATCAAAGAGTTGCCCAATGCTTCCTTCTCAGACTAAGTATTTAAAAGTTGTTAGATGTGTCCTCTTCAAACTCAACATAAAAAATCGCTTAATGTATCCTCCGTAGGACATTATCAATCGTTCACTATACTCTCCTAAGGTTGAATATTGAAAACATGCTCGATGAGTTACTAGTCCCTTCAATAGGATCAAGGCATGATATATAGTATCATAATATGTAAAAACCAATAAAATCTCTCGACATGTTATCATCCATCAAATAAAAAAAATTTAAAACTATTTTTAATTATATAAAATATTCTCTCATGCCACTAGCGGCTAAATGCAAATCGACTATAAAAAATAACCCGATGGATGATTGTCAACCCTAAAACTCTATACATCGAACCTAACTAATGTATCAAGAGATCACATTCGAGACCCAACTCCATATTAGTATTTAGTGCAGATCGAACCTACTTCAGATATTGGAAGCATATCAAATGTATTAAGAAATTTCTAAAATAAGTCGAACCATAAACAAGTTAAGAATGGTCGAGTTCTCCACCACCGACTTTTTCTTGTCGCATAATAATATTACCGTCTGTGAGTGTTTTTGTAATATTTATAAGTCATTAGAAATGAGACCGTAAAAAATCTGTGGCTATTATTCCGAAATATTAGTGCGAGTTGGCAGCCATCTAAAGGCGAGAGAGAGAGCGAGAGAGAGAGAGAGAGAAAATGGAGTCTCCCTTCAAGGCGGATATCCTGAAAGGGAAGGTGGCGCTCGTAACGGGAGGCGGTTCCGGGATCGGCTTGGAGATCTCCACCCAGTTTGGGAGGCATGGCGCCGCTGTCGCCATCATGGGTCGCCGCCGCCAGGTCCTCGACGCGGCCGTCGCCGCCCTCCGGTCGGAGGGGATCCGGGTGAGCCGGCTCTGCCACAAAGATTCGACCTTTCACTGGACTTTCGTGTCTGAGCTCCTATTCGGTCCTCGGAACGAGAAATTGATGTTTTCCTCTTTGTCTGATTACCCTAATGACATGTTAAATTGCTTTGCTTTATGTGTTCTCTTCAGAGCTTTGGAAGCGTTTCTTTTTCGTCTTTGATTATGTAGCATATTCTGTGATTTTTGAAGGGGCCGATGTTATTTGATTGGATCAATCAGTGTTCAAATGCTCAAGAGCTCTACTCAAATGTCATCTGGGTTGAGTTATTTTGACAAATTGATTGACTATGCACAGATCGAAGAAAGTTCAAATAATATACAAGAATGTCCTAACTTGCATCATCGGCGAGGGTTTGAAGCCTCAACAAAAGAATTACAGCCTTTTTTGTCTCAAAATGGAACCAGAGAATCATTTCAACCTAATACACTAAACTCCCTAATAAACCAGCAACCACCCTGATAATGTTGTCCTCATTAAGAAACTAGCAGTGTGATGTTAACCTTTTTAACTTAGATGAGTTCGATAACTCAGATTATGTTTGAGAAGCTCATTAATTCCAACCAAGTTTGTTTCTGAGTTTCAACCAAATCAAGTTAGGCAGCAAATCAACTCGAAATCTTGACGAGTTAACTCGATTGGCTTACAAGTTTGGTTGATGAATTTTCGAAATATGGATCTCATGTGTATTGTCTGTACTACACTAACCTTTTTGTTTGATATGATCACAGGCAATTGGGCTTGAGGGAGATGTTCGTAAGCAGGAAGATGCAGCCAGGGTTCTGGAAAAAACAACTACGCATTTTGGAAAACTTGATATTCTTGTAAATGGGGCAGCAGGCAATTTTCTTGTGTCACCAGAAGATTTATCACCAAATGGTTTTAGAACAGGTATCTGTGTTTCTTGCAGGATGTTGGAGGGTACAATACTTTGATTTGATCATTTCTGACTTTCGCCCAAACATTTATACATACAAATCAAATTTATCGTGTAATTCTTGTAAGAACTCATTTACCATAATGCATTCCTTGTTGAATATGATTGGCATTCTAATACCTTATGGTTTCTTATTGCTTTGAGTTTGAATTTCTTACAGATACTGGCTGCTAAATAATCAAAGCTTCTTTCATTTGAAATTTCCAGTGATAGACATTGATTCAGTAGGCACATTCACTATGTGTCATGAAGCCCTAAAGCATCTGAAGAAGGGAGGACGAGGAGAAGGTCCATCTACAGGTGGCCTTATATTAAACATAAGTGCAACTTTGCACTACACAGCTGCTTGGTACCAGATCCATGTATCGGCAGCCAAGGTATGGTTAAACAAACTTCAGCTCTTGGTGCATTTGGTACACTTGCCTGTAACTTGTGCCCCTTTTATTATCACTAGGCAGCAGTTGACAGTATCACAAGGTCTTTAGCCCTAGAATGGGGAACTGACTATGATATAAGGGTCAATGGTATTGCACCAGGACCAATAGGAGACACTCCTGGAATGAGGAAGCTTGCACCAGGAGAAATGCAGAGTAAGTCTAGGGAATACAGGCCTCTGTATAAGCTGGGGGAGAGATGGGATATCGCAATGGCTGCACTATATTTGGCTTCTGATGCAGGTTTGTGAACTTTCTCGTTGCTGATAATAAGTTGTTTTTTTCAAATCCTCCAATATTGTTATTCTTATTTCTAAGTGCATAAAAAATGCCATCTCATGAATATCCTTGTGGCAAATTATCATGGGGAACTTCCATCTTCATTGTGTATGATGGAAAATGGGTGTGGCTAGTGAAAGAATGGGGTTTCCAACCTTGTGTGAGGATATATATACACGTTATGTTGCCGATTTGCCCTTCACCAGCCTGTGTATATTTTCACCTATTGACAAAGAATCAAAAATGAGATTTTGATCGTGCTTTAATGTTAGTAAAGGAATGTAAATTGGAGAAGACAAGGTTTGGCACCAGGATAAGATTGTTCAATTACAATCTAGGTGACTAAGGTTTAAATTTCAAAGTCAGCTTTTTGCATACAAGCATAAAACTATGTACATTGACCCTTCTTAGACTTTAGAAAAATGTAGATTGGATTGGAATGGGTAGATTGGATGAAACGGTTCAGTGGATTGGAAAGATGCAGATCAAAGATGAGCCCATGCTAATCCTTGATAAGAAGTGTAAATCATTCTGTATTTGCTCCTGGTATTGCTAGCCATCTGTTTACGTCGCAGAGTTCCTCGTGTACCTTTCTTTTGTATCTATTGGTGCTTCATCAGGTGGTGTTGGTCATCAGATGCTTGAAAATTGTCCCTGTTTACCAGACAGTATTTAGAACTATTTGTGGTGAGGTTTGGGTACATTTAGGAAAAGTTTTCTAGACTTGCCAACATTTGGTCATTGACAGATCATATGTGGATAATCTGCTTAATTTATTCTATTATATGGTAGTCATCTTTGGTGGTTTTGTTCACTTGGCAGTTTGTTGATGAACTGCACAGTATGATGTGAATATATGGTGCATATGTTTGTATGCATTATGATGTTGTTAGTATTACTGATTATTAATAACACAGTTTTTTACTGACACCTTATTTTTCATCCTACATTGGCTAAAATTTGGACTCTAGTGTCATGAACTGTGCAATGCCTTGGATTCTTATCATCATGAACCATAAGTTAACAAATAGTTGGTAAACAGGGTTTACGAAGGTAGATATTTTCAGTTGATATTGTCATCAATGTCACTTTAGCTAGTGTTGCTCTTCATTATCCTATCACATCAAATTTTGAACAGCAAAGTCTAGCTTAGTAGTACTACGAAAATCTACCATCAAAACCTGGCAACTGGTAGGGCTCATTGTGTCTGATTGTTATTGAAAAGTTCTATTTTCTAGCTTGTTCTTGATCCTATGTTTCTTTAATTAATCAGAAATTTTCATTAAACTAATCAGAAACTCAAACATGGATTCAAACCTGAGAAACATCACTTATGCAATAATGAACTAACCGCACTAGATGTCTCAATAGAGAGGGATTATCTTATGTTTTATTTAATACTCACTGAACAATTTTTGTGAAGTTTTTCTTGTATCGGCCTGCTATTTGTCACTGTAATGCCAAAATTTCACATTTGTCCTCATTTGCTAATTGTTTAAGGTAAATACATCAACGGGACTACGATGGTTGTTGATGGAGGACTTTGGCTGAGCCATCCGCGGCACATTGGGAAGGAAGAAGTGAAGAAGTTATCAAAGGTAGTAGAGATGAAGTCGAGGAAGTCACCTGTTGCTTTTCCAGCCAGCAAGCTGTAGTGGTGCCCCTTGTTATTGATGACATTGTTCTAGGTCCGGATTTTTATGCTTGACATAAACTACCACTAGTATAGTTTTTGAACATAGTAAAGAGTTTCTCATTATAAATCATGAAAAAGGAAGGTTAGAATTGAAGGTTTGCATCAATTGCATCTGAAGCCATCTCTACGTGGTTTATATGTGATCAGAGATAAATAAGTCATGGGAGTTTTATGCTGTCAGCTCCAATGGCACCTATGGAAGTCTTCATACCTCACTGATGACTTAGCAGCAGTAGTTCTGCATTGGCTTTTATGTTACAATACTGAGCCTTGGTGATGGTTACTGGACTTGCAATGGAAATTAAGCACCCATGTAGAAATTATATCGTGAGTTAGGCTCATGTTTTCAGGCAATTTTGACAGAGCTTTTGCTTGGAAATCTCTGGTTGGTTTAATCTTTCCTTAACTTCTTGGCCAGGAATGTTGAAGCTTGATTTCTTAGCATGGATTTTTATGTGTCAATATTAATCTGGTAACAATAGGGAAGCACTGAATGCCACATCAACATCAAAGGAAATATTTTTCAGGCAATTTCACAGCCCAAGATTTTATCTGATGATGTGATGAAAGGTAACCCAAATAACTGATCCATTAATTTGATGAGTTTAAACCACATGACTCATGTTTAAACTCAAATTAATGATAATATGTCAATAAAATTTTTATAAGCTAGTTATTCAATTTACTTTTGAGTATTATAATTTCACCAAAGGGTTTGAGGTCAAACATAACAGAATCAAATCTATTATCCTAGTGTACATAAAACTTAATCCAATAGTAGCTTTCCATTATGATAGGACTCGATGAGCCGTTCCGAATTTAATCTCATCCACGGATAATCCGTTCCGACTCACATCCCTTATCACATAGGTCTTGATAATATCTATCACAACATAGACTGATGGAATAACTGTTAGTAAAGCTAGTTTGATTAGGACTTGCATTATGCGTACATGACACACAAAGAGACTGTATAAACTGGGAAAAGGCATTCTGGCTTGCTCATATGTGTATGGTTCCCAAAAATAACATGACAACTAGGTGAAGGCATTGTTTCTCTTAAATAAAGTACTGGTGGAAAACAACTTGTCTAAAGAACTCATCAATCCAGGAGAACCATTTGGCTCAGTGTTGACCTCAACCACTTCTCCAGAAACTGGAGAATTGACCTTCCTGGTTGCCTTCACACTTTCAACTGCACCAAAATTCTTTCCCTGAGCCACAGCTCCAGAAACTTATGGCAATTCAACATATACAACATCACCCAAGTGATCCTGGAAGGGAATAATGCAAAGAATTCATGAAAAGAACAAAAACGTAGAAGCTGCATAATAATGTACATAACTAATATAACAACAGAACAATAACTAGGTTTGCAGTAGGAAGAAAAATTAATCGGATGAAACCATAATATGAATAACTATATAAGAATATTTTGGCTAGGGTCTCCCACATTGTTGAGTCAATTCAGATGGCAGTAATGGAACTCATCCAGAAAATAAAATCACCTGAGGATACCTGGTTATTCCTATCATTGCAGAAGAGCTATCAACTTTAACCCACTCATGCGTGTCAGCATATTTCAAATCCTTAATAACTGCACAGAAAAATGATCCAGAATCTGATCAGTATTATATTCTTCAAAGGTATTTGTTAGCATAGTTAAAGGCGCTAAACGCTAAAGATTCCAAAGACAAGCAAACTTTATATTGTATGCGATGTATTTTGACCTTTTATCACCACCAAATTAAAATATTGATTGACAATAAAATACTACAAGCCCACGGAGCAGTACTTGAACAAAACATCAAAATGTCAGCTGTGAAAATAGTTTGGAAACAAATACAGGAGTGACATGATAGTATCAGAGACAGGAAACTGATACAGCAAAAAGAATAAACAGTTTTAGCAATCTCAACTTTAATCTAGTCAAATTGCTTAGTTTTATGTTTATTTTAAAAAAATGTTCTTGCATGTTGAACTGCAGGATCACTTCGTCGGACTCTGATGGATCTGCTACAAAGCATATATGATATCAACTTACAGCTTAATAATCCTCACTAAAGTGCATATTTTAAGGATGGAAAGGGAGAGGACAAACAAGAGTTCATACAGACATTTGTACACTATGGGAGGCGGCCCTGCTTAAGGATGGAAAGGGAGTAATTAGCAGCATCAATGAGGTCAGCAATGTTGTGGAGAGAACGTTCTTCAGCTCCGAACAAGAAGATGCTGTGGACCTCTGCTTTCTTGGCGAGACGAGCCGCATGGGTGAGTGGGAGTTCTGGGGAGTTGAGGCTTCTCAAGATCTGACGGTACAATGACAAAACCTTTGCTCGGTTCCTTGCCAAGTCTTCAGTGGTTGCCCATATTAATCCTTTTGCCATTCTAATTGTGCAAATGCCTTCTACAAAGAGTTCAAGAAGAAAATTACAACTCCTAAAACCAACATAATAGTGGTCTCACTGGAAGCCCTGTAAAATTAATACATCAAGCAAAAAAATTTGGACCAGAAATCCACATTGATCAGTAATTACAACAATATACTACCGTTTGGAAAAAAATTATAGTGAGCAGAAAAAAAGCTAGGGAAAGAAAAAACAACAAATGGAAACCAACCAACTTGAGATCCCTCTCCCAGTGCAAAACAAATGAAGTCATGGACAAATGATGGATTGGGGAAAGTTGCCAAACCAAAACCCTGGGCAAAGTCATCAACCATGATTTCCCTTATGGACAGAATTTAGATGGAAGATACATGCAAACATGCATACTTCCGATGATGGATGGGGAGGTGCCTACAAGTCCAACAGAATCCAGCAAAGGAGATTTGATGAGAAATATATATTATTCCAGTTCAATGGACACTTACATGCAAACTAAATTGTTGTACCTAACACAGAAAACAGCTCCTTTTAGGAAAAAGCCTTGTTAAAATAGAAACACAAGTTACCAGAAGATTCTGAGTACATGATGATTCTAAGATTCACCCTGCACAAGCTTGCTGCTTTCATTGCTAAATTCACTCAACCTAGTCTAAATAATGTACTAATTGTGAGTCACATGATAGTTGTTGAATTCCTTGATCTTAAGAGAACTCTCTACAAGGGCAATGCAATCCTAACCCCTTTTCATTGGATGGTATATCTTTCTGCAAGAAGATTACTTAGTATAGATTAAGTGAACCCTATAACCAAAGGTGGCTAAGTCTCCTACTCGTAGATACAAAACCAATAAATCCAACCACATGGATAGTTTTAGACTTAAGTTTGAATTAGCATCGGTCAATGCAACCAACTTATTTGCTTAAACGTCACAATGAACAAATTCATATATATGTTACACCATTAGAGAGTTTTTCTAAAGATTAAACGATTCATCAGCTACCATTATAATACTTAACACAAGTAGAGATTTGGATGGCATGTAACTCACAATTAGGATGGTAATTGTCAGATTTACCCAAAAAATATTGATAAAACTTCTAAGTCCAAAGAACTACTTTCAAAATCAGCACTCCAAGCGTCCTGCACTATAAAGTTATATAATATGAATTTGTCCGTAGTTACTCAAAGAACTAAGTGGCACAGTCATTTCTCTAATGATCTTAGTATTGCTCCATCTAACTAAAATGTTGGATGAACAACACTTCAGCCCTTCCCACCCATGACATGAATAAAGGTCGAATATATTCTTTTCGTATCATCAGAAACTACTGAATAAAGTGATTCACATAATGCTGGTTAACAGGAAATTTACTACCACTTTTCATCTTAATACTTGTCAATCTCAAAACTCCACATAAACCACCAGTTAACAACTGCGATAACTGCAATCTCACCATAGACCGATGGTCTTATACTTTATTTTGCTCATCCTCTATACCACCCTCACTGTAACAATAATTAACCAACGCACAAGAGGCCAAATCATCCATCACCTTCACTCCAAGGTGTATATCAGCCAACACCAACCAAAAAAAAAGTACTCAAATCAAGCGAAAAACAAGGAAGAACAAGAGAAAACATCACGAATCGATCATCGAATACAACCAAAATCCCAAGGTCATCAGTAAAAATCTCATTTTTTGACGGGTGTACGATGATCCAACCAAGAGCAAGCAAAACCCATCCAGAAAAATCCAACCTTTCGCTCGGATAGATCTAACGAGACGCAACAACCCAAGCTCGCCATCCACACACAGACATAAGCCCCAGGAACTACCAAAAGAGAAGATTTCGAAGATTATGGGTTCACCAGTGGAGAAGCCTCTGTGAAAGATCGAGATCCTCAAGCAGGAGGCGGTTCTCGAAGCCCACCGCAACCTAGATGCCTTGGCCTTCTCCGGCGCGCTGCTTTCGTTTAGTCTCACTAACCCGAGTCGGGCGAGGCAATGCCGCACTCAGACCGGATATTGGAGGGCCGGCCGGAGCAGGTGCTACACACGTGATGTTCATCGGCATGTAGCGCTCACATGATCCAGAAGCATTTAGCTGTTTTTGCACACGTGCTTCGCACGTGGTTGGTGGACAATAAATCAGTCAAATATATAACAAGAAACAATATATTATAGTTAGCAATTCAGTAAGCATGAATATTGATAACAAGGAAAAAATTATGCTGTAACATAATAAAGCTCAATTGCCACATCTATTATTATTAGCGAATTTGACTCTATTTCAAACCCGACTTAATATTTATTTTAATCAATAACACATACCTTAATCCGATTGATTGTAATCTAATGTAATATAACTTAGATCAGTTAGGCACATATATTTCCATACAAATCCGATCCAGTGGCATCAATCATTTGCAACATGAGCTACAAGATTGGACCATGATACGGACTCGAGCTTGACCCAAATTGAATCCGGTGTTTGATCCGCCGCAACTTGCGGCTGTCGTTGCACCGACTGCTAGAGATAACTCGGTCACCTCCTCACCTCTCATTTGTTCGTGTCGCTCCTTCGGTCGGTGACATTTGCGACGGTCGTGCGACCGCTCGGCTTAGGGCCGTTTTAGCGACGTATAACGACCTGAATCAACGAGGACTACTGATCCAACGGCTGAGATCAAATCAATTTCATATAGTCGACCTGTTCAATCCCCTTCCCCTTTCTCTTCCCTTCCCCAAAACCTAAACCTTACACCCAATTTTCTCCGCAAGATCGCTTCTCATTCGAGGTTTCTGCACTCGTTTAGGTTAATCTGGTTGGTCCGGTCTCGGTGCGGATGGTTGTGATGGAGGATCTGATACGGTCGATCGAGTTGTGGTTGAGATTGACGAAGAAGCAGCAGCCGCTCGTGGACCCTAATCTTGATCCCGTGCTGCTGGTTCCCGGGATCGCGGAGTCGATACTGACCGCCGATGATAATGGGAAGGAGGAGCGGATGTGGGTGCGGATTATTATTGGCGCCGATCATGAGTTTCGGGCGAATGTCTGGTCGGAATTTGATCCTTCTACCGGTAAAATTTTGATATTTCTGCATTTCCTTTCTCCCCAGTTCTTTTAAATGAGGCAATAAACTGCAGTAATTTTGAAGGCACGATAAGTATTTGTGCTTGCCTTTTTCAAATATCACATAGAATGTATAGAGGGTTAGAGATTTTATTTAAAAAATAGAATTTCAAAAAAAATATTTATCTTTTATCTATTTATTTATTTTTTATATTTAATTATGTTCATTTTTTAAAAAATTTATTTGATGTTTTAATTGGATTTATTGGCTATAACTACACATACCCATTTGGATGATTATTGTTTGAGCAGTTGCACATTAACTTTTTTATATAAAGAGGATCTGTTGCTTGGTTTAGTTATCAAAGAGTTTCTCTTCTTGTTTCTAAGATTCTTGTCTCGAAGAAATCTCTTCTAAGATTTTTTAAAATATTTCTTGATTCTTCTTTTTATTTGATGTTGCTCCTTTTGCTTGTGATACTGTGTTAATCTTCTATAGTCGTGCTCTCAATAGAAGAATATCGATCTTATTCTTGGGGACGGATTCAATTATAAACCTGCTCGAAGCGGTGGAATCATTCTTCAGGACAACTGATAGTGATTCCAAGTGATTTCAAATTCTTTTTGTTTTTTATTTTATTAATTGGATTGGATTTAATTTTTATTGTTCATATTTTACCCCAACAATCTAAAGAATGAAAATCCAATTTCATCAAATGGGGTTCCTTTTCCTACCAATTTCTTTTGACTTTGAACTAATGGGTGTATAGTTCCCGTTCAAAATCTCTTCTTTTTGTCCTTGATGTAAATAATGTGATTGTCTTTGTCCTTGAAAGCTAAGATATTGGAGCATATGATTTTTCATTTCTTAGGTAAAAGAAAAAGAAGAAACAAGGAAGATTATGGAAAATCTTAGAGAAGATTTCTTAGAGAGAAGAATCTTAGAAACGAGAAGAGAGGACTCTTCCACACCTATACCAAGTAATCATAGCCAATAAATCTAATTAAAACGTCAAAGAAACCAAAGAAAAGTAACAAACATAATTAAATAATTAAAAGGAAATAAATAAATTGATAAAATATCAACAAAAGAAATTTTGAGACTGTGTATAGGAAATTTTGTATATCTATTTTTTATTGTTATAAGAAGTACTAGATATGGGGAATTACTTTCTCATATTCTCTCAGTACTTCTTAGTGCTGGCATCCGTTGAATTTATTTATCTCCCTTTCTTGTTCCCAAACTTGTTTCATTTTGCTTGTTAGCCCTTCTCCTTTATTTCTTAGAGAAAACATTATTGATGTTGCCTAATAATGAATGAAGTTTGTTTTTCTACTGCACATAATGACTTTTTTCTCATGATAAATTATGATACTCTTTTTTTCTTTTCTCCTGTACCTGTTTTAACAACCTAACAAGATAAGATTACGTCTTTTTTTTGTTTGACAAAGAAAAACAGAAATAGTCCAAAGCTTATGTTTGAATTGAAGATTGAATTAGAAGGTTATTTAATATGTACTTAGTTGAATCTCACTAAAAGAGTATGTAAAAGCTATTGCCTAGGGGCAATTTGTTATTTCTCACCATCTAGCTTGATCTAACATTAATGAGATATTGCTAGGCTTGGCAGCTAAGGCTGCTAGCATGCCTTATGGTAGATTCATTCTGGAGATAAAAGTCTATATGTGTTTTTAAAAACCATCAAAGGGAATTATCTGAATCCTTTGTTTCCATTTTGCTTTGTCTGCATTAGTTTCTATCGTGATACTGACCAACAAACACCTTCCTTGAAGTTAACCTTCTTTTTGCTAGTTTGTAGGAACTTATCATCTGTTAATTAAAATTATCTTTTATCGATTATTTCTGCATCCTGTTTCCTCGGATTATACAAACTCCTCAACTTCTCAAGAATTCTTGTTTATATGTATATATATACATGTATATGTATATATATATACATGTATATATATACATGTATATATATATATATATATATATATATATATACATGTGTGTGTATAAGTATTTGTTTTCTCTTAATCGACCTTACGCTTAGAATTTATTTTGACTTGAGATTGGTGGATGCAACATCAACAACTGATGATCTCCTTTTTTGCTCAGGACTCGATGGCTGTCGGTGGGAGCCTCCTCCAAGAGGTGGCATCCCTTAAGGAGCGGTACAATGCAATTGCCACGTAGTCTCTAGTCGAGTAGGAGCTAGCCCAACGCCAGACCAGGGTTGGCGAAGTGGAGTGTGAGCTCGAGGCCAAGACTACCATCTTGCGACAGCGAGCGGAGATAGCACAGAAGGCGACTGAGGTAGCAAAGGCAACAGCAACTTAGGAGTACCATCGAACCCTAGACGCCGAGGCTGAGGTGGAGCACCTTGGGCAGGAGAACTTCACTTTGAAGATGGAAGTCGGCAACCTCTACCATGCAATTGATGCCATGGCTCAGCAATTGGAGGAGGTGGATGATCGAGAAGCAAAGATCAAAGTATGTGGGGTAGAGAAGTATAAGGCTTCTTAGGGCTTCAAGAAGGGATTATCAAGGTTGGGGCATAACTCCTTTGCCTTTAGCTATGAACTTGTGATCTCTAAAGTCAAGTACGACCACCCTGACATCAAGTTCCCCGAGGACCCGGCCTGATAAGTGCCCCACCAACAGTGAAGTCATCATGATCAGCTCAAGCAACATCGCCGACCAAAGAAAGAGAACCATCTACACAGAGGGAGAAGTTATTGAGTAATTTTGTTGTTGACTAATTTATGTTCTAACATCATGTCATGGAGCCATGTATTTCTATTTTGTTTCTTGATCCTACTTATTGGGCCAGGGCAACTTGACACACTTGAATTAGCATTATAAAAAAAATAGATTGTAAACATCTTGATATTACTTACAATTGCATATTGGACTTGTCAACCTCTAAAGTAACTCGTTATTCTTATAACTAAATTACTTGCTTTTCTGTTAATTTATAGTTGTTATTGTCGCATGACTTACATGCTAATGCTCTTGCTTTTCTATTTAAGCTAAGAGGGAACAGAGCTTTACTATTTTAAATTTGTTCTAATAAATAATCTTTAAAACATCTAAACCCAACAGACATGATATTGTATGCATTGTCTCTGGTTTCTTTTATTTTAATTCTGGTTGGTATGCTTCTTATAGCTTCAAGTGTATGATTAGACGAATAAAGTTTTATTTTTTTGTTCTTGGTAAGTATAGTATGTTTAGTACGTACTATTTAATAAATTACTATTGTTAATCATGTAAGATTATTTAACCCATTTTCATATTATTCAAGTGAACAAAATCAGGTTCTCAGAAAAGCATGAGTCTAGTGGAGGCTTAAATACAAAGCTATGCGTTAAAGAAACCCAAATCTTATGTCGTTTATTTGCTCCTTTTCTAATCTCATGATGTATAAAGTAATATATTTGTCATAACAAATTTTTTTATGCTTCTACTAACGTTTGAAATGTGGGGGCTATGAAAATAAAGATATAGACACTTTCATTGGAAACTTGTATGGAAAATATTTTGCAATTACTAGCAAAATTTATATTAAATTGCATATGAAATACTAATCATAACATATTACTTCCAAGAGTGGTCATTATTTCTTCTTTACAAAAAACATATTAAGAGTAAATGATAATCATAATACATCAGACTTTTGTTTGTAACTTTAAACCTGCTGTTGTGAAGTAAAATAAGTGAAATAAAATTAGAATATGTAATTAATGTGTTGTCTTTTTATAATATTAGAAATATGGAGTAAATACATAAAAATGATGATATTTATTATTTTATTTATTGTATCAGCATCCAAGCAAATTGAATTTGTTTAGCATTAAGATCATGCTTATGAAATATATTTATATATATAGTGTATTCATTATCAATTATCTCTTTTATATAGGCATATAGAGAAAGCATTATTATCCTAATATCATCGAAAGGGATAGGTTAGCTTATAATGGGTCTTCCACTGGTAGAATCTCAACTTCAGTGGATATCCTTCGAAGGAGGTTTAATGGGGTAATAACAAGTTTATTAGTTAGCCAAGGAGCATATCAAAAAATAAAATATGAAAATGATATTAGTGCTAGAGTTTAACTCCAACCCCTATCTTTATAGTAATTCTTGGCTTCCTTTGTAGAGGTATAGGAATAATATAGCTCTTAAAAAGTCGAGCGATATTTTTTATAAGATCTAATTATATACATATCCAAACTCTCCTATACGAAAGTGTGATCGTATATGACCACAACAAATGTTTTAGGCAATCCCTAGAAATTCTGTATATGATTGTTGAAAAATAGACTAAAAAGAACATAATTCAAGATCTAGTTTACTCTGTTTTTTTTAAATCGAAAGTATCATACTAAGTGAAGTTTTAAGTCTCTAAGGACACTTCACCCATTGCGAGCATTCAAGCAATTTGTTTTAATAAATATTTTATATTTTAATAATTATATTTATTAAAAATTTTGAGCTTCATGGGGAATTGCTAGAGATTTTATTTTCAAAAAGAAATCTCAATTTTTTTTTTGTTTATGTTTTACCTATTTATTTATTTTTAATTATTTAATTATATCGATTATTTTTTTGTTTTATTTGATGTTTTAATTAGATTTATTGCTATGATTACACATAGTCATTTGGATAATTATTGCTCGAGGATCTATTGCTTGGTTTAGGTGTTGAAGAGTCCCCTTCTTCTCGCTTTTAAGATTTTTTTTCTTTAGAAAATCTCCTCTAATTTTTTTTACAATCTTCCTCAATTCTTCTTTGCTGGTGATACTAAGTCAACTCCTATGGTTGTGCTTGCAACGGAAGAATACCAGTCCTATTCTTGGAGAATGGATTCAAACATGAACCTGCACAAATGCATGAAATTATTCCTTATGATTCCAGGTGATTTCTAATTATTGTTATTTTTATTTTATTAACCAAATCAGATTTAATTTTTATTGTTGAGTTTTTACCGCAACATAGAAGACGCTGCTCTTTAAGTTAAATTAATCGTCGCACATGGATTTACCAATCTTAAGTTATCTAAACAGAAGGAAAATGACTAAATTAGATGTTTTCCATAGGCACTCTTGCTGTAAGAATTGCTAAACTGATTCAAAAATGGTGGCAATTTAAGGCAGTTTGGAATGCCTTCTGGACAACTTTTTTTCCCAAGACACCCAAGTCATACAAGGGATTTTTTTCTATCACCGCATATTCTCCGAATTTGATGTTTTGAGTTTGCTATTTAGTCGAATGCAAATTTTATATTGAGAAAATTCTCGTATTTGTTAAAAGACCTCCTAACCATTTGGTATTGCTAGAGTTTTCTAGCCAGCTAAATTTAGAAATTTGATGACTAGTGAGTGCTCGGAGAAAACATGAAAATAAGTTTGCTTCAACAAATATGAATTCTTTTGAGATCGGAAGGAATCGCAAGTAAAAAAGAAATTTTGCCATTATTTTATATATTTTTAATGCTTAGTTTCAGTTTAGATACAATTTTGATCATTGATAAGGGACAATTTAGTCGATCGGTCATTGATGGCCATAAAGTTCATAAAAAATTATCCGCTTTGGATGATGGGCGTACTCGTACTGTTTTGTCCGTGAGCTCTAAAATAAATCTCCAAGGGTAAGAGAGATATGACGAACTTATGAGTCCTTCGTTCACATGCTCCTTAACCAATATGAGACTAAATGATCTTATCAATTATGATTCTAGAATCAGTAGAATTTTTTTTCTGCTCTCTCGATACAGTCGCTTGATGGAAAAGATGCTGAGTGAATTTTTGTAGTTGGAATAATGAATAAATAGTTATATCAATATTTACAGTATTCAACCAGTAATTTCTTCTCAAAAGATAAAAAAAATAAAAATGCTAATCCAAGTCAGTTGGCTTGAACGTATCCTAGTCGACAGCATATGTTAAAGATGTGGATATTCAAAATGCAGGTACATTTATGTTATAGAAACTTTTACATTCTTAGAAAACTTTGAAGTTATTTTCCTGAGCTCCGTAGATAATCTATAGAATTGGATTTCTCGGGAGCAGCTTATGTAAGTATGGTAGAAATAAAAATATGAAGTTGGAGATTGGGTTCTTGGAGGATCCAACTTTTAGCTAGTCTGAATATAGAAACTGTGAATCATGGTGAGAGTCCGAGCCAAAGAGCAGGCATCATGATTTCGTCCATGTTGATCAGTGAGCTATTGTGTAGGGCTTCAGCGAGAGGGAAAGAGTGATGCAGTGAGAGTTCAGTAAGATGGACGATGAGAAACTGCAGTGGCGAGAAATAGAGCAATAATTATGAGAGAGGAGTTATGAACCTTGGTTCTCTAGTTTGACTGAAGTACTTAGTGTTGGCCGAAAATGCTTGGCCTTTGAATGCCCAGATTGTAAATGAATAAAATGATATAAAATATAATTTTAATTTTATTACTCGCATTTGATTTTCATATTTTGAAAAACTCAAGCAGATGCTAGAATGTGGCAAATTGGAACACTATGCTGAAACCAAAGAACAGGGCCAGAATTTATTGTTATTATATGATAAACCACAGGATAAGATTATTTGTTAAAATATGATTGTGAGCATGCTGCTATCTTGCAGGCTGATGGACTCGATGCAGTTGGAGTTCCTGCCAAACATAGAGGAATAATTTGCCTACCGCCAACATGTTTCAGAATAGTGAAGCACTGGCTGAAGGCTGGGAGACAGATCCTTCCTATAATCCTCTCAATAATTATGCAATTTTTCCCACGGCATTTGAGATTGAGAGGCATGCCGAGAAAGGTAAGAAGGTGACCAATCTGAAGGAAGAATGGGAGATCATTATCAACTGACAAACGACAATAAAAGACCAGCTGAACTTCCAACCATGCTGGGCTCTTTGTCAGTGTCTTGCCGGGATAATGTCCAACGACTGGAGAAGGCTCACTGCTCTTGCTGTGCACTCTCAAAGCGACGGCAGACAACATGTTGAGGTCAGAGCAGTCAGTGTGATCAGGCGTTCATAGTCATACACAAGTAAACTTGAGCTGATATCATATGACATCAATGGACAGCGTAAATAGTTATGTGACCAACATGTCTTTTTATCATATAGATAAGCTATGTGCATATTGATCTAAATCATGTACATTGTAGAATTGTTTGGCTGTATGCCTAACCTCATCCCGGTAGCATAAAAATCATTATTGTGTTATTATTATATAAAAAAATTTAATATCAGAAATTAAAATCAAATAACAATAAGTTAAATTTACAATATGTATCTTTTAATATTATTCAGAAAATATTTATCCAATATATAAATAGATAAGTGATATCAATCTATAAAAGAGAATTAAACTCATCTTCTTCTTTCCTTTTATCTCTCAATGGTTTATATGATTAAGGAAAGATTAAAAAAAATTATAATCTATTAATAATATCAAGTAATCACATTGAGTCCCTAGGAGATCACTTATATTTATAGGTGAAAGTAGGTGGTATAAAATGAGTAATTATAAGAGTTTTTTCCATCAAGGTTATCTTCGAATTATATCATAATTAGACTTTCTTTTTATTGGTTTTAATCAGAATCCTATCATATCTATAATATATTTTACCTAATTAGATAAGATCATATAATCTAATATTCTCCTACTTAGCTATTAATTGGTGAGATATAAAAAAATTTAAAATTAAAATAAATAAAATAAAATTTTATTTAAAAATAATTTATTTAATTAGATTATGAAACTTAAAAAAATAATTTACATGTGCATATAAATTTTATAAGATAAGTCAACAAGTCTAATAAACATAATACCAGACTAAAACGAATCATAATGGTTGTATATCATTAATATCATACTCTTTTCTATATATCACAATATTATTAGTCATTTTTCATACAAATACAAAATAACCCTTATAATTTATTTTTATATATTCAACCATAATATGCACACATATAAATATGAACAAGATAGTAGAAATAAATAAATTTAAGCATGTAAACAAAAATATTAATTATAATGTTTACTCAAATATATCTTTTATGGATTGCTTATAAATTCAATTATAAGATCATATTTTTTCGAACACTTTAGTTTAGGTTATAAGTCCTAAGTAAATGAATCAACAATTAATATAATAAAATTTTTCTTAATTGATATTAATTATTTCTGAACTCTTTTAATTTAATAGTTAAGTACTTTATGCTATGATGCGTAGAGTTACTAGAGTATTTATCATTCTTAGAGAAAAAAAAAATTATTAAAATATGTCAAAAAATATTTTCAGCGAGTTGGTAATTGAATTTAGCCATACCAAGTATTGAGATAAAATTTTATAATCATAAAACTTGATTAGTAGTCTCAAATCATGCCACAAAATCAGTTTTATTATTGATAATATAATATCATATTATTTTATATTTTTTCATGTAAATCGTCCATTTAATTAATACAAATATAAAGCATAAAATGGACTTCATACTATCGAGGTAATTTACAAAATTAGTATCTTAAAATATTATCATTTCAAGCTAATCTATTTTCATATATTTGAGCATATAAATCTTTTGTATCTTTTAGATATCTTATTATTTTTTTTACAACTTTTTAGTATTTCATTCTTAGGTAAATCCAATATATATATAGTATTCTGACTATAAAATTGATATTTGGTTTAGTATAAACTTGAGCAAATAATAAACTTAAAACTGCTCATATATAAAGAATATTTTTTATTTAATTCTTTTCTAAGTCATTTTAAAAATACTTATTTTGGCTTAAATTATTTTACTTATGTCATTTATTGAATAAATCTATATACTAAATCTCTTCAAAACTTCATCAATATATCACTTTCTAATATAGTCCTAGCAATCTTTAAGATTTATCCTTGAATATCTCAATGCCAAGTATCTAAGATGTTTTATTCATATCAACCATCTCAAAATTCTTAATAATTTTTTTTATTTGATATAATAAACCAAGATTATTATTGATAAACAAAATATTATTCACATATAGACCAATATAATAAACTAGCTCCCATTGATATTTAGATATAAATATTGATCAATAGTATTTTTTAAATCTGAAGAAAATAATGATATTAAGAAACTTTATATATTATTATCTCGAAAGTTGTTTAAAGTCATAAATGGATTTTCTAAATTTTTATATCAAATTTTATTTTATTTTTCTCTATGAAACATTTAGATTAATCTCAAAAGACTTATTTTCATATCCATATAATGTAATAACGAGTCATTAATGTCATAATGATTCTTAATGAGTTTATTTAAAAAATAAGAAAAATTATCTCATTATGATCGATTTATTTAGATGTCTAATCATTATATTATTCAATATTATCCTTTGAGTTATGTTTATATAATAGACTCTTTTATAATTATTGAATAATTTAATAAGTGTTTAGATATCATTCTAATCAATTGATTTTAACTCTTCCTTTATTGCATCATAGCATTATTTAGAATCATTATTTTTCATAACTTATAAAAATAATGAGAGACTCTTTTAATTCATATATCATAATATAATTCTTATAAATATACCACGTAATCAACAAAAATGGTAGGTTTTCGTTCCCATTAAGATATTCTTAAAATTATCGATTGTGATTATTTTACAAGTTCATCAACAGCTATATTAATATTATGTGAGGGTTCACTAATGTTATTTTATTATTTAACTTTATTAAATTATTTATTAATTTAAGAAACAACCATCTCTCGAACATAAAATAATAAAAGAGTATCAATCTATATCTTCTTAATGTCAAGATTAAATTTTGAGATTTTTACTCCCATAGATTCACTATTTTTTTAAAAAAATCTTACATTACTAAATTCAACTATCCTTGTATTATTATTCAATTAATAAAATTTATATCCCTTTGAATTTTTTGATAAATAATAAAATAATTAAAAATAGTCCTTGAATTTATTTTTTTATATAAATTAAAAACCTTTATCTCTGTGAGACAACCCTAAATATGTAAATATCTCAAGTTGAATTTTCTACTAGTTCATAACTCAAAAGAAGTTAATGAAATTGACTTACTAGAAGTCCTATTCAAAATGTATACAATCATCCTTAAAGTTTCTCCTTAAATTAATTCGGGTATAGAAGAATTATTTATTATGCTCCTAACTATATCTATAAGAGTACAATATCATTTTTTAATATCTTATTCTACTATGATATATGTAGTCAGATTTATTGAATTCCTTATTTTTTTTAGAATCTAACAAAAGAACCAAAATTATGATTAGACTTATCATAAATATCATAAAATTTATCACTTTTATCAAATCTAATGATTTTTAATTTTTCTATCTATTTATCTCTTGGCTCATTTATGTACACCTGAAGATGTAAATAACTTAAGACCTTAGATAATCAAATCTTAACAAATAATCTATAAATGTGATAAAATATCTCTCTTTACTATTATAAGGAATATGAAGTGAACTTAGATAATCAACATATATAATCTCAAAGAGTTAATAAAAATATATTTTATTCTAATATTTAACAATAAGATTATTGTAAACTCAATATTCACATTAATTCTATATAAATCATTATACAGAATTCAAAACTTCACTTTTATAAAATTATAATGAGTTTATCTCTACAAAAAAAGAAATAATATCTTGACAATTATAGATTAAAAAAACTTAAAGTTTTAGAATTATAGGAACATAATATCAGATAAATCATCTCTAGGTGATAAGTACAACTACTATCACTTTCGCTTTAAGATGATTTTCTATAATGATAAATATTTTATATTCTTTTGGTTCTTAATTCTCATATTAAAATGAATCTTTATTATTATTACTGTATGTTGAATCATCAAAATAGATCCATCAAGTATTAGAAATGGACTTCCGAACTGTTTGATTCGAAATATACAAAGGTCAAACTTATACTTTTCCTTTTCATACCAAAACCTCATAGTCTTTCATATGTTCTTTCTAACCACATAAGTTGTACCTTAATATGAAGATTTTTTTTTATAAGTTTACGTAGCATTTATAAACTTAAGTGATTTATGCTTTAACTTTCTTTTATTATTACATACTCCTTAAGTAGTACCCAAAATATTATGAGTCTTTCCTATTTTAATTTTAATTCTTTCTAAATACATATACTAGTTAGCTCATTTAAGTTTCACTTATCTTTAATTTTATTATAGTAAATTTGAAATAAGTCAAACTAAGAAGGAATATAATTAATAATAAATTATACAAAAAAGGAGTCAACTATATTTATGCCCAATGTTCTTGAGTTTACAATTTTGTTAGGCATATTGATGATATAATATTAAATTTCTCAAATATTTTTATACTAAATTTTAGTTAATTCTTTTATTAATATGTCAACCAATGACTTATCAGCAAATTTAAATTGATCTTTAAAAATATTATGGCATACTATAATGAAGTCTAAATATCATTAGTAATTATCATAAAATTATTTTTTAGATATTTTCATTCATTTATATCAATTATTTGTTTTGTAAAACTTTCAATAGTTATGTGATCCTTTCAACTAGTATAATTAAGGTCTAAAACATCTAGAATAAATTCATTATGCTCAAATTATTTATAATAATTTAATCTAAAATATAGGGATATTTATCAAAATACAATGAAGAAAGTACAATTGTAATAAAATAACATAATATTAATACTTTGAGTTTTTAATAAATATTAAACTATTGATATCATTTTCACCTTTGGGTAAAATATTGATATATCTATTATTCACATAAAATTATTTATAGAGGATTGATACCATTTTGATGAAATAGTATTGCTATCTTTGGGTATACAATCATGAGCTATAAGAATATCCAAAATAGTATTATCCTACTCCATCATATAATTATTCTAAATAGATTCTTATATATGATTATCTAAATCTCTTAATTATATATGTTATTATGATATTATTTGGGACTAATTCTTTAATGTAATTTTATAAGTTATTAGTCTAGGCCACTTTGATGGCTAAAAGATCAATAATATAAAATATAATTTAAAATATTTTATAAATAATAAAAAATTTAATGTAATTCATATCTCATAACTCTATAATCTTATGCCACTTTGGCAACTACTAGTTAGATAAAACTTAGGGATATGAGTTATAAATAATATTCATTAATTTTTCAAACTAATATATTTTGGAATAATTTAATAATAATAAAATAATAATCATAATAATTATTAAATATTAATCAGTATAAAAAATATAATAATTATAATCATGATAAAAACATAAATTATGTCTTTATATAAAAATAAATATTATTTCATAATTTTAAATATATGCAAGTGAATAACCAAATAAATATCCAAGAACAATAATGAGAAAACTATAAAAGAAAACTATAATTTATATTTTTTTAAAATTTTATATGAAACTTTTATACCAGTTAACCCTATTTAATTAAGCAAGCTCAAAATTAGGCTACCTAAATTGGGCTCATGGATTTGAACCAACTATTCGCCCAATTAGACTAGTTAAAATTAAAATTAAAATTGATAAAAGTAAAAAATTGATCAATATTTGACTTTCTTTAAATTTGATCAAGAAATCTAAATCTAGTCAAGCAATCAAAATATAAACATGAAAGTCCAATCAAAATATTTAATTAAAATAAAATAAATTAATTAATTTTATAATTGAGAACATAATTTTAATTTTTTTAATTTCTAAATGGTAAAGTATAATTTTTAAGTGGGATATATAATGAAAATATCCAATTTTTGAAGATCATAACTGAAAAATAAAATTTAATGACATAGATTAATTTTTTATTTATAATGGGTAAAAATATCCTTTCTAAAGACATTAATTCTCATGTTGTTGTTGCCATTGCATTTCGTCACGCCCATCCGTCGGTGTAGTAGTCGTCCATCGCATGCGCACTGCCCGTGGTAATGAACCTTTTCTCACATAGTCGATCGATGATCTCATCAGTCATTGTGCCATGCCACCATATCCTATTGTCACATTCCTTTCCGATGGAACATCTCCGTGTGCCACTGATCAAGCGTCGTTGATGGATCCTCCCACCATGTGTAGTTATGCCCATGTGTCTATTGTGTAGCTGCTGGGAACCAAGACCTTCGGCAACCAACAAACACTAACGCGATAATGCTACTATAGTCACTGCATGCAACAGTAGTCATTGCAATCTCCATAGGCTTCAGCGATGCTATAGTAATCACATGCATAAAAACTATTCAAAGTATTTGATTTTAAAAACATGACTATGATATCAATTGTTATCATAAAAATCATGATTATACTAATGTAAATTAAAATCAAATAACGATATATCATATTTACAATGTGCACGTTTTGATGTCATTTGGAGAGCCTTTATCTAATCTACAAATGCACCATCATCGAATCCAAATACTATAACGATATCGATATATAATGAGAACTAGATTCGTCTTCTTCATTCTTCGTATTTCTCACAAGATCCCTACGAGTGATGGATTAGGGACCAAGAGGTGATGAGAGAAAATCTGTAATCTCACGTGACTAAGAGGAGATGAGAGAAGATCAGTATCTCTCAATAATATCATATATCCACATATCCATATTGAAATCCTAAGAGGTTCTACATATTTATAAACAAGAGCTGAGGATCTAAGATAAATAATTAAAAAAATCTTTCATATCAAATTTAATTTAATATAAATAAGTACTGCACAACACATTACAATAGGCATTTGTTTTGCAATGATCTGCATAAGCTAAGTAATTTGAAGTTATTTTTGACGTTTTAGAATGCATCACTTTCAAGTTTCAACCATCCAATTATCTCTCGTCTCACCCACCCTCAGTAATCATGTCCTCCAAGACTATCTTGCTTTGCTTCAAATGTCATCTATTCTTGGTGCCCTCGGAGAAGGTGAGCATGTTTTGCCAATTTATCGTCCAAAGAAAACTTGATTCACGTCCAATCAGTGAAGTTTATTCTTTGTGTTACAGTTCAGCTTCCGCGTGCAGCGAGGCGTCGCTGCCCTCAAGTTTGGAGACCGCTGGTAAGCAAGTCACAGTCCATCTGCAACATCAATATGTAAGAACAAGGTGTTATTCCACAAGGCAAGGTTTTTGCATTTGCACAGGTGAATGCCAATCAATCGAGCATTATAATCTCTCCAATACTTCCAGATGCAATCAAGTACCTCGAGATTCACATGAAGCTTTGATCAAGTTGCTATCTCCTCATATATTATATGTCACCATCTCACTTGTCAATTTATCTTTCTATAGTGATGCTTATCCTTATATTTTCTTCTTTCTGGCACCTGAAAGTCACCATGGTGGCCTCCAATCAATATTCTCTCCATTACCTAAAGAGATTACAGTATTCTGCTCCTTCAATCAAGTCTGGATGTGTCCGAATGCTGTTGAAATAAATTTTGTTCCTTTCTCTAAAGTCTACAGCAATCGTTCTCAAAGCAGTACTTAAGAAAAGGAAAAAAAATTGACATTCATTGAATAAGAAAGCATGAGAGCCACAAAATTCCCATCCATGGGTGGTTCTAACAGCGTTAGCGAGGCTACGAGGTATCCAGTCAACCAACCTTACAAGATTAGCAAGATGAAAGACATCTTTATAAGAATTCTACATCCAGCGAGTGGTAGGAACTTGACTTTAGGTGCTGAATGGGCGGTTTAACCGGCTCAATTCAATCCTATTAAGGGTCCAATTGATCCCTAACCGAGTTAATGGGATTATCTCCCAATCCTAACTCAACTTATGGTCTAATTATAATAATTTAAGATATAAACTAAGTAGTCTTGGTCCGGTATGTCATTTATTCTTCCAGCGATCTTGCGACAAACTTCCGATAATCTCTTGACAATGTTTCAACGGACTCCTAGCAAGCTCCTAGACTTTATGATGATCTTCTTGGTGAGTTCCGACGAGCTTCTTTGGCAAGCTCCTGAACTTCTCAATCAATTTCAACAAAACTTCCGATGAACATCTGGACTTCCGACAAACTCTCGAACTCCCAATGAAATCTCGATCTTGACTCCGGCCCAATATTTGCTTTATGCCTTACTGCTATCATAGTTAATCCTGTATATTTTTCTTAATGTATAGATTAGATCAAACAATTTACCAAGTGATTTCATCGTCAAAATCTAACATTCAACAAATATTTCGTAGAACATTGAAAATTATATATTTTGAAAAACATGTACTTCAATTTTATGAATAAAAAATATAAGCATATCATTTATCATATTCATGAAGTGTAAATATCATAAATAATATTATAAAATAAATATAACATATATATATTATTTATATTTTTATTAATATTGAGACTCGAGCACTACAGGTAATTCTTGATATATTTGTCGAAGATATAACATCATGAAGTAGTTGATCTCAAATGATATAATCATAAATGATTATATGAAATCAAAAGAAAATCTTACAAATCTACTTATTAAAGGGCTGCAAAGATATATGGAGGGGAATGAGATTAAAGCCTATCAAATAAAAATCTTCATAATGGTAACCCAACCTTATTGATCGGAGATCCCAGGATTAATGGGACAACTAAATTATGAATGATTTAGTGTAAGCACGTGGATGACTACTCCAACCTATTCCTATGATAAATATCATAAATGCTACATGCAGAGTATATTAGGATAAATTATACTTTTAATGATTCCTATATCTAAGTAAAGTATGACAAGATATTTTTAATAGGAAGTCACCTATATAGTGTGAAGTGGGATCACTTCTATAAAAATTTTTAAGGCTTAAATTCTCTAGAGCACTTATGAATCCACTGAAATAGCCAAAATGAACGCAACAATGAGAGTCTAAGGTGTGAGGTAAGAAATTATGTGGGTACTATTATCTTGCTTTACACCAAATAGCTGAACAGTTCAAGACATCATGTTTACTAATTAGTCAAGTAAATCGATAGTATTCTGCTAAGAAAGGTTCAATACCATTAGATACCTCCTTTAATGTTTGCATATTCACTATCCTCTCACTATTCTCTCACATATTCTGCTTTACACCAAATTATAAGGTTCAATATCCTCTCACATATACTTCCTTTAGTGTTTGCATATTCACGTATATTTTATTAAAAAAAATTTCATTCTTGTGAAGGATTGTTGGAAATGGTAGGCTAAAACCATTTCCAAATGAATAAAAAATTTTCACTCGAATAGGCATGTTCTTTCGAGCGAACAAACATGATCTTTCACCTGAATAAACATGTCTTCTCATATGAACAATCATATCTTTTCACCCTAACGAGTCTCTCTTATGTGTATAAATAGATCTCATCTCATGCATTTATTTCATGAAAAATTGAACTACATTCTTGCATTCATTTGACATAGATCAAAGAGAGAGTATAAAACATATGAAGTTGTGTGTTTTTGTAATTTAGAGTGTTATTATTGCAAGAAGCGATGGTTGCATATTGAGAGATGATTATCGCTAAATTGTAATCATTAGTGCAGAGCAAATTTATCTTAAGAAAAAAGAGTCTAACTCTTAACTCGACCAAATCATTTTTAATTTAACTTAGGTTTTTATTTCAAATTAATTCGTTTCTTTCAATCAAGTTTTTTTAACAGTAGAATACAATATTCGACCCGACAGACATACCAACAATTAGGTAGAAAGTTCACATTGTTCCTAAGAACAGAAGGAAATAATAAAACTAGGAAGGAAAAAGTTATCAATCCTAAAGTCTGAACCAAAACAAATGAAAGCCAAGGTCAATATTTTGGCTTTGGAGATTTTGGATATCAGTTAAACTAAAGCTAAAGCTTTGGAAAAAAGAGCAAAAGCAATGAGTATTGCATTTTGGCTCAAGTGATTTGAGTATGTGCTCTCGGAAGGTAGGCATGTTGATTCACGATGGCAAACTCCTCACGTTAATCATCTTGTGGAAGGGAAGAAGACGTACACTCCACAAATGTATAAATGATTACATGTGGAAGAAAAAAATAGAAAAACATGTGCTTGATAAAATGATGATATCATAAATGGTGACATTTAAATAAAGTTAGATAAAAAAAAAATGAGTCCTTAAAGTTATATTATTATGCTTGGTATAAAAATAATCATTTTGAACGTGCACTGGTGTGACGGGCGAGTGGACAGTGAGTGATACAAACCACATAATTGTCCTACAACTTATATTCTAATTCACAGATTTTATGATGCATAAAAATTGACTCAAAACATGCTGTTTTTTTTTTATCACATAATGGTGTAATAGGTGAGCGAATGACGTACGAAGCACATCCAAGTTTATCGTGTGACATGAAATCCCAAATGGTCCTACATTCAGCCTCAAGCGAGGTTGCTGTGTCGTGATATCGCCTCCGGCGGTGATAATATTCCCTGAGATAGACTTGAAGACATAACCCATTCCTGCAAAGGAGCCATCGTACTCCGAGATCAGATCAAAGTTGGAAGGAAGAATACTGGGCAGAAGGCGATTCCTCGAGTCGAGTCCTTTAGATGGATCGACCCCAATTCTTTGCTCATCGTGCAGGGAGTGCTGGAATCAGTATTTGATGATAAACAGGCACAGTGTTCCTCTTCACCGGGCTGCATATGTTCATCACAAAGAAAGCAAAAAGAAGGAAAAATAAACCAAGCATCTCCAAGCATTATCATCACCAGCTGCAAAAGTTTATTCGGAAGCCATGAGGCACGAAGAGACAGGTCCCCCCATCTCCGTCCGAAAGGGATTCTTCCCACACGTAAGTGCTCACCCTTTTGCTTTCGGCAAAAAATCTCGTCGTAGGAACACAAACACACACACACATGCATGCACCACGGAAGTAGGGAATAAAGTCAGCGGCTTTAAGATCAATACCTTGCTTCATTCTTACTCCATAAACTGCAGTAGAGATTCTCCTGACGCTAAAGTTTCCGGTGAATAGCAATCCTTTCTCCATGGATTTCTGGAGTCGTTTTTGAGATCAAATGGTGAACAAAAGTTTAGCTCCTAACTCGAGTTGGTGTCACTGTTAGCTCTTTGAATCGGGGCTCCGACCGGGTCATTCGGCAGCCGGCCAGTCCTCGTCCGTTATGTGATGAGCATCTAACGACGGTGTCGTACGAGTCGGATTCCTTGCCATCTTCACTCATCACATAAAAGCATTCCATCACATTTGATATAGAAGAGGAGGTTTTTGGCTTCACCGGAAGGGAACATGTTTATTCATTTAGTCATTCTCGTGTTACGCAAACATAAAGTACTACATTACATGCCAAACCACGGAGAAGCCTCGTTTCTCCACCACATCAGACTTTTATTCGTATACAATCTGAACACGAAATAGGCATAAGCTCACACCATATGGAAGTGTGTGTGTGTGTGTGTATGTTGATTATTGTTGGTCCCTTTCGATGATGACTTGTAAGATCTCGAGTCCTCCCTTCCATCTGCCCCTCCAAATCTCAAACAATCCGAAGATGAGTTTGTCAGCGGGAGGCCTAAAGATGTGCTTGTCTGGAGACTCTGGAATATCCACGACCATTCCGGCAGTTAGTCGGCTTAGGTCAACCTTCTTCCACTTGAACTTATTGTCGACGGCATGCTTGACCAACAGGTACACCGGGCAGCCACTCCACCCGAAGGCGTCCGCCTTCATCCTCACTCGAAACTTCAATGAATAGTTATTTGAGTAATCGAGCTTTGCATTCACCTTGTCGAGTGCACTGTTGTCGAATGCGCCGCTGACCTCGAGCCACGACACTTGGTGCAACGAGATAGCTCCTCTGTAGGTTTCCAAGATAATTCATTCATTCATTTATTTATTAGGACACTTGATGCAACGAGATAAATCCTCTAAGATCATTCATTCATTCATTTATTTAATGGGACATAAAACAGAATAACATACAACGAGAAACGATATTAAAAGAAAAAAATCATTCCTTAGTGCATTGATTCATTTACTCATTTACAAGTCATAAACAAAATAGAGTCGTCTATCAAATAGAATTTATTTTTTTGTTTTTAGACGACAAGCTAAGAAGATTCTCTGCTTCATCATTTTCCAGCTGCACACGAAAACAATCCATTCATTCATTATTCATTTATGTAGGTTTGGGATGAAACTTCACGGATCACAAGTAGAATAGGGTTCGGTTTAAAAGTGTAATCTTGAGATGATACAAATTCGAGCCAAAACATTTGTCACCCAGTCAAATGATTTTATCAGAAAGAAAAAGAAACAAGAATACGGGTAGGAAATCAAACGAAGAACATGAAGTGGTTGGGAAAACATCATCAATGATGCTAAGATCAAAGACTTCTCTTTGTGACCATCAAAGAAGCCTTACCCGATTTTGTCGATGGACCAGTAGCGGGGATCGTTGCCCCAGGTGACGTCGAGTGCGGTGGGTTTTATCACCATCTTCTTGACATATTTCTGTCATAAGCGAGAAGGCAATCACATCATACGCAAGTTACATGAATGCATGTATGCATGAGAAGAGCATCCAAGTGCATCCTGGAACTCCGATCGAGTCTCCCTGTTGCTTGATGCAAGATTAACTGCACCTGGAGACTTGACCATGCATGCATTACTTTGCTTTGAAAGGAATTACCTCACCGGTCGGATCATTCTCCACGCTCACAATGGTCGAACCATCCAGCGCTCCCTTGTGGTGTGGAGTCGTGGACATTTGAGAGAGAGAGAGAGAGAGAGAAGAAGAAGAAGAAGAAGCAGCAGCAGGAGCTGCTGTGGTGATACAGGGGATGAATTGAGAGCTGGTGAATATTGAAGGAGCTTCTGAGTCGGGGAAGACTTTAAATAGATAAGAGAAAGACTATTGAACGCGAATGGTATTTGATGTGGGGGCTTCGGAAGCCGTCCTTCGTCGGAATCCTTGTGTGTAGAATGGAGTGGACGAGCGACGCAAAGCATCCGTTCCTGCTCCCATCAAGATCAGCATCCTCTAGTGGTAGGTTTGTGGACATCTTGGGCCGCAGGAGGTCCTGACTTTTCTACCTTTTCAGTTGAATGTGTTTAGGGGTGAGAATAGGGTGGAAGGAGACGACTTTTACTTAGTTTTCCATCACTTCAAAATTTTGGTCAAGAAATATAATGTCACTTTTTTTACATTGATTTTTTTTCTCATCTTATACGATGTAAATAAATTATAATATATATAATATTATTTTTTTTAAAAGATCGATTAAGATATTATTCGTGTGATCATCAATTACCCTTTAATTTTAAAAAAAATAAGATAATTATTAGACCAATAATATATAAATATATATATTATTGAGATGAAAATGTCGAAGTAAATTAATGAAATTACTAGGATCACTAAGTAGATTTGCTCTACCTTCAAGCCACGCATTGAAGAATCTAGTGATCACAAGCAAGTAACGAATAAAGCTATGCAACTTTCTCTCTCTTCTTTTCTTTTCCTTCACACATCTTCCTCTTCCATTTTCTTCTTTACACATCTATCAAGCAACAACAAAGACACCCACCTCTCTTCCCTTTTTTGTTTTCTCATGATTTTTCTTTTCTTATTTATGAACAATCTGATTGTAGATTAAAATGTATGAAAACTCATCACTTTTTGAGTTTTCATGTTACATAATTGTTATTCCAAATTGCTGAATTTTTTTTAACTACTTCAGCTGCTGGACAAAATAATCAGAGTCATTTCATGAATGTTCTGCTGCCGCCACAAGTTCTCCAAACTATTGATGATGCCTTCACCCGCTAATATCAGTCATGAACCACAATGAAATCCCTTTTTGGCAACGACACAATCAACATCCTGCATTCATCCAACATTGGGATTATGAGGTGCTTTCTGCAGTAGGTTTCAAGATTCCTGCGTCATGTCCATGCTTCATTTTGTTCCTAGTCATATCCCTCTTGCTCGGTTGAGCGAGAATCTGATCCCTCGATGCAGTACCAATCTCTACCATTTCATTGACAGCCTAAAGCTGACCAGAAAAAAAGCTTTTCTGATTTGCAAGAATCAAACTGCAGCGCTGCCATCTTGATAAGACAAGCATCAGATTCTTTGAGTACTCCTTCCAACTAATGTCTTGTGAAGAATCAACTAATGTTCTCGAAAGTTATCAACGAATGACTGCCTCTGAACAAAGACTAATCTGCAAAATAAGATTCGGAACAAAGTTAGCATAGTATGACTTGAACATCTATATACGAATTTTAGGAAAAAATCAAAAATATATAAAGGAAATACAAGTTTAGATGCCAACTGCAGGTAATAAATACCCAATTGGTCGAATGTCACTTTTTCAGATATTACCTTTGATTCGTAAGTTTGAACAAAATAATCAAATGAACAGCTGAAATTATCTGAAGAGCAAAAGTGAACAGAACAAGCCACACACACACACACACCACTCGAGTGGAAACTGTCGATCACAGAGATTCAGGTCAAATACTAACAACCTGTTGATCAATCTTTATACAGTTGGGAAAAATAGGGAGGTTTTAGTCAACCACAGCAGAGGGATTAAATTGCATACTGATTATTCTTTTCTATGAAAAATAAAAGCAAATGTGAGGGCTATTAACCTACTGCTAGATGTTACATGAAGAGTTTCTTTTACTTAAACAGCCCAAGCACCTCGTGGAACCATGACAAGTGGATTCAGCCAGCAACACAGTGGAAATCTTCATAGCTCCATGGACTAGACAATAAGGTGGTATCAGAATTCTGAAGCATTGAGGTTTTTGCATATCTCAAAGGTCTAAGTTTCTCTGTGACTTGACACTCTACTACATCCACAAACAAACCATGAAGACATTGAGCATGGGCAGAATAAGGATAGATCACTATGAACAGAGACTAGTATTACAACTACATCAAGCACCATCCTCTAGAAAACACTAGATTAGTGGCTGTAGCAAGCAGGGAAGTTCATTTATTTCTGCCGTGAATAGATGAACAGGATACCAACACTTGATTGACAAGCTTGTACAACTGCATTCATATAAAGCTACAATTGCAATGGCATCTAGCACATAGCTACTTGTGATATTATTCAACAAGTTCTGCTATTAAATTGAGCATAATCTCTGTAGGATTAGGGAGGAAACAAATAAGAAATAGCTTCATCAAAAGACTATTTGACACAAGCTATGTGCAATACAATTATTTACAACTGATAAATAAATATATAAAGAGGCAAGTTTTAGTCTCATAATAATTTTTGTATTATTTTCAAACTGGCTGATCAAATTTTGATAAGGGAAACAATCTCTTCATTTGCAAGACAAGGTTGCATACATTTAACTCTCTAG